>NW_024582452.1:1057438-1156586 GCF_018398535.1 Haplochromis burtoni
TGTGTGTGTGTGTGTGTGTGTGTGTGTGTGTGTGTGTGTGTGTGTTTTTAAAGGGAATCCATCCAACATTTGTTGGGATATTTGACCCACAGTCTCAAAAGTTAATTTAATAATGCTGCATGAAAAACCGAGAGAACATCAAAATCAGCAGGAATCCTGTGGGGATTTTAAAAGTTTCATGGCAATATTTCTGATAAATGTTGAAGTATTTCAGTTAGGATTAAAGTGAACCAACTGACAGACCAACACCATCCCTTGAGCCCTGGTGTCACCGCAGGTAGAAATCATCCAGTAAACATAGCACTACCCAGCCTCTCTTTTCCCCATTTACTCCCAGCCTTCTGTAATTGCTCTTTGCTGCACACTATTGATCACAGGTACACACTGTGGACCCTGACAGATTGTCAAACATGTGTAAGAGTGGAAAGGCTCTTTCAGATCATAAGGTGACTGAATTTCATAAATAAAATCAATCATGACAGAAATGTTAAACCCGTGTGTATGACAGGTGCACGATTGTTCATAGGCGGCTCGATCAATACGCAGATCTGAGTTGATGTCAGGTAACCGGTGTTCTTTTCCTCTGGTTGAATAGTTGTGACAGAGGTGGTAGGAATAAAAACATGAACCATGTATAATGCACAAAGTCTGCACGGCACACTGTTATGATGAATAAATAAATGATCGTGCACATGTGTAAAAGGTTTTCTGCAGCAGAAATTATATGCTGCATGAGGAATAATGAGTGTTACAACAGAGAAGGACTTTAATTATGACAGATGCATGACTGTCACACCCTTTTGTCACTACTTAGAGGTACTTCAAACAACAAATCAATGCCATTTTTTCCACAGAATTGAATGCATTACTTACCAACTGCAGTTTACACACACACACACACACACACACACACACACACACACACACACACACACACTATCTTCACAGCTCTGATCAATAAAACTGTCACTCACACACAATTTCCCATGTATTGAAAAGCACTCAACAGAGCTCTGCAGTAATTAATCATTATGCACATAATCATGAATATCTGTTTCTATAGCCATCAAAAGTTGAAGGAATCTCTAAATCGCAAATCCCTGCTCTTTGCCATCCATTTAGGGAGGTCTTAATACAGTCTTGCAGTCTGCAAGCAGCTAAAAGACGTCTCGACAGGCTAAGTTCAATCCATTAGTGCTCTGTTGTTTTATGGGGATGTTTTCAAAGACTTTAAAGCCATCTCTGTAAAGTGCAAACACTTTCACTGTTATTATGCTGTTATAGCCACCACTGGGGAAAAAAAGCTATTTAAATGGAATGGTGAGCAGACAGTAGTCCACAGTGACCAGGGCTGAAAAAAAATAAAAATTAAAAATCGGAAATCATTCACGGTTATTGCTGCCTATTGTGCATTTACAACATAACTCAGGATTGTAATCTGATGAGGACTTCAGGTGACCTGGAAAAAGTGGGAAGTTTCACACCATGCTGCTTTCCTTCACACATGGATGAACTTATTAATAAGAAAACAAGAGTCTGCAGTCATACAGCCTCTGGCAGCCTACTGTAGTCAGAGTTCTGCTTTAAGCTAAATGCTAACATACTCATATTTGCAATGCTAAAACGTTGATGTTAGCATAATATTTACATAAAGTGCATCTTAGGTTAATATTACAATTATCTGGTTTACACCCATAAAGCTTGCACATGCATGTCAGGGATGACCATGAAATCAAATTATTTACAGTTTATGCAGGTTTTTTTATTTTTTTATTAAATACATATTTTTACTGATACCTGGTGATGTAATGCAGTACTCTGCCACTACAATGACTGGTGCTATTAAAGCATCTAAACAACTAGAAAATGGGAGAACTACAGTCAACCCCCCCCCCCCGTAACTCCAAATTATTCGCGGAAAATACTCCTATTCGCTTTTTTGGGGGGTGGGGGTAGAGCATTTCTAAAATATTCGCTAATTATTTTCATTTTATTTTAGGGTCTAAAGTTTTTGCAGATTTCAGCTATTCACGGGCAGTTGTGGTTCCTAACCCCCACGAACTCTCTGAATACCGGCACTTATTACCTGCCATGGTTGCTGGACTGGTTCAGTGTCATTGGTACTGTATAAAGCACACTGCTGCTCGTAGTCTTCGATCACAGGCTCAGAATCTGCTGGTTGTTCCGCGTATACCAGGGGTGGGCAATTCCAGGCCCCGAAGGCCGGTGTTCCTGCAGGTTTTAGATGTGTCCTTGAACCAACACAGCTGATTTAAATGGCTAAATTAGCTCCTCAACATGTCCTGAAGTTCTCCAGAGGCCTGGTAACGAACTAATCATGTGATTCAGGTGTGTTGAACCAAGGTGAGATCGAAAACCTGCAGGACACCGGCCCTCGGGGCCTGGAATTGCCCACTCCTGGCGTATACGATTGAAGACTAGGGGAGACAGAGCTTTTCAGTCGGTGGTGCCAAAGCTTTGGAACAGTCTCCCATTACAATTATGTTTATTTCAATTTCCCTTTATTGTGATACTTTTAATTATTTTAATTTATTCTGTTTCTTACCGTGTTTTTATATATTTTTACTATCATTTATGTAAAGCACTTTGTGACCACTTGTCTGTGAAAGGTACTCTATAAATAAACATTACTTACTTCCTTTCTACGGCTATGAAAACGTCTACCACCTCTCTGCAGAGGTGTGGTGCAATATTCAAAGCACAGTCAAAAAGTGCCCAGTGAATATGAAACTGTATTTTTGCTTAAAATGTCAATTGCCAATACAAATGTAACATGTTCCTCTGCGTTTTGTTGTTCATTGCAAAAAAGTTAAAATATATAGAATCTAAGTTTCTTTTCCTTTGAACTGCTTTTATCTGTTGCTCATACTGAGGCTGCTGGCGTGCAGTTGGCTCAGGTTTATATCTTTAGACACTTTGTTAGTTTCTTTTAAATGTCCATGTTCAGTTAGATGAAGGTGATTTAAGAGCCTGATTAGGTTTGTCATTACAAACATTTTCATGGTATCTAAAAGATACATGTTATCATGTATCTTTCCTCATTGTGAGGCCCTTTCACACTAATGAGCATGTGGGCTATAAGTTTGTGTGAAAGTATTTGCCTGCACTGCTGTGCGCATATTGTGCATGCATGAAATAGAGTGGCTCATAATCAGGCATACAGCTAACCGACAGGTTATGGGTGAGGGCCGAGAACGCTGCAAAACAGCTGATTCTGGTCTCTGGCTGGTCAGTTTGTGCATCTCAAACTACATGTGTTTAGGAATTCTTTGGTGTTGGTTCCTATTAAAATTTTATCCTTTATGACACTGAACTGGGTGTAAATTTTTAAAAAAACTTTTTCTCCTAATTTATATTTTGGATGAATGAGGTGAAGTTTGGAATCAAAATCAACCTTTGGATAGGTGACTACATGTAAAGCACGCACCATCTGTGAAGATCTTGAAGCATCGACTCTGTGTTATCTGGCAAAAATCTTGGCATTTTTCTGTTTTATGACCATTTGAAAGAACACGTACAGCTTCTGTGTTTGAGCAACTACAAATTCAATCAACAAAATTGATTAAAAATTTGTATATTGTTTTTGCTACAATGCACGTGTTCTTCCTTTGGTTCTTTGAGGGAGGTTTAAGCTGGTAAAACTCTGACATTGCACCACATTTATTACTTTTACATTTAATAGCGATCCATCCACTATTATTTGAGTTTTTCTTTGATCTTTAAACAAAACCCAAAAGCCCAGGAGCGTGATTATTCAATGAGAATACAGCGTGTGTTAAAAATCAAAGGAAAATAGTGATATTATGTACCAATAAAGAGTGCTGGCTTTTGTGTCCTGCACAGGTGATTTATTACGCTTTACACTCTCAAAGATGTGCGTGATCTTAAAGTCTGAACGCGCCTGCTAGCTGCACACAGGTTAAATTAATTCGAGAATAAAAGCATCAGAGCCAAACCAAACACTCCCCCGCTCTGTTTTGAATGAATAGCTGACTCACCACACTAATAACCAGTCTTGGGTGGAAAAGAAAGCTACTCCAAAGACAAAATAAAGTATAGGCAGGGGATTGAAAGCCAGAGGCACGGTGGAGCTTGGGTGTTTGTGTGTGTAATAATGATGCCCAGAATATAGAATCAGACCCTGAGTCACTGGTTGTCAAAATAAAGAAGTAAAGATGAGAGGCAAACAAGAAAAGGTAGAGAAGAACCACAGGGCTCCTCGGGGGAGTACAGATAACTAAAGGGTTCATAGAGAAAAGCTTTTTTCTTAATTAGGGAGAAAAGACCAAAGACTATCCTGCACTACTGAGATACCCACTTTGTGGATCTTCCATCTTTGTACCTGTAGTTTCAGCGTGGTCAGGAAAAAAAAAAACACTACATTATCCTCACCACATTTTGATTTGTACTTTCAGCAGCAGTAATGTGAAGGCTGTACAACAGTTTCTCCATCTCTTTGGCAGAGACCGAAAACTCTAAACAACTAGTAGATTATATCAGCCTCTGCATCAGAAATAGTATATATATAAAAAGAATTAGTACAGTGCTAATATTTAAATGGAAAACAGTCACCTCAAACATCAAGTATCAGCATGAGTATTGTCATTGTGAGCAAAATACAGGTGTGAGTCACAGAGCTGCTGACAAGGCCAACATGACTCTATGATTTATTCACAGTCTACAAATCAAGATCCACACCAGACGTCTGTCACCGCTGTGGTTATTTAAGATGGCAAATCTGTGTTTTTCAGTAGTTTAAAGAAAAATCCTGAGATTGAAACATCAAGCAGTTCAATAAATCCTCAAATGAGAGCTGGCTTGTCTGAGGATCAATCTGTTCTCATACTTTCTGATTCAAGTCCCTTTTGTTTCAATTTATTCTTTAAAAATAGGTCACAATTAGGTGTACAAAGATTCTCATAATCCACCATTTGGTTCATATCTTTTATTTTTTATGAGGTGGGTGAATAGGGTGAATCATCCCGTTCTGTTCATGATCCAATCATGACCATCTGATCCTTCCGGCACAGGGAAAAAAAAATATTCAAATGGATTTCCAGCACACTCTTTATCAGAAGGATGGTTAATCGCCACATTTTTCACCAATGTGGTATGCTTTAACCAGTTATTAAATACCACCACTCCAAATTTACCTTAACAACCTAATTTTACAACAATACAAAATACGCTCCAAGTAAAAAAAAAGGCTAAACAATTACTTAAATACCAGCACATAGCTTGATAATAAGCCTCAGACCTAGAGACAAAACACAGCGTCCTTGGGGAAAAAGTCTATTCCCTGACAGGCCGATAGCTTCTATCCGGTTGTGATGACGTATGAACAGTGCTTCCGGGTCCAAACTACACTGCGTTCATTAAGGCTGTTCTTTATAATGTGTTTTAATGCTTGGTGTCTTCTTCTATTTAACCTGAAGAAGCTCCTAAAAATAGTCGGTGATCACTGACGGCCTCTCTGGATTTTTATTATCACTATTCATCATCAGCAGGTTTCAAAACTCAGTTAACTAAGTTAGTGTTAGTAGTCCTCTTCTTCTTGTCCTTTGCGCGGGCGACCAGCGGCGGTGGTCGGCCGTGCAACCAGTACGCTGCTGCCGCAGGTTCTCTTGCTTGACCAACGATTATCTTCCACACTTTTCGATCTAAGGCGATGGTTCTTGCCTGCTCGAGGTCAAGTCGAAGGGCCTTCAAATCATCCTGGATTTGTTTCATCCATGTCTTCTTTGGTGCATTTCGATGCACCCTCCAATCGGTGGGGCGGGTCAACCAGAGTATGCCATGGGGGTAGTGGCTCTGGTCCATTTGACAAATGTGGCCAAACCAACGGAGTCGGTGGCGCTGGATTAGGTCGCCGATCGTTGGTTGGCTGCCGCAGCTGGTGAGGATGGTGTCATTCGAATGACGGTCGTGAAGGGAAACGCCGAGAACGCATCTAAGGCAACGCATTTGGAAAACTTCGAGCTTGCTCAGGTCGTGTTTGAGCATTGTCCACGTCTCCGCGCCGTAAAGTAGAATGGGCAGGATCAGGGTTCGGTAAAGGCGGATCTTTGTCGCCAATGAGATGTTGTTCTTCTTCCAAATGCACCTGTTCTTCTTCCAATGAGCGTATCTCCACTGATGATGCCACTTTCTTCTCCTCGACGAGGGACCCCAGATATTTAAATTGTTGGACTTGTGTGATCTGCACACTGTCGAGGTGGACGATCGCTGGTGAACCGTCTGTGGTCAGGACTTTGGTCTTCTCTGCGTTAATCTTGAGGCCGTACGGTTTGGAGTGCCGGGCGATGTCATAGAGGATGTGAGTCGCCTCGGTGTCGTCTTCAGCAAAAATGGTGCTATCGTCAGCGAACATTAGTGTTAGTAGTATTAACTATTAAGGTTATTTTTTTTTTCAACTTTCATTTTTATTAGTTTTAGTTAACATTGAAATATTAAGTTTATTTTTATAGGACATCTGGAAATGAATACAGAGCCGTTTACTTGCCGTGAACGTGGTATATTGAGTGTTACAAAATTAGGATTACACAGACGTGATTTGATGCTTGCCAAGCATACACGATTTTAGTTTTGTTAGCTACTGAGTGAAATGTGATAGTAAACCATTAAACAAGAGAAGCTACACTGTCTCCTAGATTTTTCCCCCTCACATTAATATTAGCATTTATTCTGAATAGTGGACCTCTTTCACAAGGTTAGGTAGTCAATCTGTGGGTTGAACCGTGCTAATGTCAGCATGGTAGTGTAATAAAAATATTTGCAGCTGATGTTTATATCTAACGTTTAAGATAAGAAATAATAACATTCAGAATAAATAACATATACTGTAAGTTAAGAATTAGATTCGATTATTAGATTAGATTAGAATTAGAACAAAACCTAATACAACTTAAAATATGTAGCGAAATAACATAGCTTTATAAAGTAAATTAATTAATTTAGATTAGTAATGTTTGGGTAATGCTAGGAAATAATTTAAAAAGTATCCAATTGAAAAAAAAAATCAATTAGAATTCATCATTCATTTTAGCATGTGTCCAGAAAATTCAGAAAAAAAGTTTGTTGGGGATTCTTTTCAAGAATTAGCTAAACTGGCTGTTCCTAAAAGGTTTAATTTTGGTCTTTTCAAGGCATTTGGTGACAATAACAATAAAACTCACTACATGGCTGAACTATCAGGAGACTAACACTCTATCAACGTTGCATTATTGACAAAAAAAAAAAAAGAATAAAAATGTCATATCCAGTGCATCGATTGGCAGACACCTTGAGATGGTACCGGCTAAGAGAAAAGCTGTGTATGATGAACACTTTGTTGTTTTAGACAAAAGTCCTCCTGACAGCTGTTTGCAAAAGTTTTTCAGTGCTTGTAAAAAATGAGTGTTTACCAGTTTAAATGTCAGAATTTAATGCATGTAGGAAACCATCATCTGTCTCTCGCCTTCCTCACCAGCTACATGAAATACTATTAAACCTCCCCCACTACTGTGAGGGGAGTTTTTATCTATCATATTTGGAAATTTATCCACTAGCTCCCACACAATAAAAATATTTCTTTCCCTCCTTTATTTCATTCCTCCCTGGACTGCAGAGCTCTTCCATGGTTCCCTTGTGGCTCTTGAACTATGATGTTCTTTCCCCTGTGGACTTCACTCCATCTCCTGCCGCACTTCCCCACCCACCATTGCTCCATTTGATGAATATTTCACAGGCCAGTAGAGACAGTCGTCCTCCTCTCTCATCCTATTCCCAGACACTACTCAGCTCTCAGTACCTATCACCTTCAGAGACGATAACATCCTAGCGCTGGGTAAGTGGCACCTCAGGAGTCAGCTGGGTCTCTGGGAGCATGCCATATGAAGAAAAATGGAATTGTGTATTAACTTAAGCTCTATACGTCTATCTAAAACCATCTAAAACCTGACCTTAACACCATATGAGATTTAGGCTAAAGCTGGCAGATATTACAAAACAAAACGGCAACACCCATCAGGTGCGAAGAGGAAGAGGACCCGCATGGGCGCACCATGATACTGTCCAGTGGTGGAAGAATTATTTTAAGCTTTTACCAGAGCACAACAACACCTAAAATACTCCAGTACTACAGTAGTGAAAGCAGCCAAGTGTACTTATATAGATAGATCAATACCAGTGATGCAAATGATTCATTAGGCAATTAATCATTTTTTATAATCACTAAAAAAAAAAAAACTAAGCTGCACGCTCACAGGGTCCAATTTATAAGGATTTGAGAAAGGATTCTCTTTTTGTTGCTTATTTACTTAATCCCTTGTTTGATTAATCCCTTGGATCCCTTTTGACAAATGTCAATATAAAAAACAATAAATTAAAAATGATAAGTGATGAACAGAATTTTTGCAGTTCTTTCTGATCATTAAGTTTTAACTCCTTTACATGTTTCAGAACAAGGATTCTGAACCTAGAGAGACACACCAATGGTCACAATTTGAAATTCCAGCGTCACCTTTCTCAAGTTCACAAGATTTTCAGAAAAATTTGACTTCTGACTACCAGGTCATTGAGATTCGAATACATTCGAGTTTTTTAGTAGGGTAAGGTGAATGTAAAAACCTAATAAAGTAGTTAAAAATCAATACAGTGTCAGTACTTAAAATGACTAAGTTGTCTGGCCAATAAATAAATCAATAAATACAGTATAGGTTTAACCTTCCAAAGTTTTAACCTACAATATAGAACCTTTACAGATTTTCTTCCAGCTTGAAATGTAAGTATTTCTGTATTTTCTGTGTAAAGTTAATATGTAGGTTTTAGACTGTAGGTCTCCTCTTTAGAACAACTCGTAAAGGGCTTGTAAAGGCAGACTGCGTGGCTCGATGGTAGATTTTATACACCTGTGGCAAACAGACTAAAACACCTCAAAGATTAACAGATGCGTTGTATTCAATATGCATATTTGCAGATGCAACTAGGGGTAACTGAAATGGTTGTCTTCACATAGTTTGCCCAGCAGAATGACTCCGTTGTTTACAATACTCTCACCACTGTCTGCAGCATTGGCAATAGAGTAAAGTTCAGAGCTCAGCAGGTAAAGGTGCAGAGTCAAGTGACGACTTTGTGGTAAGCTGCAACCTAGTTTTTGCAATATGGTGCAGAAAAGTTATTAAAAAAAATGACTCAATCATTTTCTGTTTTTAATATAACCAACACGCATGTATACATTTGTTTATATGTAAGAACACTGGACAAAAATCTTCTAGACTAAAATGATAAACCAGAGTTTATTTATCCATCTTAGTGTATTTTCTATAAATTTCTAACTTGAAGATGTCAAACTGCATCTGTTCTTTGAAGTATTGTTTGGCAACAATGTAAAACAATACTTGTAGCTGATTTGTAACTAATAAAACTAATGAAAATTCCACCAGGTTTGCATGAAATCATTGATGACAGTCTAGAGTACACACCATTATCGTCACAGGCTAAAGACAGAAAACCCAAAAAGTTTATTTAAAAGGATTTTGGGGCAAAATAGAACAGTTTTATTTGCAGTTTATGTAGACTAGTCAATAAACTACATTTTTCAGGCAGTTTTTTTTTTTTCAGGTTAGATATGACGTTGAAAGGTCCCCAACTGACCAGGAGACACAATATCAAAAGATTCAGGCCTAAACAAATTTTGTACTTCTCAGGCTCACATTGCTTATTTTTCGTCATTTTATTAATGAAATTATTAATCAAAAATGAAGAAACAAAAGAAAATAACAGACAGGCGGAAAACAATGAAATAATATCAGAGGGTGGCACCAGTCTGTCATTATCATTTAGATAGATGTGGCACAGTGGGATCCAAATCAGTGGAGAATTAAAGAGAGACCCTTCTTGTGAAAAAAACAAAGGAGAATCACAACAAAACAACATAATAGCTGATCAAGAGGCGACAGAAGAGCCTACAGGCTGCAGTTTTTCCTCTGAGGAAAACTAATTGTTGTTTTAATGCGATCGCTGGTCTCTATGGTGGATGGACTTGGAGATGCATGACACACTGAGAGGAAATAACGCCCCGGGGAAGACTGCATATAATTCCTCCCTCCTATGCCTGCTTTTCACTCAAATGAAGACAGAGGGAGATTTCTGTTGAAAGGCTTCTTTAAATGACTACTGAAAAATGACGCTTCCACATTCCTCCAGAGTGCCGGCTTCTCGGTGAATAATGGAAATGATCTTGTGAATTTGGATGGGAGACATAAATGTCTTAGAGTTGCCGGTTCACATTCATTCAGAGCTGTTAAATTTTCAGTTGAAGCTCTCACAGTTAGCAGAAACCCTCTCATTCTCCCCCCAAGTGAGCAAAGGAGAGCAAAGTGAGACCGTAAATAGCTGTACAAAAGGGCTGATACATTCGATATGAGCCAGTTACAGGATGTACTTATACAGTTCATTTTTATAATGCACTTATATTAGATTAAATAGCTATATGGCAGCTTAAAAGTACTTGCACTGCTCGCAAACTGTGACATGCAGCATTAATCTCTGCTTTGTTGTGCCCCTTCTCTCCCTCCCTCGATGCTGCAGATCCATATGGGATGTTAAAACCTCCTCTGCCTGCCTTTTCTCTCAATCATCACTGTCGCCTACAAATCTCCTGCCTACAAATCCTGTGTCAGCCATGTGCAGAGCCCACGCTCACTCTCTGCTGAGGGGAAAAACTGCCAGGCAGCCGGAGAGGCCATCACTGTAGCAGCAAGCTTCACTGTAACTCCAGCGTGCGCTGCCCTCTCATCCGCTACAGCTGAGTAAACATCGGGGGGATAAACAGCCAGAGGGGCAGAGGCCTTACTACAGCTGAGGGCAGTTTAGTTTGCACACAGCACAGTGGGGTTAACTAGGATTAAATCATCATGTGTCAAGTGTGACTATGTGTCTTCATTCGTCATGTACTTTAATATATCAGCACAATGTGAGAGAAACTGTGAATAAAAGACTCATGGAGTGACAAAAAAGAAGGGATAGTGTCGACTTACATGAGAACAAGCAAGGTGATAACGGATGAGACATTTGAACGTGACGTGGTGGATGTGCAGGATTTATAGTGTAGTAATTAGAATATAAAGAGTGACAGCACACTGGGGGACCAAAAAGAAAAAAAAAGAAATTTTAATGAACCAATTTTTGTGGCTCGAATGAAGGTCTGTGTAAAGGATTGTGATAGCCTGATGAAAGAAACCTACCATCAGCTTCTTTGAGCTTCTCCTCAGACTACAGTAAAGCCTCCCTTACAGCGACACAGAGAGGGGTCATTGTTGGGAACTGTTTTCCTTGATTTGGTCCTAAATGACATCAGGTTTGGGTGATGCAGGCTTCACGGTGCACTTTAACTCTTAACCAAAGCATCACCTGAAGGCTTTTACACTGATGGATTTCTGATGCATATTCCAACCCACTATATTTCCCATAACTGGTCACTGTGACTCTGTGGATACTGGTAACTCTTAAATGCACAATCAGTAACACATTTGTCCACCTGAGAATTTGTAATTGATAAGATATACCAATGAATCTTTTAAGTGTCCAAATTGGATTACAGAATGTATTTATATGGACACAGGCACAGAGACATTGCCCACTGGTTTGTCGAAGTCAGCTTTTCAGGCTTTGACCCGTGATCGTATTTGGAAACTTGCTTGGTTAGCAAACTGGGTTAGCAGGCTGCGTCAACAGACGTAGATATTTGCTAATTAGTGCAAAGCCACTCACTAAAACTAGAGCACAGACTCCTTTGTCGATTTGTCAATACAATTAGATGCACAGCAAGCTGTATTGCTTTTCAGATAATTAAATTTAAAAGGCACAAACAGTCAACAGGTCCATGCTCAGTGACTTGAATTAGCTCAGGCGAACCTTACCAGAGTGCCTGCCAGTCAAAGCAAACGTGCCGTCCACATTAAAAACTTAATTATTGTCACAAAGGCTGAAATTAGCTCTAAAAAAAACAAAATGATTTTCTGTACCAGGCTTTAAACACGTGTATTTCATCTGTAATGATGAAAAAACATGGTAGTCTATGAGAAATGATTCACTTGTTACTTGTCGTTGTTGTCCTTGTCTCAGAAGATTATCTCAGGAGAGTCAGAGAAACAAAGTCTTTTAGGACTTTTTAGCACATCATCTACGTAACTCGGCCTGTGGATTGCTTACAATTTATGTAATCATTATTTATTTATTTTTTTAATCCCTATATCTATTTTTATTTACTAGCTTTGGTGGCACAAGATTAGTTACGGGCTCACATATTATTTCTATGCCTTTATCTCCCGTGTTTTGTCTTACATTGAAGCAGTCTAAATGTTCTGTACAGTGCCACAGCCCACATGGGTCTCTGTGAATTGAGCTGGAGTGGAGCCTAATAATGACGGGTCATTTCTGTAGAGTTTAAATTAGTCTCCAGAGTCAAATGACAGCGTGTCTGTCTGCCTGCTAAGCCCGAGACAAAAGGTTAGCTGTAAATTAGGAATGATTAGCTATAATAGGTCATATACCACTACCAATATTGGGTGGACATTTATCGATAGGTACAGTGTGTGTGTAGCTATATGTCAGACTGCCTGTTTCTTTTGAATGTTTAAATTTGCATGCAAGCCTCTTTCATGCGTGTCTAATAGTGAGCTGTAATCACCTTCCAACAGGAATGGGGTGGGATGGAGGGGGGGTTCATTTCACAAAGCCAAAAGGCTGTCACAGCGCATTTAACCTGACCCCTGACTTGAACTTAGTAATGGCCTCAGAAAGCTGTTGAGATTGCATGTTTCACTTCGCACATACATCCCAGCTCCTCACATAATTTACACCGACTTAAATCGATACCGTCTTTGCCTGTTTAATGAAATTTCATGCCGTGCTTAAGCTAGTCTCAGTATTTTTTTTTTAATCAAAATCTAACACGGTTTCCACGAGCACGATCACTTACTCCACTGCAATGCTGGGGCACAGTGATGCCTTTGTGATCCTGTCGTGTGATGTGAAAACGTAACTAAATTTCACATTAAGAAATGCTGTGTGTGCAACATGCAGTCAGACAGCTTCCCAGGAAAAAACCCAGCATATAAATAAGTCACACAGTTTGTTCCTGGGTGGGATGAGGATGGTATAGACATATGGTAACAGTATATCAGAGGGCAACAGTGCATATCCATGCATAGACACGTAATGGAGATATACAGATGGGTGATACGTGACATATATATTCCTGCTGGATGCCTCTCGTAAAACATAGTTGAGTTGCACAATAGAGTACTCATCGGTTTATTTTAGGAATTGAGCCGTGATTCAACATCTGAGTGGTTGTAATGAAAACGTTGAGCTCCTCGAGGGGGTGAATTGGGACCAGCTTGTGCAGGAGATATTCTCTATGAGGGAAGGTGGACAGCAGTCATTGCAATCAGTCTCGATCTTTTGCTCACAGGCCAATTTGTTCACCGGGACTGCATCGCATCTGCTGAGGAGGAGGAAACCATCACCCTCATTAATAAGAAAACATCAAAAGACAGGTAGAGGCACTCCTGGAGAAGAGCACCTCTCTGCAGCTGTGCTGCTAACAAGCCCCTCTTTTATCAAACGTCTTTGATTTTGCAATTCCCAAAATACCACCCAGCGAAGGTGGGACGAACAACGATTAATGAATGCGTTTATTACTTCTGTCACTTTATGGTGCAGTTTAGAGGGCGGGAAAAAAAGTCAGGAGGGAGAAAAGGCCCTGCAGCTGTACCCCTGGAGTGAACCTCCTCCATGTGACAAATTTCACAGTCTGTTTAGAGAAATCCGCTGAGGCTTTATGTTCCTATTTCACTAGTACCTACTCGGTCGGCTCACCATGGCTCGGCACCGTTTCCGGGGTTTTCTTTCCTAACATTTACTCTGCCAGGGTTCCAAACAATCCGGGTCGATCCGAAAATGTGACGTCAACAGACTGCATGCCACTGATTGGGTGGTCAGCGGCGTCGCTTGGCAAGTCATGAGTATGTCCCCACGCCACTTTTGAAACCCGGCAATGAGGGAAAGGGCTACTAAAAACTAGAGATGGCACGATACCACTTTTTAATGTCCGATACCGATTCCGATATCATAAATTTGGATATCTACCAATACTGATATGAATCCGATATAGCGTATTTTGTAATCAATAAAACAGTTTTTTTCTAAATATCTTGCTGCATTTTCTATAAGTTCATACTCAAGTTTTAAAAAACAAGAGACTGAAGCTATTCTGTTATACCTGTATGCAAAAAATACACTGCACCCAAAACATTATATAGTTCAGCAACACTGATCAATCTAATAAATTTAAACCTACACCATCCTCCCTATTCTGGTATTCTAAAGAGTACTTACCTACCTAACTAATAGGGCTGCCAACTCCCAGCAAAAATAATAGGGAACCACAGCCCACCCATAATCGATGTAATCAACTTTAATTTAATGCAAGTGTAAAACAAATGCACAGAAATCATTTATTCTTCTACAATATTTAAATAGATTCAACATATTTCTTCAACAGAATTGCAGACTGCACAGATGGTACCTTCCCAAAGGAAAAAGTACTATAGCTTACTAGGGTGTATATTAGACTTATTAGTTACTATATAAAATAATGGATTTCTATACATTTAATCAGAAGACCACTTTTGTTGTAAGATTCAGATAAGTTTTTAAATGACATAACAAAGAAAAATATTTCTTTGTGTCCCCCTTTTCCAGTTAGTGCCCTATCGGCCCCCCTGACAAAACTTTGCTAGATCCGCCCCTGCACAGTTACCAGCCGTCAGCTACGTAGAAAAGGATCCTGGTGTTATTTGTCTCTCAGAAACAGTTCATAACTTCCCTTCAACTCATTCATGTCACCTAAAAGCTAAACCTGTTTCTCCATCACCTGCTCAGCTCTGATGATTTAGTAAGGACACCTCCTGGTTTCATCTTCATGTTTCCCTCTCACCACATGTCCAAACGGATATCGTGACCAGCAGCTTTTACAGCCGTGGCTCCAGCAAACCTCAGCTGATACTAGAAAGTAATATTAAATACATTCTAACCACAGCGTATCAGGCTTAAATGTGCTACTGTTGTTTATCCGCTGGTCTCCTCTTTCTAACGCAAAGTGGGCGATAAACAAACAAGAAAGCTGATCAGCTGATCATTGATCAGTTTCATGTTTGAAGTAATAACAGGAGAGGAAGGGGGAGTGAATGAGAGAAGAAGATGCAACTGCACAGCAAAGACAGAATAACTCCAGCTTTGTGTCTATTTTTTAATTCTAGCTGAAGTACGGGACAAATCGCTGCCCTTTCACCTCAGTATGGAACTCCGATGACCAGTCCAGCGGTGGCTCAATATATCAGTTGTTAAGCTTAACGTGGAAATACTATGCAAACATTCAGGGATGAACTTACACACTTGCTTTACTTCTCTGGGATAGTTTTCGCCGAGATGAAAAGCCGCGGTTAGGAAGCATGTAGCGAGGCTCCAAATGCTCCAACAGACTGCCGCCAGGTCTCGCAGACAACAGCCGCTCTATTACCTGACACATACTGCTCCGATGCGCCGAGCTGGGTTACGCCAAGTAGCGCGTTTTGTGAGGTGATTTTGTGACTTCGGATCGGATTACATTTTTTATTTCTCTCCGATATCCGATCCAGTAATTTAGGTCAGTATCGGACCGATACCGATACGTAATATCGGATCGGTCCATCTCTAGAAACAACGGTGCGATTCCAGAGTCTGGTGAAAAGCCAGAGACTGAGCAGCAGGCATATCATCACCTGCTGCTCATTCAGTCTGCTGCTTTTTCACTATTACCTAATTGGGTCGGCCCGCCACAGTTTTCGGGGCTTTCCATCAGGTCATGGTATCTGTTACCAGGTACTTTTTTAGTACAGCCGGAAAATGTGACATCAACAGCTTGCATGCCACCGACTGGCTGGTCAGTGAGTGTGTTTCCTTCACGAAAATCAAAAACGCCATTTTTGAAGGGCAACAACGAGGGAAATGGCTGCAAAAAAACAACGGCTGACAAAAAGTCACAGACTGAGCAGATCATCGCCTTGACATCCACGACTGTTATGGCGTTCATATCATACACCTATTACATCACGGGATGCTGGGGCGCGTTGCTATAATGACCCCACGCACATTAGGTGGTACTTGATTGTAATGGAAAACGAGCCGAGGCGAGTCACACCGAGCCAATCTGAGTTGGTGCTAATGCAAAAAATGGCTTTAGAGGGCGGGAAAACAGTGAGGAGGGAGAAAAGGCCCTGCAGCTCTACTCCTGGAGTGAACCTCCTCCATTTGACAAATTTCACAGTCTGCTGGGAAAAATCCGCTGAGGCTTTCAGCTTGTCTCATGCTGTTGCTGAATACCAAGAGATTAATTCATTTCGCAGATAATGCGTGTAAGTGACTCCAACTCCCAAATATGCAGGATTCAGACCGACACTACCTACCCAATCTCTCAGCGACAACAAGGGAAGATTCAGGCTGGGAGGCGAGATAACAGACAGCACACAAAGGTCAACACATCAAACAAAAGATCCTGTTTGTAGACTGAAACAAGAATAACACAATTCCAAACTAATTTTACCCCCTCTCGCTGTCCCTGCACCAAGTCTGATTAAGGAGAGCCTGAGGCAGCAGTAAAAGCTTTTTGGACTGGAAGCTGATTTTCAGTGCAAAGAAAGAACCTACTGTAAAAACTGTCTGTTTTTTAAGTAAGTCGGGAAGGTCAAATGTAGATGTGACTTACAAAAATGCTTTAATCTTCTTATATTGATAATCATTCGCTAGTTTTTGTTGTATTCGTTTTTACTAATCAGAAGGTCGGTGCTTCAGCTATCTACTCTAGTGTGCAAGAAACTGACCTTAAGCCAGAGGTTCCCAAAGTGGGGGGCGCAGAGCCACTGCAGATGGTGAGGGTATGAATAAAAACAAATAAAAACAAACAAAAAAAAACAACGCTTGGACACTGGATATAATGGGCTCCCACACAAACGCAAAGCAGAAAACGAAGCATCGCCAAATATGTTTCCAAACCAACTTCCTTCCAAGCCAAATACTAGAAAATATGATAAAGCATATCTTCTCTTTGGCTTCTGCACAAGTGCAAAGGTAGGTCTCCCTGACAGAATTTGTTTCCCCTGCGTCGGGAGCACGCGCTGGGCTGTCCAATCCACAGACAAACAGTATCCCACATTTTTTATTTTTAGTTCACAAACACTTCTTATAACGACTAACTACTCCTGACAAAAAAACCAACTACACGTCAAATAATCACACCATGACGCCTCTGCCTTTCTAAACGGAGGGACAGTAACTGCATGTGTATATGTAACCGTGTAAAAACTGCAGATAGTAAGGTTAACAGTAACAGTATTTTGTCTCTATCCACCATTGTAGAAATTCATCTCATATAAACAATAGCATGGCGCACAGCGCAAAGATTTTCTTGTAAAACAAAGGGGGGCCTAGCAAAAGAAGTTTGGGAAGCACTGCCTTAAGCTAACCTAAACCCTAAATTGCCTGCAATGCATTTAGAGTAAGAATGTGTGCAAGTGTGTGAATAACACAGAACTGGCAGTTCTAGTGTTAATTTCCTTTTCAGCAACCCAAACTTTTATTTATTTATTTTATATTTTGGCATCTTTGGCATTAAAAAAAAAAAAATGTAGGCATGTCAAACTATACCTTAAGACTTAAGAGGCTTAGTGGCTTTCAACAACTTCAGGATGAATTGACGTTATTGCCACAGTTTTGGATACTCAGCGTCCCTTACATGTTTAATTTAAGATGTGTCCATCAGGCACATTTTGAGCAGCTCTACACCTGCTCCTCGTCAGGCCTGAGCAGAAGCAGGTTGTAGGTGAGTCCCGCAGTGTGCTAGTTGCTGATTGTGGTTTTTACATTTTGTCGTGTGCTTATTTTTGGCCCAGCACCCGTCCCTGTTTTGGTGTGGATGCACGTGTATTTTTCTAGTCTTTTGTATAGGAGCATTAGTCTCTCAGTAGGAAGCACAACTAGTCAGAAATTATGTCAGTGTCATCATGTCGACCTTTTCTTTCTCTTTTCCCATGATTCATTGTGTCAGTGTAAGAGATTTGGATCTTGTACCGTGTTTGCTGATTATGTTGGACTACCATCTGTAAAGCAAATTGCCCCACAGGGACATACAAGTTCTACTCTACTCTATTCTACTTGATTTAACACCCTTGGGATATAATTAAATGAATGAAAAATGAATCAACTGTATTACTCCAGTTGCAGCAATCATTAAACAGCATAAAACTGTATGCCCTGTATCCTATTAGTCCTTCATCAACTGAATAGCAGAGCCATGGGAGGTTTTATTAAAGACATCATCGTGTTTTTCACACGCAAAGCAGGCGGCAGTCAATTTATATTAAAAGGTTGGTAAAGATGCATCTAGGCATCCATACCCTCTGATAAACAACCATTTCTGTTTCTACACTGAAGACCCAGACAGAAAATAATGTTGCGCTGTATGACTTTCAAAGGGAATGAGCCACTGTTCAGCCAGTTTTGTGTGTGTGAGTGTGTGTGCGTTTTGTGCACAGTGTTTCAAAGAATCAATGCTGTTTTATTTGCCTCACGCTGTGTGTGTTTCTTTGGTTGGCTGGATAGATATGAGTGCGTGTATGTTGGTGTGTAGCAGAGCCTGCTATGTGTATGGGCTGGTGCGTAGCTTGCTGTGTACCTGAGCTAGCTCTGAGATAGATATTGTGGTAGCTTTGTACCATGTCTTATCTTCTGAATCTGTGAGGATGAGTATGCCAGTCATTATCACATATGACAAAGGAATAGAAAACCTGAAAAATCTCTCAGTGATATTTAGGCCTGTTCCAACTAGTTTGTCTCAAGACTATGATTTACGCATAAAGGGGGCTGCTTTTACATTTCTGTCATGCTACAACAATAATAAGAACAATAAGAATTGGGTTTAAATCAAGTAGACATCGTGTTGAGAAAGTGCCCACTTCCAGGAGTAAATCATAGTACGAGACATATGACTCTCATAAGACTTATAAATAAAACATAAACATTTACTATTTGAGGCAATGGGGCAGTCTTTTTCTGTTTCTTTTCCATGACCTACTTAAAAATGTGGACTTGTTCCATGTTGACTTACAGCAGCCAGCAGGAGAGGAGACAAACCCAGCAATAAACTGCGTGAAGAAATAGGAGGGCTGCTTAAAGCAAATATGCTGTTTAATTGTGCTGCAGCTGAGCAGCTAATTAACTATCAAGCTTGCAACTCGACATTAGCCGTGAATTTTTTCCCGGCTAATCGTTCGCTTGGTTGAATGCTTGTTGCACAAACGGTGCGGGGAAAGATGTGTCTCTGTTTGCAAGTTAGAAACCAAGCAGACTTTAGCAGAAAAACAAATGTCGACTGTTGTTAAGAGTCAGTGGCTCGGGTGCTCCGGTTCAAGGTGAAAGCATGGGTAGCATGTGGTTTAGCGCTGGCACCTTGCTTTATGTAAAGATTTTATTTTGCTCTAAAGAAGATAGACCTACAAATGTTATTGCTTAAAATATGTAAAATATGAATTTCTATTTTTCAGTTTAGGATTTTTTTTGTCATCAAAAGGAGCACTACATGTGGCATTGACCAAAAAAAAAAAAAAAAAAAAAAAAAACACCACCAACAAATATATGCAACCAGTTTCATATGCATGTACAGAAGGCCATGCTTTGGAGCCAACAATCCCTTCTGCACTGTTAAATCAATCATAAGTCTAAAAGCTGTGACGACGGCTGACAAGAAGCTGGAAAACACCCCAATGGCAATGTCACACGTGGAAATGAATTAGTAGTTATCAGAATCCATTTGGAAAACATTTAGAACTAATTAGAAGCTGTTAATAATGAGGAAAAGCATTTTAAATAATATTTAACACTATCAGAAAATGATAGAAGAGAGCAATTACAAAAAGTCACACCAATCTGTGACAAATGGGTGTGAAAATGATTTCCATCTGTAAATGACTGGCTCTTATAAATTATTTCCCCACATTTTTTCCCTTATGGATTTTAGTCTCTTCTTATCAGTTAGAAGCTGCACTGCTTCTCCTTTTTCTTTTTTCCCCCTCTACAAGCTGGTTTATTTTAGAAATCCCAGTGAGCTTACATCAAGTGAATAGTGTCAGTGAAAGTTGAGGGTCAGGCCTGCAACACCTCTTAACAGCCTGGGGTTTCCATGGTGACCTAAAAAGGGGCTAGCAGGAGGCTAACAGCTCATTTAGACAGAGACTCACTGTAGTCTTAAACACAGGTGCCTCCTGCTTCCACAGACCTGTGGGAGTACCTGTGTGTCTTTACGTGTTCATTTTCTGTGAGTGAAGATGTTTTCAAGTTCAAGGACAAAACAAACAAACAAACAAACAAACAAACACAAGAAAAACAAATACTGCAGTCATCTTTGCTGTCTAGAGTAAGAGCGTAGGTCTCAGCCACAGCTAATGAAAGGCATCGCTCAAGGCGATGGCGTCTTTTTTTTTATCAAAGTACACGATGTAATCAAATGATGACTTGATGAGCGCCTCACTGTTGCACAAATCACAGAGCAAACCAAACACAGAATCACGCAGCACTATTTCTGCTGCAGCAACTACAGTACATATTAATATTTTCCAACTGCCTATGAGGCTCCAGTTACAGACAGGCATGTTTGAAGTGTAGAGCATTGTCAGTGTCAAGACCAGTATTCACTATGCCAAGGAATACATAGAGCTGAATGTCTCTTTTAATACAGTACTCTGAGAAATGTGAAAGAATCCGTTGGTAAGCAGGGGGAAATGAATGGATGGATGGATAAAATGAAGTAGGTGATAACAAGTCAAAACAAAACGGTGACATTCAGCAAATCCAGTAATGCTGATTTTTGGGGATTTGCCGTTGAAAATTTTTTAATTTAAATGAAAAATTTAGATTTTTAGACATCCAGTGTACATTTAAATCAATTTAATTGGACTGAATTTCAGCTGTTGAACATATTTGAACTGATCTGAACAAAAGCTGTCAGAACACATTCAGACTGTAGCCTCGTAAACTCACTTTATTTTCCCTCAAATATTCACTTCATCTCAAACAAAATGTTAATGAAACTTATGGAAACTCTTCACACCGGCTTTCAAAAGTGATTAAAAAGGTGTTTAATGTTTATAATTGTACTACCTGCAGACCTATATTACTGCTTTCTCAATTTTTAAAAGTACTGGAAAGCATTTTTGAACAGAATAGAGCTATTTTATTAACACAGCTGTGGAAAGAACAGATCTATGAAAATGGTCATTATAGATTTTATAGAAAATCTACGGTAAATCTGCAGCATAAAAAAAGACGTTACACAACTGGGCTATTTATTGATGTTAAGAAGTTTTGTTAAAATTCTGTGAACCACAACATTTTTTTTCCAAGGTATAGCGTATAATTTGGGGTTCCACAGGGATCAATACTAGACCCCAACTTTTTGTCAGGTAGTTTTACCTGACAAAAAGTGGTATTACTTTTTGCTGATAATACCACTTCTAATGATACATTGTTGGGCTCTTTTACGAATTAAATTGTGAAATAAAAAGAAATGCAGATGAAACAAAATGTATTATTTTTGGAAAGAGGAGTAAAGATATACAGATTGAAATGCTTGAAAGTAAACTGCTTGGTGTTTAGGATAATTCACAAGATGATTTGAAGAGAAAACACCAACAAATTGTTTCTAAATTTTCAGTGAGACTTCACAATCTAGATGACTTGAAATTTTTATTACGGTAATGATGTTTAATGCAGTACATGGAACATTACCTGCTGATGTACTGAAGTCGTGTGCTATTAGTAACAATTCTGCTGAGCACAGGAGAAAACTTCACACTTAAGTTACTACGGGTAACATTAGCTGACTACTAAAAAAAAAAAAGTTTCTAATTATGCAGTGAAACTATGGAACCATTAAGACATCTTTACATTGCACCATGAACACGATGAGCTGTATCTTTTGTGATTCACAAAAAATGGCCAGTTCAGTGGCTCAGTTCAAAGTTGTCATTCTTTTGTTTTGAGCACATGTATGAAATATGCAATCATCTGTATATTTATTTGGTTGTGTATTGACAGGCGTAGGTAGATCTGCATGTATGCATAAAGACATTCTGCTATTTCAAATTACCGTATTGCTATTCACTCCCATAAAGAAAATATAGAAACAAAAATAAAATATTCTTCTCCCTGAACCTTTTTCACTCACCTTGACAGTAGTGTGGAAGTTATTATTGCGCCTGACAAATATTTTCCATTAATGCAACAGATTACAGTATGACAAATGACTGATTACTGATCAGTGTTCTATGTCTCTAACGCGTCACGGTGATTCATTTTATTTAAAGAGCGATTACCACAGTAACATATGGTAAATGTTTCAGTGCAGGGAACTGGCTGACATCCTGACAGCTGCATTACTATCCAGAGCCACAGCATTAGAAAGATGTGGCCTATATAATTTCTTCTAAGCAGATAATAAATCCATGATTGCTGTCTCCGTCCTTACATTAATGACTGATTAATTATAAAAGCATTCGAGGAGATGAGTCCGAGTGTAACTTTGAATTTGTGCAACAAAGCCTGCCAGCTAGCTGGTTACATTCATAAAGCCTGTTACCTCGGTAACTGACTCATAGTTAAATTCATCTCTTTCTCTGGAACAGAAAACCCAGAGTTTTGTTGTACCACACACACACCCTGATTCACTCTGATTACTTTCACCCAGCCGGTGTGGCACTAACTCAGCCTGCTGAGAACGGGATGAGTGCACTTGAGGCTAAAGGAGGAGGAAATTTCAGAAACGTATAACTTGATGTCCATCAGTAGTTTTATAGCCCTGGCTGCCTATAAACTATTCCCCTCAGCATAGCCACGGCTGGTTTTCTGAGTCATACATACTGCATTTCCTAAACTGCTTTTCACTTTTAACACATTGACATTCTCTGAGTGTCTGAGAGCAGCAGTGCACTGCATCTTTGGTGTGTGGGTACAGTTGAACTCTGAGCAGGTCCGTCTGGTGGTTTTCAGGACAAGGAGGACATCAGTAAAAAAAAAGAAGTGCATATCTTGTTCAATTTTTCAACTACTGCTGAATGTTTCTTTGACAGTATATGCCCCCAGTAATACATTAATGTTCTGGTGGCTCAGTGTTTCTCCACAGCAGGTCCAAGTGCATGCTGGGATATAGGTCCTGTCCCTTCTGCGACCCTGAATAACAATAAGCTGATATAGAAAGTGGACTGCTGGACCTTAATTTAAATCTTTTGTGTTTTTCTCAGTCACAGATCCCAGTCTCCCACACAGGTGTTCACTTGTTCACATGGCAATTGCACTCAAGCACCACCCACTGCATGAAGGAAAACATATTTATACATAGCTTTCACTGCCAGTTAAGTTTATCCTGACTCTCCACCACCTGCTGCTGTCTAACTGTCAGAGGTTTTTCATCACATCTACTTCTTTCATCTACCGTCCTTGCTACTGCGTAACGGCACTCTGGTGTGGCAAAACGGAGCTCAGACAGTGGATAACGATGTAATTTGTGCCACCCAAACACAAAGGTGCAAAGCAGCTAACAAGAAAGTCAGCCAATTATGCAAACACAAGACAGATCACAGCATTCAAAAGGTGCAGTCAGGGCACAACTGATTTACATGATATGGCAATAAGCAAAGTTGACAGAAATAGCATGGGCAGGACTGTAGACATAAACTCTGTGTCATAGCTAACCAAAGATGTAAATGAGCCATTTGATTGCCATTAAAAAGCTCTATAAAACAGGCTAAACAATCAATAATTCCTGAATAAGATGTCAGACCCCCCCCCTTCATTTAAACCGGCTGAATATCAAGTTCAGTTAAATTCAACTGGTTCAGCTAGTAACAGAGACCACATTTCTCACCTTAGAAATGTAAAATAAGAGCAAGATCCAGTGTGCCTGCACATTTGCACGTAAAATTTCAGACCTTATGGGCTCAAAGCTGTGATTTGTTCCACCCCAAAAGGCATAACAATGCTAACAGTGAAGTGAAAGAAATGTCAAACACATTCTGCATACACCTACACAGCAATCTTAAGAAGCCTGATTATCCAAAATAATTCCATTCTCTTGCATGGGCTTACATGGATTTGCAGGCATTGGTGAACACATCTATGAGAAAGCTAAACATGCGATTTTGCATCCTTTCAGGACTGTGTGAAAGTGCAGAGACCTTTCGGCTGACAGCCTCTTAACTTTGATCTAGCTGTTAGACTCACAAACATGAAGGTACAACCAGACTGAATTTTTCTCCCTTTCCACGTGGAATATTAAGACGTGATTGATTCGTTTGTGCAAACTGACCCCCTCTCTTTTACTTGAAACAGGTCAGGCTTAAAAGTTTAAAACATGGGCTCAGGTTGCAGACATTGAGGGTAAGATGTTAGCCAAAGCAGGCTCCTAACATCACATAAACCTCATTTGAAGAAATTCAGACCTTTGCCTCGTGTGCCCACGCGTGTAATCAAACCAAAATAAGCATACATCTACAAAACAAATCTCTCAAGCTAGAAGATGAGCCAGTGGGCTGAGATAATAAGGTTTTATAAACTGCCTGCATTTGATTTCATTAACAAAGTTTTAAAGGAAGGCTTCCCAAGTTCAGTATTTACCCGAGGAGTATAAGAGTAAGACAGCCTTGAGACCTGAATCGGAACAGTGGTTTTAAGTATGGGAAGACATGATATACTGAGGCAGCTCCTGCCGGAGACTTTTTATGAAGAAAACTAATAGAACATGTTTTTTGTGCCACAGGAAATACTCTGGATTGAAGAAAAGCATACTGTAGGTGTTAATCACATTAACAAAGGCTCCTATTAAGGTATGTGAGTGTGACAGTAAGCTGGAACCGTCAAGAAAAAGCCTGCTGACCTCCAAGTGCATCGCTGTGCTAAGGTTGCAAGTGACAAATTGGCGTTTTAATTATACAAACATAATCTCAAGGTGGGATTTTACACCGGCTTCCTCTGTCTTCGTCTTTCTTCTCTTGGTCTATGTGATTCTCAGTCACCCTCAGCTATTCATTATGCATTCTTCCTCCCTTTTCCGTATCTGAACCTTCGCAGACCACTTCCACAAAGTGGAACTCATTTGTCTGTCTTCAAATGCTAATAGAACACATAATGAGTGCCACTCAAAATTATCTCCCCTCGCCTATATCAGCGTATAATTAAAACAACACTGTCCTTAATAAGGTGTCAGAGGTGATAACGCAGGGCGCTGATAACTCTTTAAAGACACACACATACACATGCATGCACCCAATCACTCCCGCGGTGCCAAGCAACAATAGACTTATAATGAGTAGGACCATCAGGCCAAAACTAATTTCCAAGTATAAAGACAAAAGCTCTGATTGCTCAGTGGCGTTCCATAAGTAGGTTATTGCCTTTAGTTATTTACTGTTTTAATTAACCTTTTTTACAAACTCAACACATCATTTCTCTAAGAAATGCTTTGCTTTATAAGCTAATTTTTTAAATAATTTTGAATTAACAATTACAGCACTTGAAGTTCTCACTTGAACTTTTGCAGTTTCCCTTGACCGCTTTCACCTCCCAACTTTACTGCTTCGGTTTACTCTCATTCTTTCACAGAGTTATGGCCGCTTAAACCCCCCCCCCCCAAAAAAAAACAAAAAACAAAACAAAACTTTGAAAAACTGTAAAAATCCAAGCCCAGCACTCAATAACAAAGCAAAAGTGAAGCATTCAGCAGCTAACAAGTCAGACATTGCATTAAGCACATCTATCAAGTGGCCAGAAGCACAACACAACAAGTCCAAATGAATGATGATGTTGCTCTTTATCTGCTGGAATGCGTCTGCTAACAAGTTCAACAGTGTGTCAGTTTGTAGTGTTTGTTTCTGCTGCCAAAGGGAAAAAAAAAAATAGCCAGTAGCTCATTTAATTCGGCTGCACCTGTAGAGGACTCAAATCAGATTTTACCGTTTCTGTTCCCCATTCCAAACCTCATTCAAATTATGCTAATTTCCACATTTTTACACTTTGACCAATTCAGCTTTGCATAATTCGCAAGATTCACATTAATTTTTTTTTATTATATACTGGGCCTTCAGTAGTTCAACAGTTCAGCTTTTTCTTCCTTATTGTTACCAAGCATCCCCTTTGCAAATAAAAGGGTTTAACAGCATTCGACCCCAGAGTTTACAGCTATGAAAAAGAAACTTTTAAATCGCAAAAGGAAGAGATTAATACCTATAAGTGTGCTACTTTTTTCACTCAATCCCTAGCTCAATTACTTGAAAGCGCTTGCTTGCCCTCGGGTGAGACACTTAACCCTGATTTGCTGCAGAGGGTCAGGCCAGCATCTGTTATTTTTGCATATATTACTGAAAATAAATCTAAACATATGAACGCACCAAATTGAAACAACAAACAGTTTCAGCATCTGATAATAACTGCTGTACTGGATGATGACAGGTCTTAGGATAAGAGTCCAGGAACATTTCTGCACGGCGCTGAACCTTATGCAATGGCACAGACATGATGTCATCTCTCTACAGACTAATTTTAGGTCACTTTGGAAAGAGTAAACTCATCAGCTGCATGCTTCTGAAGACAAACTCTTCATCACTGGGCTGCGAAGTTAAAAAAAAAAAAATCTCAAGATTTAAGGGCAGAAACTCTGAGTCATGTGAGACGTCAGATCAAGAATTATGACCTGAGGTTGTGAAGCAGTGAGACAGGCTGTTCCATCAACCTTGTTTTCTGCTGTCCCGACTGTACACACACTTTATTGCTTTAATTGAGCCCAGAAGTATAATTGAGGTGGAGAGTTGGGAGAGAAGCTGGACCAGCGGGGGGCTCAGGCACAGACAGCAGCATCTGCAGGCAGCGGACACAGACGACTGGAGGAGCATATTAAGTTGCTGCTCCTACTTCACCAGGTGTGTCCCTGTCAATTGGAGGACACGGGGAAAGCGGGAGACAGCGCGCCTGACAACTCAGCCACAGCTTCCACTTCAGCTCAGCTCCACTTATCAGAGCACAGACAAACAATGACCAGCGGAGAGTAAACAACAAATGAGTCTATTTACTTTTTCAGATATACCTTTCACTTCTGAATGTTGCCACACACTGCAGTGACTGATATCCCCAATCCAGGCTCATTGTCTGAACATCACTCACTAAGCGGTAATGCCGGGTTTACCCAACGTCAGTGCATAGCAGCATGACTGATAGGTTTAATTTCATTTCATTATATAAAGCGAACAATTCAGGATCATATTTGCTGACTGTGTGTGGGAGGCAGGTGAAAAATGTCCAGATATGTTTGAAATCTAGTGAACAACACTGCCATCCCCGGTTACTCATCTTAACGACTCAGGCAATCTGATTAGTCTCCTTTTTGTGTCTGAATAAGGCATTAAATAAATAAATCATTATCTGTCCCCCTGTGATCTCCACAACGCAAACAGGTTTGAAAACAGCAACCCAGCGTGAGCAGTTGCAAACTTGTTTCCCATCTTCGAGGCAACAATGTGAAGGTATCGAGATTACAAGTTCTCTGCACACGGTCGCGATAATTTTGGTCATACTGTGGTCTCCAACCACTGTTTCCCATAGTGTTACTGTAACATTATAAAACATAAAAAGTGCACATTACTGAGAAATGTATTTAATTCGAATAATGCATGACTTATTAGTAAATGTTGCCATTACTCATCCTAGTTCTACATTTTATGTTTGCTATCCATCCATTTTCTTCTACTTATTGAGGGCTAGAAAAGAGAAGCCCACACTTTTCTCTCCCTGGCCACTTCCTCCAGCTTGTCCCAGTAAGACCAAGGTGTTCCCAGGCCAGCCTAGAGATATAATCTCTATATAATTTCTGCCACTTTTATCCAAAATCTTCTTTTGGTCACTACCCAAAGCCCGTGACCATAGGTGAAGGTAGGGACGTAGATTGACCGGCAAATTGAGAGCTTCACTTTTAGGATCACCTCTCTTTACTATGATGGACTGGTACAGCGTCTGCATCACTGCAGCTGCAGCACCACTCCTTTTTCATCTCATTCGCCGACCCCTACGACACCTCCTGCAGGTGGTGGGCTTACAGGATGGTGGGCCCATGTCCGCTCTTTGGGCTGTGCCCGGGCAGGCCCCGTGGAATAAGACACTTGCCCTTGGGCACCCTCCCCAGGACTAACTCCAGGGCAGTGCCACAGAAACACTATCCCTGGTGTGTTGAACTGTTCTCTAAATTTCACATTCGTTGCTTTTTGTCTGGTCCCTCACCCGGGACCAGTTTGCCATGGGAGACCCTACCAGGGGGCTTGACAACTTAGCCCTAGGGATCCCTGGGACACACAAACCCCTCCACCACAATAAGGTAGTAATTCATGGAGGAAAGGAATTATTTTAACTGAAACAAATACACAGTAAGATTTTTCCCTACATTTTTACCATTTACACTTTGGATCTTGCTGCACTTACAGAAAAAGAGAATAAATTCACCTTTAATAAAAATTAAAAGAATGAGCTAATAAACGAATTTCAGAAGTTATTTATCTTTATTGGGCACTCTGCCCAGCCATTCTGTCCTCTCTCTTTTCTCT
The DNA here is from genome assembly GCF_018398535.1 of Haplochromis burtoni. Taxonomy (NCBI): domain Eukaryota; kingdom Metazoa; phylum Chordata; class Actinopteri; order Cichliformes; family Cichlidae; genus Haplochromis; species Haplochromis burtoni. The sequence continues at coordinate 1,086,172 of NW_024582452.1, forward strand.
TTTCCTCCTCCCCATCACCCTGTAAATGCTATTCTATCCATCTCCCCACTCTGCTGTCAGTCTGCATTGTATTCTGTGCGGCAGAAACAAAATGTCATAATGATAATATTTCAAGAAAGAGGTGCCAAGGTCTCAACAAATCAACAATCCGCACCACAAACACACCAGCTTCACTGGCAGCACACAAACGCACACATCATGCCAGCTAATGAACTTATTTCCACATACATGCCCCCATTTTCCACAGACACAATAAAAAAGAAAAAAAAAACAAAAAAAACAGAAAGAAATGTTGCCTAAACTCAGGCTGCAGGCCAAGACAGAGCCATCGCTGGTTAACTGATTAGCTCAGTAATTGCAGTGGAAATGCCATTCTAAGACTGATATAAAAGTGCAAAGGCACATCCAGGAAATACTAATCAGTCTCTCGGCTGTTCTCCCAGGAGGCTGCTCTTCTAGTCCTTGCTGCTGTTGGTAATGCCACTGCCTCCAGCAACAGCATGTTATCTAAGTGTAGGTTTTTGTATTTGTGTATGTTTGTGCTACATATTTGCACCTTGAGCTTACTGGCTAGTAATTAATATCTCCTTCTTTACTTGCAGGAATAAAAAACCTTTAATATGGGCGCTGTAAATCTGGGCAGGATCTTTCTGCATGTCAGAATAAATGACTCATTACAGCAGCGTCAGTGTAAGACATGCAAAGAGAGCCTTCCTTGTTCAAAATCTCCTCATTATAAACCTCATTTTTGTTCTGCGTAACATGCCTCGGGCTTTTTTTCCCTTCACTCCCCTTTCTTTCATCCATTTGTCCTTGCCTCGTTCAGAGAGAGTTTGTTTGTGCGCCATGGATCACACCTACAGTGACTACAGTCTACATCCTCACCTGTCACTACAACTGCTCCCATCTGTCTTTTCTCACTTTGTCCTGCCCTGCATCCATTTCTCTGACCTCGTTACACACAGTGACGCAGTCTGTTTGCACACAAATTTTGCACGTGAACTCAGAAACGGGCAATATTTAAGTTCACACAGACACACAACTTAAAAGGAGGCTCTTCTAAAAGACAATTTGAGGCGAGTTGAAAACACAGCTCACGCCTCTCTTCTCCAAACTGTGTGTTTGTGTCTCTGTCAGGTCTGTTTGTACTGTGGAAGGATTATTTGATTGTTTACAGGTTTAGAGCTTGTCTGCAATCAATCTGCTGTGTTTACGGTGCATGTTGCCTGACAATGAAGGATTATTGGGAATTGCTGTTTGTGTGTGCGCTTGTGCATCTGACTGGATAACCTACTTTAACTACAAAAATGTTCAGTTTTCCCCCCCCATGCTCCTGTTACGTGGCTTCATTTTATCCACTCCGCTGAGCAATGTGTCAAATATACTGCTTGTTACTGCGCTTCATTGAAGCAATATGACATTCAAACAGAGTGAAATATTAGAAACCAATATGTCATGTTTTCATGGCTACATCGTTAGATCAAATGAAAACATCTCTTGATTGTGATTCAGTCTGGCTTTGCAACTTTCTCTTAATTTTACCAAAACTTCAGTGGGGATAAAATTAACTGCCTGCACATCATAATGGTCCTATTACTGATTTTAGACAATTTCAACCCCCTACCAACCTACTACCAAGGTCTGAAATTGAGCTAACAAAGAAGTACCAAAACTACAGTTCCACCAATTGCTATTGCAACCTTGTCTCAACAGCAGGTCAATCTCTAAATTTGCCCACTAAAAATGCCCATCTTCTGTAAGGAAATTTAATATTTGGCCTTTATTGCCATTATCTTTCTTTGTTGTGTCTTCCTCCCCTCACCCCTAACTGGTCACGGCAGATAGCCACCTCTTCCTGAACCTGGTTCTGTTAGAAGGGAGGTTTTCCCTTCACTATCACCAAAACGGTTACTCATAAGGGATGATATGATTGTTGGGGTTTTTTTCTCAGCTACAAATTTCTTCTTTGTATTATTGTCAGGTCTTTACCTTACAATATAAAGTGCCTTGAGGCAACTGTTTTTGTGATTTGGTGCTATATTAAAAAAAATGAATTGAATTGAATATTTTCTTCCCTTGTTTTGAAAGACAGAACGGCGTCCTAACAGTTAGCAAAGCTTCACCACATTTAATGCAGGTTATTGAACTCCAGCACTTGATGTTTGCAGTGTTGGTGCCTTTTTTGGTCTTTTGGTGCCTCTTTGGTCTTTTCTTTTTGGTGATTGACAAAAACAAAAATGTTGAGGCCTCAAAATTATAAGTTCAAAAACGAATAAGTGATGTCATGATGCCCATTGTCTATTTACAGTCTATGTGTACTATTCACACCGGTGTAGGGACTACTCAGGCAAAGGAAGTAAACTAAATGTAAGACCTTCTATATGTGGCCACACACACCTGCCATCACAGCAGCTTTCTGAGTGAACTGTCCAATTACTGAATTACTCTCAAACTTCTTTAAAAACAAAAGCAAACAAAGAGGTATGTGCATATAAATGGCCCTAATTCTTTAAAGGTTCATGTATTTTTCTTCAACCTTTTGAATTTAAGCTAAAAGCATACACTTTCAATTGAATCTTGATTCTTTTATTTCATATCTATTGTGGCTAAGAACAAAGCCAAAAGAGTGTGTCACCGTCCAAACATTTTTCGAGCATTACTGTAGATTTAATTTGTTATATGACTAATCAGAGAGAACAAAAGTAAAAGCCATATTTTAGAATGCAAAAGCACATTTATTTTTGAGATTTTGTTAAAGCTTTTAGTGAAACAAAACCTCCCTCTCTTCTAAATAACAGAATTTGAGGTGAGATGTTTAGAGGGAAGATGTCTCTTTGGTGGAACTACTCGGGAACATATGAAATGTGACAAGCATCCCCAACTAGACGCTACATTTTTGTAGGTGTCACAACCCAAAACCCCCTTTTTAGAACAACTGGTTTGACATGCAACAACTTTGCTTTCAATTTCAAGTTTCTCCTTAACTGAAAGTAACTGTCAGAAATATTCATTTCTGGGAAGAACTATGACTGAAAAAGAAGAGTGATACTTAAGTAACTAAATACATATACTTTTTAAGCTTGGCTACCAAGCCGGTCTGTCACATCTAAAAGAAGCCACTGGAGAGACAATTAGCGTAATATGGGGTCAGTCGAGAGAGCAACCCGAACTCTGCCGTTCCTTCTCAGTCTCCTCCTCCTAAACTCCATCCAGCAGCTTGAGTCACTGCTAGCCCTTTGCCAGCTTGCCTCCTGCCCACACACAGCTTGGCCCTTAAGTCACCTGCACTAACCCACAGGATAAATAAACCATGTGCAGAGCAGGGTAGCCGCCAACCTGGGCTATTTTCAGCCCCACTGTGCACTTTTTTTCCCCCCCTTCTTCTTTTCTTTACTGCCTTCTTCCTCAGTCCAAAATGTCTTCATAAAAAGCATTTCCCCCTCTCAGTCTCAGATAAATAGAGCGTGCTTAGGCAGCATTACTGATCCATCTCGAAACAAGCCGGAGTCGTTGAGACGTGTCAACCTTTCACTATAACAACACAGGAAAAAGATATGGTTTTAAAATAAAAATGTAAGATTACTGATCCTTAATTGCACTGTTACAGTTAAAGCAAGACATCGTAAAGAATGACTGGGATATCTAAAGCTCGTGATCCCCGATTATACATTTTTCTGTGCAGCAAAAACTCATTTGTTATGCTCATTCCCTTGTCACCAAACTGCACGCCTCCTTCTATTCTTACATCTCATTTTACCTGTACTTCCTTCACACTCCCTCCTTACTTGTCCTACAAAAACACCAGCCTCAACTTGTTTCGGGAGGATTGATTCTCAGATGGCATGAAACAAAAAAAGATTTTTCTGCAGGAAAAAAAAAAAAAAGAAAAGAAAAGAAATGAATTATTAGATAGAAATGGGCAGAAAAAAAAAAGACTACTGCAGGAAACAAAAACAAAATAGAGAGTACAGTGGAAATGGCTTAAATGTCACCTGCCTTAGAGAGACAACTGTGGGATACTAAAACATCAGATTGCAGCACTGGGTGGAACAAAATCTCAAAAGTGGAACAAAATTAAAACGTAAATGCAAGATTTCCATTAGTTTTTCCCCTGTTTGAGGTCTGACTGGAGCTCATAATTATATCTCATGTTGCCAAAATTTTACAGCAGTGGTGCAGCCAACTGGTGAATTAGTACCACCAGCTGTTATCCATGTGTTAGGTCCTAATATTCACACAAAAGTATTCTTTTGGGGGGGAAAGACTAATGAGTTTTTCACCATATTTGAGATCCAACATTATAATTTAAGTGATGCAAGCAGGATGACACTCGGCTTTAAGCTGTATGCCTTGTCATATATGAAGGTAATCTGCAGGGATGCATGGAAGATGAATGTTTATTAAATTTGCGTTTTAAAGTGTGTAATAAAGCTGTACTTGAGCTCTCCTGCTGTGTTGGGCACTTTCACTGCTGACAGATGGCTTTTGTGTACAGGATTACTCCCCATTATGAGCCCTGAGCATTTACCTGCCGATCTGGATAATGTGGTTACGCTGGGCCTCAATCACTCTTTGGACCTGGTCAGCACTAAATAGCCCTCGTTCAGCAATGTGCTGCAAATATTAATTTAATCCTCAGTAAGTGTGTTCAGATGATTTTTTTTGTTGTTGTTTTTTAATCCAATTCACCACTAGAGAGATTGAGGAGTCAAAGGGGAATGTCATGGGAGCAAAGAGAACAAGGGATAGGGGCACAAGAGTGAGGCAGGCAAAGGGAGATAGTAAGAAGAGGCGAGAACATGTCATGAAAACATAATGAACACCGTCATGCCCATGAGGTTTGATGTGAGGAATGCACATCAAACCTCATGGAGTGTAATGTGAAGGGTTGAGATGAAGGAGGAATGCAGAAACTCTCTAAGAAGTGAAGGGGGGGAGGGGGTAAACACTGTGACTGAGATATGACATAACTTTGCAAACTCAGCACCAGAGCATGTGGCAGGTTCACGAGTCAGGCTGCGGAGAGCAGCTGTGCTGACCCACAAGCCGCTGGGCGGTGTGGGTGGTGGCTGTGCTCCACATCTGTCGCTTCGGGCCACAAACCCTGAGGAAATGCAAGCCTAAGTATATTCCTGCCAAGGGAAAGATTGGCTGCCCCCATTCCAGAGTCTGGTTCTTTTCCAGCTCCCAGCACGGCTGCAGTTGTCAGAGAAATCTGAGCTCATTGTCACCCTGAGGGTTGCTTTTGGAGAGTTCATCCTGGGGCTTAAGACCATCACCACAGGTTTTACAGCAGTCAAAAGAGAAATAAGATGTGAAAACACAACAAATGTGTTCAACTGCAACCCTGCAGACCAATGAATACACAGAGGAAAACAGTGCAGAACTGAAACCTCCGCAGAGGCTTTATTTAACAGCTTTCCCCCCCCAAAGTATTCCAGTTATTTTACATCGCCCTTCCAAACAGTTACTGGTTTAGGTTCTCTAGGTATTTGTTTTGACCAAAGTTATTTTACATATTGTGCAGATGTGTGAAGTGACAGCTCTAAAACCACAATGCTTTGGGATATTTAATTAGGATATGCAGAATTTATAGCAACTATACTAAAGCATGCACAGACCTTAGACTTGTATATGACTTCTTCTTAAACAGGCTTTCTCATGACATCTACAGCTGCGCAGCTTGCAAACGATGAAATATATAAAACACTGTTATTCTCATACCACCAGGCTCTCGCTTCTCTTCTCCGAGGCACAGCTTGTCTTACATTTTGTCGGCGAAATCTACAAATGCATGTTGCCTTCTTGAGACATGACAGCAGCGATCAGAGTACTGAAATTATAACACAACTGTCACGATAGCAGTGTGCTGGGAGCTTGCAAACACACATCTATTCCCCGGGTAGAGCTGTCAAAGCCTGACTTTGACAAACAAAAAAGGGCCAAGCATCAGGCCAAGGGAAACGCTCATCAGAGTGAGACTCACTCTGTTCTCCTTTACTGGAGTTCACTGCTGAGTGGGTTCTTAAATAAGCCCAGTTTGCTCTCTACTATAGAAATACCTCAGAGTCCAATTAGCAGTGATCATTCTCTTCAACTGTTAAGGAGCAGTGGGGGAGCGCTGGGTGCTTTCGATAACGCTGCAATAAATACTGGCACGACATTACAGGAAAAATGTCATCCATTATGCTTTTCTTGCTTTAAAGCTGCAATCAGTTAAATGTCTTTAGGCAAATGTCTGACATTTTGGGGATTTTGAACATTTGAAAGGACACTTGTCTTATACAGCTACAGCCAGTGGGCTGTTAGCTTAGCACAAAAAAAATAAAAAAAATAAAATAAAATCTGCCATCAAGCACCTCCAAAGCTCACTAACCAACACAATCTCTCTTTTTCAAACAGCACCGTCACAGATCATTGCTTTAAACAGTGTGCAGCATAGCAGCTAAATGCCATTTCACCCTGTTCAGCTTCAGAATACCCCCAGCTAACCACTTCCTGCAGATCACAAAGACCTGTCATGTTTATGTTCATTAAACATGTCAGAGAAATATTTACTGCCAAACCATTTTGTAACTTATAGACAATAAGTATTAATTTGAAGTAAATTCTATATCTTACAGGAAACCAGTGCAGGGAGCAGAGAATTGGAACGATGTTTTCCCTTTAGCCAGTTTTTCTTAAAATCCCAGCTGCACCATCCGGAATGAAATGTAGCGTCTACACTGTAGAAGAGCGCTGTAGTTAGTCAACTCTACAGGAGATGAAAGGATGAATACGTTTCTCTGCGGTTTGCTCTGACACTCTCACTCACTCTAAATTTCTAAAATACCAAAAGGCTGATTTAGTTACAGCCTTAATATGTTGGGTAAAACCAGGCCCTCATACATACTTACACCAGGATTTATCACATTGGTTGAAATTTTTAGTGCCCTCGATTCTAGGTAGGAACTAATTTGCATCGGTGCATTTTTGTTTGCAGACAGGAGAGTCTCACAGCCTTGTTTCCATTTAATTAAGAGAAATTTTGTTGCTCCAGCTGTCCACTTTTTCAACACACAAACATAATACAGTAAATCAATAGAACTGAAGTCATTTGGTGAGACGGTGAATGGCCCACATTCACACCAGAGTAAAATAAATAAAATAAAATAAAATAATAATTTTATTTTTTCGTATTTACCGAATTACTCCAGTGGTGCAATCATGGAATCACCTCAACCAGTTGTATTCTGGTTATATTCCTATATAAATGAAAGGTTGCTGAGTGCATATGCCATTTTGCAGGTCAGTCACCATCCTGCAACAACTATGTTACTATTTGTGATAAAATTTCTTAATTTCTGTACCAAATCTTTGAGGTTCTGTCTGGATTCTGAAAGTAAGAAGTTACAAAATTCCCATTAAACAGAAATTTAGTATGTAAATGGCAACAGATTTACAATTTTCTACAGCTTATCACATTTAATCGATGTATCATCACCAACAGATTCCATGTAATTACAAATTTAAAATGTGCTAAGACCTGAACCATCTAAGGACAGTAAGCAGTAGTGCTAAGGCACATCAGCTTCTCATGCAAATGTTTACAAAACAACAAATAAGTGCATTTGCTTTTTCTTTGACACTTCGATAGGTAGAATAAAGACTCGGACATCAACTTTTAATTAAACTCAAAAGTCTTCTGTCAAACTGAGTCTTATTTTCAAGCCAATACAAACACGTTTAAGATTTTTTATGAGAACATTTCAAACATATAATTCTCTTTTGGGAGCTTCTCTTTAATACACTGAAACTCAACAGCAGAGGAAATATCTTCTGCAAAAATATGGAGAAATAAGCTGGCACGACTCAACAGAAAACGATAACGTATTGTCAGCTCTCCGCATGCACCATCATTTGGAAAAATCTACCCTTGAGGTATCTTACAAGTGCAGAATAGTTCTTTCGTTTTCCACATTATATGGAATGAAAATATTTCTTTAAAAAAAAAAAAAAAAAAAAAGAGAGAGAGAGAAGTGATCCTGTCAGTTCAGTCGAGTTTTCAGTCTGTATTCGTGTCACAAACAGCTTGGAATAGTTTATCAGCCTCTTTTCTGTGTTTGATCTTTTTACAAAGAACAGTCTGTTGGGATATATCTCTTTCCTTATTCATCAAGTATGTTGCAATGAAACAATGAAAAGATTAACAACGCAATGCATCAAAGACAGTCTTCAAAGGAAGTGTATTTTCCAGTTTTCTGGAGCTACGCGGTGATGTAGATAACAAAAGGAAGTGGAGAGGAGAGAAATAAAGGCCTTAAACCTCTCCAGGGGAAACACCTCTCTGCTGCCACTATGTTCTGGCCAGATGTAATTTCCTGAGCAGCGTTCTGCTCTTCAAAGAGTGGAGAAATTGCCCTATCACAGTAGACACAGTAGAGAGGATGTGGGGGCTGTCTGAGTAACAGTCTTAGGCACATGTGCAGCAGATATTAACTACTACATAAATTATCCATCCCCCACAAATTAGAAGAAAAACACATAAAGGTCAATAAGATGTCTGAACGTGTATTAGACTCAGAACTACAGAGCCAGGAACGGGGTGACACGAAACAACTATTTACATGATTCATGTGCGCACATTTCATATTCCAGTGCTGAAATGAATTGTTGAGGCAGAACTAATCAAATGTTTGGGAGCATGTGCTCGCAACCAGAAGGCAGTTTTGAATTCTACGAAGGAAAAAAAAAGAAAAAGAAAATCATGATTCAATTCAATGTTTGGGTTAAAGAGAAGGGCAAGCAGCTCGGCCAACATCGGCTGTGTCATTAAAGCACCACAACACAACTGCAATCTTCACCTTTCAGTTCAAAGGGCTGTTTGGTTGGGTGGAATAAATATGTCCTATTGTGGAGAGAAAAAACTCATTACCAACCTTGTTATGTTTCTGTGTGCAACTTGAAGGTAGGTTGAAAGGTGATCTCAGACCATGTAATCTTAACAGAATGTCATCTTTAATGAGTATTTCTACTTGCGAAAAAAAAAAAAATCAAGCGTAGGTTCTACTAACAAGAAGTGTGACTCGTTTCTTTTCAAGCGTCCAGTAAATCAGCTAGACCCTGAAAATGACACACCTAGATAGAACTGAGCCATAAAAATGATTATTTACAGCTCTTTCTTTCCTCCTGTAATGTGTGACAATTACTACCTTGAAACAGCCAGAATACACTTTGAAATTACAGTGTGAAGAAACTTCTTTAGCCACCATATATGGTAGAAAAAGTTCAGGAAGCACACACTCTTTCCCCCATAAAGTCAATGTTTGACAACCTCCCGTGCATCTTTAACAGCGAGTTTTGACACCTCGGTAAATATCAACGAAGATGTAGTTTGATGACCATCAGAATAGTTTCAGAGTTTTTCCAAGAGACCACCCTCACAAACTCCTGATGCACACCCAGTCATTTTGCTCTATAAGCAGGTCTGAAATATGACAGAAATCACTCAGTTCAGAAAAGAGCTTCTAGGGTTTCTCCTAGCAGGCTTTCAAGGGGTAAAAATTATTACTTAACAGGACATCATATAAAAAATAAAAAAAAATCATCATCTGGTCCTTAGCAGAGTCTAAAATTATTTAAATTCGACCTAAGAACAACAACAACACATGACATATACTGTGCTGTGTTTATGTTGTGGCCTTTTATGCAGCATTTCCTGGTATGGTTACATAATTTAAGAGTGTTCAAACCATTTGCCATTTTTCTTGCAAAAGATAAAGAAATGAGGGGAAGTTTAAGACTTTTGAAGACTACTGTAGATAAATGGTGCCAAAATACAGAAGTAAATGTCATGATTCAGGACCTTTAGCAGCAATAACTTACAATAATTGTTTTTTGTATGACGTTATCACTCTTGCACATCACTGTTGTGGAGGTTTGGCCCACTCTTTACAATGTTGCTTTAGTTCATTGAAGTTTGCAAGCTTTCATCTATACACAGCTCTGTTAATGTCCCGCCACAGCAGCTCAGTCAGGTTGAAGTCTGGACTTTGACTGGGTCATTGTAGCACCTTGATTCTTTTATTTTTCAGCCATTCTTTTGTAGATTTGCTGCTGTGCTTTGGATCGTTATCCTGCCGCATGACCTAATTTTAACCAAACTTTACTTGTTGGTCAGATGGCCCCACTTTTAACTCTGGATTGACGCAGTGACTGCAGTGTGTTCAGGTAAATCATCACCCCTCGTGCTCATCGTGCTCAGCAGTTATATGAACAGATGTTATGTGCTGATATGCTTTGTTTGCTTTTTGACCAAATGGGGGTAAAAGTGGGGAAACGTGTCTTACAGCAGAATATTTAAATTAAAAAAGAAATCTGCTCATTTTTCTCTTTAGGAGGTTTAACCCTTGTTCTGAAGTTAATTACTGATTTTTTTGTAAAGAATGTCCTTTGTGGCCATCCAAGAAAAAGCTTTTACTTGGCAAACCCTCCAAACAAACCAAAATTGTTCTAATTATAATGACATGAACTTTAAAATTTTAAATGCTAACTGAGGCCTGTAATGTCTGAGAAGTAGCTGTTTATTTTTGTTTTGCAGTTTTCCTAAGCATTACCTGATCTGACCTTGAGTTGAATTTGCTGGGACAGCCACTCCCAGGAAGACTGAATGTTTTCCATTTGTTGGGAAAAAAAAAAAAAAAAAAAAAAAAAAAAAAAAAAAAATCACCCAAGAGTGATGGACTTCAAATTGTTTGGAAATGACCTCCCAGATCAGTGGGCAGCCAGAATTGCGCTGCTGATGTCATTCCACCTTGGCATCATGTTAACATACAGCTGAATGAACCAGACCATCAAAACGTCTTCTTTTATAGAGGTGATCGATTAATCCAATGCATTTGATTAGCAGCACTTAGGCGTTACTTATCCCCTTAATTCCTATGGAAGCAGTGAGGTTATTCTTAAGTTTTTCACAGGATTTTGCATTATGTTTTTCTTAAACAATTAATGATATGACATATGACATTTAAGATTGTATTTACCTAAGTTAAAGACATGGCAAGGATCAAATGACTTTTTAATAATGACCCGATAATAATAAAAAAAATAAAATAAAAAAAACCCTCAGAATTCAAATAAGTTTATTTTTTCAATAATTTATATTGACTATATATAACTATATATGAAGATTTGTTTCCAGGTGGCCTCAACCTAAACCTATAAAAAGTCAACAGGTTTCACACACATATGTACATTAATGCCAAAGGGAACTTCTTATTCTTGTCTTGTTTTTGTTTGTTTTTTTGCCATTCATACATTATTAGACCAGCACCCAATGTAATGTTTATGCCATAGATGCCCTAACAGTACTGGTAATTACCAAAATCATTCATAATTCAGCACATTAGTAACATTAGTATTTTTAATTAAAATGCCAAATTAGTTATTTACTTGCATTATTGAAAAGCAAAAAAAAAAAAATGTTTTAGTGGTTGAATGTTGTGCTTGATTAACTTTTGATTTCTCAGTGAAGTCCTGTGTGCCGGCTCAAATTATAAAAATATAGTAGAAGTATAAAAATGTGCATACAGAAACAAGTTTTTGACAGATGCCATAAAAACAAGACAGCAAATATTTTAGATAGTTAATATAAGCACTTTGCACACAATATTACAACAGTAGATGTTCAGATTAAATACTGCCAAAGTCTGACATAATAATGCAAGCAAATAAACCTTATCATCAATGACATCAGGTTACAGACAACTGTATGAAATGTCCCCCCCCCCCCTTTCTGGTCACTCTGTATAATGTCATATGGAGGGAATATAGCTAATAAAATCATCTCTGAATCTTGCTGTGACGACGAAAGTTACAGTCATCTGCTTAAAAAGGGGAAAGGGAGCCAGAAAAGAGTATGAACTGAGGGTATGTACAAAGATCAGGGGCGTAATTTACAGGGGGGTTAGGGAGGTTATGCCCCCCGATAATCAGACCTAGCCAATATAACCCCCCAATAAAATTATGAATTATCTTGCATAAACAGGCTGTTGATTTTCTTTACTCATCACCAGCAAAATAGTTGCATGTTTAATCATCTGGGAATTTACCCAGATTTATTCATTTATTTATTTAGACAGAGATCTTGACAACACCAATGTTCGGCACAAACTTATGCCCATGAACAAGATCTGACATTAAAGATAATTTTGAACTGAGAACCATGCAAAGCTTCTCTGTCAGGGCTTAAGAATAAAAATACAGAGCCCAAAATGACATCCCCCTCAAAGCATTTTTAAAGGAGAGAGAAATCACTGTTTAGAGAGGAAATTACTGTCATGCAGAGCAAAAGAAACAGTCTAAAGAGTCCAGGAAACAGATAAAGAATTAATTAAAATAACAAAATACAACAGAGATAAAAGATTAAGGAAATGAAGCACTGGCTTTAGAAAGGATATAGCACATCAAAATACTAATACAATTTGTGTAGCATGTAAATTGCTATTTAAATATTCTGTATATGTGCAGAAATAATTAGCGCTCTGCAGTAATAATGAGGTAGAAGTCAGGTTTTCATTTGAAAGAGAAAAAGACCTTAAGTCTTCATTTTTTTCCAGTTCTCCAGTTAATATAAAGTCATTGTTGTCTCATTAAATTCGGTATAATGCCAGTTTCCATCAAGGAAAGTTTCATATTAACAGTCTTGCAGGCTTCCTTTTAATGTGAAAAAACAATAGAAGCTTTAAATCAGGGGACTAAGAATATGAAAATATAATTTATGTTAAATGGAGAACAGCAGCAGTGTGGAGAATGTAACTGTTGTTGAACTGATGGACCTAATACAGAGGAAATGGGCATTATAATAAAATAATAAACTAAGTAATTTCACCCTCTTAATGTTTTTTTTTTTAAACTCTGTCTGCATTAGTGTGCTGCCCCTCAGCTGTTATTTCATAGTCCTGATTTGAATGCCCTAGGAACACATATATATATTATAGTTTAGATTTTTTCATGCAAGTTAACTTAAGGCTGCACCTGTAAGCTCAAATAGCTCATCTCTTTAGGTATTCAAAGAGAATTTCTCTCTCTTCACACAATTTACTGTGTTGGATTGAGGAGAAACATTTCCCACTAACAACTCAGCCCTACAATTTAATGAATTGAATGATGTTCACTGAAGTTCCTCATTAATCACATTTTCGTCATCTAGCATACAACTGTGTGTCTTAGCATAAGTAGCAGCGATTAAGCTACAAATATGCGACTCCTCATTACAAGAGTATTAAATATCGTCTGTGAAGGTTCTCAGTCATCCAGGTCATCGTAGTCAAAGGAGCTTGCAAAGAAAAGCGTCTGGACTTCTTTAAGTTGCTTGAAGACGTTTCACCTCTCATCCAAGAAGCGTCTTCAGTTCTAAGGTCAAGTGGTGGGGAGTCCCCACCTGGTGGGGCCAGGTTTCACAATGAACTCACCCGAAACTCTGGCTTATTGGGACCCACACCCGTTTTCACACCTTGGCTCAGGCGATTAAAGGATCATCAGGGGGTCCCTTTGTCCCTCTTTGGGGTTGACCTTAGAACTGAAGAAGCTTCTCGGATGAGAGGTGAAACGTCTTCAAGCAACTTAAAGAAGTCCAGACGCTTTTCTTTGCAAGCTCCTTTGACAGTATTAAACATCCATTTCCCATTTGTTGCTTATCAAGCTAGGCTTGCAAAGGGCTGCAAAAGGCTGTTTTGAGCAAGAGTTGGTCTACACACTGGTCAGGTCACCAGACCATCAGCAAGCTAACGCAGAGAGACAATCATGCACGCCCACGGCCCATTGACAGTCACTAGTTGACCTAACAGACAGGTCTTTGGACTGTAAACTGGAGCAAACCCACACATGTGTAGGGAGAATAACACACACTCCACACACCTCAGATCTAAATCCAGAACCTCTCACCTATGAGTGGGGAGCACTCACCACTGCACCACAAACCAATACATATTCATAAAATCATTTATTTGACCCCTACTGTAGAAAAGTGTGAAAGGACTATTGTGAGTGTGCCTTTAAGTGTGACCTCTTTGAACAACTATTTATAATAACAGTATAATTAAGCCACATTTAATTCCAAGCTTGATTGCACAGCATGACAAAGAGACTTCTTATTTCCTTAACACACCTGTCCCTTTAAATCTCACCACTATAAAAAGGTAAAAAAAAAACAACAACAACAACCAAACCCAAAAAAACCCCAAAGCAATAAAATTTATTGAAATAGGAAGGACACTACTCAAAGTGTCTCAATAAAAAAAGGAACAGACACCAAAGTGAGGAGCTAAAATATCGGTTGTCATATGCTGCATGTAAAGTCCTTTAATTAAGGCAATTTGTCATTTGGGCTATATCAATAAACTAGACTTGATGCACAATACAAATAGTGTGGGTGTGGAAAATGAAATATGAAATCAGAGGTTTAGCAGCCACAATCTTAAAGGTACAGGCTCTTTTTGTTTTAAGTCTGGAGTGAGAAACAACCCAGAAGCTTGCTTTAGAAGATCTACTAACTACTCTAATGCAAGCAAGGAGAGCTGTGACTGCTCTGACCATGCAGAGATCTAAGAGGTTTTGTTTTTTTTAAATTTGAAGATGGTTGAAAGAAAAGCGGGGAGATGAAAATAGATCAGAGCTGCTGCGACTTGCTACCAGGCATGTCTGTTTTTAAAAAAAAGACACTCTAGTAGTGCTGCTTCCAACTACATGTGGAGACTCAAAAAAAGGCACCCAGTTGCTTTGCTTTTATTGGTTTAGCAGGAAAAATGGCAAAATTGCCCATAAGCAGAAATATCACTTCAAAGCTACTCCAGTGCAGCTGCTACACTAAGCGGCAGCTTTAAGAGCTCCTCTCTGGTGTCATTGTGGATGAATGCATGTCATTATATTCCTCCTTTAATCTCTTCGGACTGCACATGCACGCTTGTTCTTCCTCAAATCTGCTGGTTAGATCAAGGTAAAAACTCTTTGACGACTCGTGCTCCCGTGAATAATATCTGCCAGATAGTAACAGAGATGCTCACAGAAAGTAAACGGAAATCTTGTTAGGAAAACAACTACAACTGAACTTAATCCAATCTACTCAGCGAGCTCGCCGTTTCGAATGATCAATGTTCAGCTCCAAATTAAAAACCATGTCTGCTGCCAGTGACTTCTGGCTACAGCGTTTGGGTGGGCCGGCGTCAGCAGAAGGTTTTATAGCAGAGACATTACAGTCGGGCAGCTCTGCTCCTGTGCTGCAGGGGAAACGTACTTTTCCAGTCAGTCAGGCAGACATATATAATGTCAGTGGACTGCTTAAACAAATTTTGCCAGCTCCAGTGCATTATTTCACATCCATTCTCCACAAGGACATCTGTGCACATTGTTTACTGGTTTGTTTTATTTATTAGGATCCCCTTTAGCTATAAACACAAAGCACATCTAGTCTTCCTGGGGTAAAAATATACAACACATTTTCAAACAATGCCTCCGTTTCATTGTTTAAAGGATAAAATTAAAAACACTAAAAACCATTTTTATTTTAAAAGGTAGACGCGAACATTTTTTTTAAAAAAAGCTGAAAGGATTCAAGCGAAATAACTAAAAAGCTCAAAACAATGTTTGATCATTTACTTTAACAAGAACTTGTTAGAAGACACGGAAGATTCACAGAAGTGAAAATGGGGGTTTTAAACATCTGCGTGCACTTGGGATTAAAAGAAATGGCGTACATGCCCATACAACAACACGTACTGTGGCAAATTTTGCCACATATATGCTTTAAAATATACATATTTTAGAATTGATCTAAATCTTACAGTATAAAGCTGGTTATTTTATCAAAAGCTTTATTTTCATGTTGATCTCTGTAACGATGGCTTTACACTGGATTTACCACAAGGTGTTTGTTCTGACTGTCAATGTTGCATTTGATTGGTTCAGTATCTGTGTGTACAGATATGATTAATGGTTTGCAATTTCAATTTAGTTTCATTGGCTACATAGCAATTAACTATCCGAGGTGCTGACTTCAGCTGTTGCTCATTCCCATCTGGGATTCGAGCGCAGCCAACACAACTCCACGTCATGATCTCAGTCCCTGGTTGGCGACTTTTATCAGTCTGGTCATTTGCCAACATAACAACTGGAGCCATAAAAGAAAGACAGCTAATGCTTGACACCGCATCCTCTGTACTTTAATATAGGAGAAACAAAAATAGGGGCTCTGTCAAAACAGTATAAAACATTAAATCCCAAAAAAGCACATAACTCAAGGGATGAGCCAGTGTTGCAGCCTGTTGCAGAAAACACAATTTGTTCCCATTTGTTTAGTTGACTGTCCAAAAAAAAAAAAGAAAAAAGAAAAAAGAAAAAAAAAAGCCAAAGATAGCAAAGAGGAGGAGGAGTTGTTCAGGAGGGAGGTACAACAGTGGGTGTCTGCAGCTATCTGTAAAACACGGTGGAGGCTCTGTTATGGTTTGCCGTTGCATTTCAGCAAGGAGTGTTGGGGATTTTTTTCAAAATTGATGGAATTGGGAACAGAAGAAAGTACCAGCCAATTTTGATCCAC
This sequence comes from Haplochromis burtoni, assembly GCF_018398535.1. Taxonomy (NCBI): domain Eukaryota; kingdom Metazoa; phylum Chordata; class Actinopteri; order Cichliformes; family Cichlidae; genus Haplochromis; species Haplochromis burtoni. The sequence goes on from NW_024582452.1 coordinate 1,102,742, forward strand.
CATGCAATACAATCTGGAAAACATCTGATTGGCAACAGCTTCTCCTTCTTCTTCTTTTTTAATGTATCGACCAATTTTAAGTGTTTTTTTCCCCCCTTTATTATTTTTCAGTAGCAGAGTAGAGTAGACAGGAAAGGAGGAAGAGAGTGTGGGAAACAACAGAGAGGAAACAGCCCAGGGTGAAATCACATCTGGACCCCTGCTGAGCTATACCAGCACTTCAGGTAACACTTACACCTTTAATACCAAACACACTACCAATGCAGTAAAGGCATACCTGGATAGAAATAAAGCACAAACACACACACCATCAGTGATGGACTGGCCTCTTCAGAGCTCAGACCTCAGCATTATCATCTTGACAGAAAACAAAACAAAAGGCAGCCAACATCCAAAGAAAGGCTTTAAATGTCCTTCAAGAAGCCTAGAGAATATTCCTGAAGACTACTTAAACAAACTACATGAAAGCTTGCCTAAGAGACTTCAGGCTGTGTTGAAAAGTAAAGGTGTTCATACCAACGAAAGCCTTCTAAGCTTGTTAGAATTGCTTGCACATGTTTCATTTCACATTTTCCTGACAAAATATAAAGAAGTGCAAAAGTGAGTGATCATCCCATGCACAGTTACCATTAAAAGTTGTGAAATTTGTTGACACTGAGTGTAGTGCACTGCATACTGTAATATGCATGTATGGATGAGTGTGCAGAACTGCTGATGACTCAGTATGGGAACCACTTGGGTCAGCAGGCATGCCCATCAAAACGCACTGAGGAAATTGTTTTTTTTAAAGTTTAACACAGTAATTTTTATCTCTGTTTTGTCACAGCCTGTTTAATAAAGCACTCTATCAATTAAATTTCAGCTTCAAAAAAGCCTGGACTGACATGAAACATCAATGTTTGTTCACGGCTCTGCAGACAGTTATTCTGTCAGATATATGAGAGGTTTCAGAAAAATTCCCAGCTATAATTACAGCTCGGTTGTTGCAAACTAGCAATTACAGAAACAATGTGACTAGAGCGTAATCCTTTAATAAGCTTCTGATCAAATCTTCTGGAGCAATGACTTACCACTTTGAAGTCCTCTGCTCTGCACTCGGTGCCGTGGAAGTGGCAGGAGAGCAGCATGTCACTGATATCGTGGCCGGTACGGTCGTAGAATTCCCGCATGTTGAAGGGTCGCGGTTTAAAGTTGTGGAAGTCGGCTTTGACCTTGAGACTCTCCAGAACGCTCTCCTCCACCAGGTGCATGTCTCTGATCTCATACCTTTGAAATCAGATAGAGAAGGAGAGTTCATAGAAATGTTTCAGCAATTGCAAATTTCATGTCTCGTAGGACTCAGCCGCTTGCTTGAGCAGCACATCCCAGCAGTTAACAATCACTCCCTTATCATAGACTTTGTAGGGGTGCTTTTGTACACTTCCAAGAAAATTTATGAGCATCTACACCAGTGAACCTTTACTCTCCTCAACCTAAAAATAATACTGCACAATGAATCATAAGATGCAGAAACCAGACGATAAAAATGTACAAGATGGTTTTTCTGTGGCATTTTCCACCTCTCAGATGACAAGGACTACCAAAGTGTAAAGCTTTATTTTATATTACAGTGCATTATAAAGTTGAGACAGGAGCTGTACAAGGCCATTAACCCAGTAGTCCCTTCACTGCAACAGTTCCAGGCTGCATGGTATTTCAATTTGAACCAACCTTATGTTGACTGGATTATGTTGCCTGTCAGAACATTTGGTTAAACTTTCATGTGAATTTTTAAGCTGACTGTCTCCTTCAGAAGTAAAAGTAACTAAATCTTTTAAATCCATGGCAGAGGTATGGTGAAAAAAAAAGGGAATTTTTCAGAACAATGGAATCATTAATATATTTCTGGGTCACAGTTCAGCTGGTAGAGGAAGCCATAACAGAATTACCACCATGTTTGAAAGATGAGACATTATGGTGGGAGACGTGATGGCTTTTTGCTTCACATGGTGCTCTTTCTATCATTTTGACAGAAGCTCATTTTTGTTTCATCAATCAACAAAACTTAGTTTTGTTACTTAGATTATGGACATTAGCAAAGAAACATGTGCACCCACATCCCAGAGAGCATTCTCCAGCTAGCAGTTCATGAACATACTCATATACAGTCATGGTCCCTGTTATATGTGCTGGTTTGCTGTCCTTTTGCTGAATTTTCTCCTTCCTTCTGTGCTTCCCCATCAGTGTAAGCTATTTGTTATTTCCGGTTTTACTTTGAAGTCTCGTTCTGTGTATCTCCATGCTTTTGCTCCTGAGCCCTCTGGCCCACCTTAATTGTGTCTCTTTCTGAAATCAGCCCTCTAAGTGTGCATACACACATACACACCAGCCAATTCATTAGCTACACCTTGCTGGTACCAGGGTGCACTCTTCTTTTGTCTTAAAAAGTGCCTTAAATTATTATGGCACAGATTCAGCAAGGTGCAGGAAAAATTCTGAGATTTTGATCCATGTTGACAAGATGGAATCACACAGTTGCTGCAGATTTGCTAGCTGCACATTCATGATGCAAATCACCCGTTCTACCACATCCCAAAGACACTCTTGATTTTGGTGGCTGTGAACAACATTTGATGTGATCTGAGTTCTGGTGCGTTATCCTGTTGGAAGCAGCCGTCAAGAAGATGTGTACACTGTGGTTGTAGTGGAACGGATATGGTCAGCAGCAACCGTGGCTGTAGGCTGAAGCATTTGAACAATGATCAACTGCCACTAAGGGGCACACCACCAAGAACCACTGGTACAAGGCAGGATGGAGCCATGCTTTCATGCTGACTCTACCATCTGAATGTTCCAGCAGAACTCGAGACTCATCAGACCACAACAGAGCACAGGTGAACTGTCGCCTCCATTTCCCGTTTCTATCTGACATTAGTAACACCCAGTGTAATCTGCTGCTACTGTAGCCCATATCTTTCAAGGTTTGACTTAATGTACTCGCAGAGATACTCTTCTGAATAGTGGTTATTTGAGTTACTGTTGCCTTCCTAACAGCTGGAAACATTTTGACTAGTCTCCACTAATCTCTGGCATTAGGAATTCATTTTCTCCCAAAGCATTCCCATTCAATGGATATTTTATACTTTTTTGGGAGGGGACCATTCTCTGTAAAACCTGAAGATGCTTCTGTTGGAACCCCCCCCTCCTCCCCACAGCTTCTCAAAAACCCAGACTAGCTTGTGTGGCACCACCAACAACGCCACTTTTGAACTTTTAACTCACGTTTCTTGCCCGCTTTAGCAAGTCATTTTGACTATGTCTACATGCCTAAATGCAACGAGTTGACGCCATGTGATCTGCTGATTAACATTGAACGGGTGTATCTAATGAAGTGGCCAGTGAGTGCATAGTTTTGTCCTTTTATCAGATTGTCCGTTTACCTTCTGAATCTTTGTCTGTGCGCTTCGTTCAATTATATCAAATACACATTTTAGTTAAGTTAGCAAATGTCAGCTAGCTAACAAGCTTAACATCAAAAAGTTTGCATAGTTATTGTAGCCATCTTGGAATATTAATAAAGTAGCATCCACTAACCAACCCTAGAGTGGCCACAATGGATATCTGTATAGTTGCTAATGGTGGGGACCTTCACAGGATGCTAAGGAAAAGTACAGTAAATAATAAAAAGCTAACTCTTTTCCCATAAAAACAGGTTCAGGTAGCAAACAATCTGACAATGAACAAAGGTAAAAATAAGACTACATATGCACAAAAAGCTGCTTAACCAAGTACGCACATGAGGAAACAATCAAAGCAGGACAGACAGTCACAGGGGAAGGAAATCAGACAGCAGAAGGCAAGACACAGGCTGAAACAATCAGGCAGAAAGCGAAGATGCAGGCATAAATAAATAAATGATAAATGTTAAACTAAGGTACGAGCATAGAAACAAGAAAGAGAGAGGCAAAGACAGGGAAACAGGAGACACTGGGAACATTAAAAGCAGAAGATAGTATATTAAACAGAAAAAAAAAAATCAAAAAGCCTAATTAGGTCTGTGTTTTAGCATTTAATACCCATATTAATGCGTTTCTCATCTGTAATATCATGTATGATGTTTAACATAGCTCTGCCTCACTGATAGCTTGGCTTTCAGTTACATTTCTGTTGGTTTCGTCTGTTTCTCCTGACAGACTCTTAACTATAAAGGCCTATGTGTAACGTAGTGGGGAGCCAGACAACCCACATCATATGCAGCATTATCGGTAGCACTGGGAAATTTACTTTCATTTAATGGAGCTCACAAAAATCTGACCACGCTGCCTTGTATTAAAAGTGAGCAGAATAGCTGTAAATGCAGCCGCTCTCCAGCCTTGCTGTGATCTCCCACTGAGCTATTATTAAAAATGTCACCATTTTAATGGACTCACCAAAGAGCAGACTGCTCCAGCCCCCCATCTCACCCCACCTCAAATGCTGCTTCAAATGAAAGGATTTTTTAGAAATTTCTCATATGAATGTACTGTGAATATGGTCTTTTATTGTGGCAAATACAATTAATACACACCATGTGTTTTATGTGCAACATGAATAAGAATGAGATCCAGTGGCTGCTTACTTTAAGAATGGAGTCGGTAATGTGCAATTATGCCAAGCTATTAAAATTTCTTATAAAAACAGGGTGCAGTAAATGCTTTTCTTTTCATTTTGCGGAAGGCAAAAGGGCATCCAACTAAGTGAAATCATCAAAACAACAGATCAATAACAACTAGCCTCATTCTGGTTTAAAAATCAGTTCATAGATTTTAGACATTAAGAAGAGCCTAACCTTATTAGGATGGGGCAGGGAGCGCTTTTGTTTGATTGAAAGTGAACTTAATTGAGGAGAGGCATTGACTCCCTGCTGTTTGTACTGTGGACAGACCTGCCAAGAAGGCACTTATGAGATAAAATCCCAGAAGTACAAGCCGACAGGATCAGCAGAGACTGACACTTCAGTATGTGCACAGCTTAAATATCATGCCACAAGACATTTCCCAGACCAGTGACTCCAAACATGGGAAGTAGGTGGAGAATGATCTTAAATGGATTTCATGCCACGAGCACTTTCATTTCTGGCTGGGGTATAACAGCTAAGTGTGTTGTTGCATCGCCTCTCTACCTTGCCAAGGGAGGCAGGATAATGAGCACTAAACCTACTTCAGAGTGTAAGAGTTGAGATAAGTACACAAAGAAAGAAACTTAGAAGGAAATTCAACCCCTTTCTGATTTGGTGGCCAACTTTGACAAAAAATTCAAAGGGATTAGGAGATGAATTGATGTAGAAAAATCCAGATGGCAAGTGTTGATTATCAGCCACACCAGCCTCACAGGAAAACAAAGCTAATTTTACTCTTCAACTTCAATTTCTGTTAAAGATTTAGAATAGAAATTGTCTCCATCTCCATGTTAAAGTAAACCCACCAGATGCTGAGTCTTCTCCTTGATCTCTTTAACAGACAACATGTTCAAGCCTGGCATAATCTGAGGACACTTTCGTGTTTTTGATGACTCGGGTGAAACAATGGTCCAAACTCTCCTGAAATGCTCTCAAGCCCTGATTGTAGTGAATGTCAAAATCTTGCTAATTGTTGCATTATTGCTACCTCTGTTGACATTTGGAAGAAAAAAAAATATTACAACACCACAGGGAAAGCAATCAAACAGCGTCTTAAGCAAGGATTAACGCAGCCTCTTGTTTTTGCCTGCCTCTTCAACAGCCCTGTGCGTGATCATAATCAGCATTCATTCTGAACACCTCCACGTAATATAACATTTAAAATCTACTGAGTAGATTTAATGTGCAGGAGGAGAATTTTTGGTGAGGTTTCACTGACGTGAAGGATGGAAGTATGTGAACGACAAAAAATAAAAAAAAAAAAAAAAATACCCACAGCGTCTGCCATTTCACTTGCAATCAAAGGAAGCAGACTTTCCACATCTTTTCCTCCTGTGCATGCTGTACAGTACGACGCTGCTTCCAGCTCCATTACCCAGAGCCTTCAGCTGCACCAACAAGGCGGCTGGAGTTTTCTGATTAGTACGCCTTAGTTAATTCAAGCCTGCCAAGCATGCTCTCTCCAAGCCCTGAATCACTCAACAAGGTATGAACTATTAGGGCTTGCTGGATAAAGGAGTGCAAACTGCCAGTGGGGGATGAAGAACTCAATCCTATGCTTAAAACTGGGGTATGCTTTGAAGGTGGGGCCACTGGACTTTAAAAGAAAATCCAGATTAACCTTTCAGCACATTGTAGTTTAGGTGATCTAAGAAGTAACTAGACTACTGCACCTTCTCTAGCCTGTAATGCAAGAATTTGACCACAGAGGTCATAGAGTAGTAGAAAGTGGTAAGACATAGTGGCATAGTGGGTTAAGTAGAGTTCTTTCCACAGGAAAGCAGGTTTGGAATCCCAAGTGAAGCCAAAAGTCAGTGTAAACCTATTTTAGTGCATATGCCATGCTCATCAGGTGGGAGGGAATTCATTTTTCCTTCTTTCTTAGACTTCTGCCAGTTTTCAGTAACAATGCTGCAAAATACAACCACTCTGTTACATTCCTGTATTGAAAATATCACCTAGAAGTATGTATGATTTATTCTAAAAATATGTCTAAATGGACAAAAAACAGAATATTAAAAGACAATTTGCTAATTAATCTGGAACAACGTTTGATGAAAACATTAAATGTTTTATCTAAACTTTGAAAGTGTGAATTACTTTACTAACTATCATAGGGTGAAAAGCAGGTACGCCTGGTGGGTGGTTGGTGCCTATCCCAGCTGTCATAGGGCATAGTGTCATAGTGAGATACACCCTGGACGGGCCACTAGGCAGCACAGCTCATATTCACACAATTAACCTAGCGTGCATGTTTTTGCACATTTGTACCCGTTTGTGTGGGAGGAAGTCAAAGTACCCAAACTCCACCCTTCCGGAGTTCGAACCCAGGAATTTCTTTTTATGAGGCATCGGTGCTAACCACTGCACCTGTGTAAAATATGGGGCGTTTTAAATGCCCAGCTAAAAGGGCAATATTAAATGCAGTAATTCTCCTGTAGCGGAGGCGGAGTTGGAAATTAAATTCGGAGCGCTCTCTATTAACTTTTCTTTAACAGCTACCTTTGGTTGAGAAGGGCCAGCAGCTCCCCTGCGTGGTACAGGTCGTTGCGCGTCACGCGGCTGAAGCGGAAAGCGTTCAGGTTGCAGAAAGTGACGGCGGGGAACGTCATGATCGGGGTCGTGACCTCATCCAGTTTGGTGACGTGAGGGTACTCGAGGTAGAAGTGGATCCGGTCCACGCACACGTACAGCAAGAAGGTCAGAGAGCCCAAGAAAAACACGAGCCACAGGCAGCGTTTGACGCAGAACCGCTCGTACGTGAAGATGTGAGAGATTCCGTGCAGGGTCGAGCTGTGCGCAAAAACTTCTATGGGTGGAGGTTGATTTGACTCCATTTCTTCGGTTTCCACTTTGAGATCCATTGTTCACCGTGCAGCCCTCTCGAGTTGTATGCCAGAGTCAGAAAGCGGCTTCAAAACAGAAAATATTCATTCACCTGTGGCATAAATTCTCATTATCCACGCGAACAGGTCCAAACGTGCAGATAACCTCTCCGTCACCTGGTGCGGTTCGGACGCCATCGCTCACACACACCGACAAAACATTTTAAGCTTTAAAGAAAGTCAGGCGAGCGAGAGATGTGTGCAGAAGTAGCGCCTTTGAAAAAAAGCACAATGACTCCAATGCGTGCATAACCGAGACGCCAAAGCGAATGTCCATCACCGCTGCACTACAATGTTGTTTTGCAGGTTTCTCGCTGGGCTGCAGAAAAGCAAAGAACAATATAAGGGCTGACAAAGTGCTTCATCAGCCTGAAAATTCGCTGGTCGATTATAAGTCCAGTAAAGCACGCGTCGTTCCTGCGCTACAGCGAGAAGAAAGCCGGAGCTGTGGGAGAAATGGAAATCCTTCTTGGCACTTCAGCCCGTTCATAAAGAGTTCCTCTGTAGCTGCGCTGCACGCATGCCCCTTACAGTCAGTCCGCAGATTTTCAGGTCAGACCCGGAGATTTTTTTATACCCTACTCAGGAATCTGAAAACCTGTTTAGGAGTCAGACGGTTGGTTGTTGTGGTGAGTCGTGAGGTTTCCTCCCCCCGCGCGCTCGTTTATGTCTGTCTGCAAGCAGCAGTGGACTGAAGCTCTGCTGTTCACCTGCGAGTTAGTTACTCCAGTTGTTTTTTATATATCAGCACTACACAAGCTGGCAGCCGGGAGGAAGAAAGAAAAAAAGAGAGCGAGAGGTGGGATTTCAGAGACTGTGCAGATTAAAGTGGATTTGTTATCTTGGGATATATTTATTTAAAAATATAATTGAATCAGTGATTTACACCCTATCGATATTTCAGGGATTCAATAGAATATTGAGCAAGTCATTTATACAGATTGTTAACTTTGGTCTAAAATGATCAAAGGATATCACCATCCTTAAAATATACAAACTTGCCTCGGGGCTTAAATGAGGCTTTGGTGATTCACTGGGCATATAAGAACAGCTACTTGGCATATATTTAAGTCAGTGACTGACTTAACTGTGCGTTTTCATTTTTATTTTGTCCTGGCTCTTAGACAAAGTAACGGACAAAACTTGTTTTTGTGTCTAGGAATTTTATTTTACGTTGCTGAGTTAAACTAACACCTTTCTAAATACTTAACCAGCTAGAGCAACCGAAAAAAGCAACTTTTTTCAACCCCCTTTGTTTTATCTAAGGGAGATGCAGTAAGTGTGTTGTAATATGTGTTGGTTTATGTGGCTGACTCAATTTTTGTATGTTTTTTCGTTCACATAAGATTACCTGTTTAAATGAGGGAATAATAATAATAATAAGAAGAAGAAGAAGAAGAAGAAGAAGAAGAAGAACGCCCCCTCAACTTGGACTTGCAAATCAGAAAGTTGCAGTAGACCAAAGTACCCCAAGTTAGCAATCCAAGATAGCAGGACCGAAATAAACAGTTGTAAAACTGTAAACTTTTAAATGTGTACTGCAACTGTATATTTTTGACTCACTAAATAAGCCATACACCGAGCGCTGATCAGGCTCCATCCATGAATGTGTTTGAAACACAAAAGTATTATGTTGTACTGCTAGTATTACCCGAATGACTATTTTGCTAAGAACCAAAACAAATCCTTATTTTTTCACTTTTTCTAGAACAAGCTAACTCAGGAGTGACATGACTCCTGATTAAAACTCCCATGCCACTGGTTCAATCACTGTCTCATCTTGGACCACTTGCATGCCTCCCACCAGACACATTGTTAAAAGTCCTTTTTGAAGGACTTTGGTTCGAACTGGTGCATACATGCGAGAACACTCAAAATCCCCAAAACATGGTAAATGGTAAATGGCCTGTATTTATATAGCGCTTTACTAGTCCCTAAGGACCCCAAAGCGCTTTACATATCCAGTCATCCATTCACGCAAAACATGCTTTTTTGGAAACTCTCTGGCTGAGTCATCCAGCAGTCAGTTTGTTCCTTATTTGTCAGCACTTCACAGATTCTTACATTTGCTCATTTTACCTTTTTGCAGAGCATTAACTTCAAGAACTGAGTGTTCACCTGCTACTCAATACATGCCTCTTCATGGCAGGTACCATTGCAGAGAGATAATCAGAGTTATTATTAGCACCTGTCAGGGATTGTAACATTTTGCCTGATTGGTGAAGACAATTTGGAATAATTAGCTTCTTACACAATAAGCCCATTTGGAAAACCTGAAAGGTGTATAATAGTAAAACTGACAAAATGAGTCATTTGGATGAAAAAAATTCTATTGCGATATTATGGCAGCATCCATCTGTCTGTCTGTCTGTGTTTTTTGTTTTCTTCTAGCTTTGTTTCTAGCACACTTGCATTGTATTAAGAACTGATCAGCTGCTAGCTAAAATGGATGCTCTAAGCTGTGAGTCTACACAATACAGTACAACCTAACTTTTCCCACAGAATGGGAGTTAAAAGAAAAAGTTGTAAACTTCCCACTGTAATTGTTTAGAATCAAATGTCAGATCAAAAGAGCAAGACATTTACGTATTCAAGCTGAGCTGAAAGAAAGTAAATACCGGACCTATATTTGTCAGGCAAAATCCAAATGAATGAGAGAATAGTGAATAGCCAATTTGGCAGAAGGTTTTCAGAGAACATTATTTCCTGTTAAACAGAAACTATTTGGGTGCTTTGACTGTTTTTTGTTATACGAGTCAGAGCTACATCTTCCAGCTTAAGGGAAATGATTCCTTATGTGTACTGAAGTTCCTTTGAACTCTAAAAGAAGAAAAAGTTTGTGAGAAAAAAGGGGAGGGAACTGCATAATCAGTGAATCTTTGAAGTTAAAGGAACAAAGTGATTTGAATCTGCAAAGATATTCATGATTTCCACCTTTATAATATCAACCTAGAAGGTGATAGTTAACGCCATGTACGTTATTGCATTTTTAAAGAGGACAGACTCTCACATAGCAGATGACTTCACTCACCCTCTGTAATTTAAAGTCAAATTCAAAGAAAATAATTTCAGCACACAAAGGAGAAAACTGAATTTTCCACAGGTTCATTCCTTACACAGACAATCCCAACGCCAGGATTAAAGTCATATTACTCCTCATATGAATTAAAAAAGACATGAGCAGTTCTTTTGTTTGACTGCAGCCTCAGAGAGAAAAGAGCCTGTTATGCCTGTAGGGGATAAGGATATAGTGGGGTACATTACAAGGACTGGAATACAGACTTAAAGATTTAGAAAGATTGCTGAGTTTTGAGGCCAAAAACGCAATAAAGAAAGTCAATTTCAGTGGTATTTGGAATTAAACAGACCATACAAAACAATACAATAAAGTGCAATACGTTAAATAAATACTCCAGCAATTTAATATTCTACTTTCATAATAATACTGGTGATCTCCAAAGATGCAACATTAAAAAAATAAAAACAAAACAGAAGTGAAATTAAGATGAAACTCAAAAGCATCTTTTATTAGACAGTCTAAAGATGTGGAAGGAGGCTCTCCCCAAAACAGGATCATTATGAGCTACACAGGAAGGAAAAATAATGATATGTGCCATGTTTAGATTGGACCCATGAATAAACAATGACATTTTATCCTCAGCTGGATGTTGGCGTGAAAAAATAGATCCGGCTGTGCAACATGGCTGAATCAAGCTTTGTTAATATCACAAAATATTTATCACATGTCATGAAAGATGCATTGAGCTCCCTAAATACCTCAGCATGAGAAGAAAAAGTCCTCATCTCTGACATTAAACGTCCTGTAACATTCGGCACTGTGCCTTGGAGCAGTTCTTATCTCAAATGCTACATAAACAGCTATATGTGTTGCAGAATGTGTATTGAATTAAATATATATATATATATATAATATATATTCTGATATATATATATATATATATATATATATATATATATATATATATATATATATATTTTTTTTATGTGGTCAAGCAAAGTCCTTTTTCCACATGTTTACAGTTTCCATGACTGCAATGATTGTCTCTCTTACGTACAAGTGCATGATGGTGGAGAGAACACTGAAATTTTTTTCATGACTGGTACTGACTATTAAGAAAAGAATGTAAGTCATTTTGACTTTAAATGGGACTGAGTAGTTCCAATTTCTGTTTATATCCATATTTTTTCTAATCAAATATATTTAATTATAGTTTATTTGGGCAGCACGGTGGCACGGTGGTTAGCACTGTTGCCGCACAGCAAGAAGGTCCTGAGTTCAATTCCACCATCAGGCCGGGGTCTTTCTGTGTGGAGTTTGCATGTTCTCCCCGTGTTTGCGTGGGTTCTCTCCGGGTACTCCGGCTTCCTCCCACCGTCCAAAGACATGCAGCTTGTGGGGATAGGTTAATTGGATAATCCAAATTGCCACTAGGTGTGAATGTGAGTGTGAATGGTTGTCTGTCCCTGTGTGTTAGCCCTGCGACAGACTGGCGACCTGTCCAGGGTGTACCCCGCCTCTCGCCCTATGACAGCTGGGATAGGCTCCAGCGCCCCCCGCGACCCTGAAAAGGATAAGCGGAAGCGGATGGATGGATGGAGGTTTATTTGCTTTAGTGATTGTTACTTTTGAATTTGGTCTCCTCCTTTGTAAATCAAACTCTCATCTGGTGCCTCATAAAACTATATATGAACTAGCTTAGCTTCCTACTACAGGGAGTGTCAAACATGTGGCCCAGGGGCTAGGAAAGACCCACTAAAGGCTTCAATTTGGCCCACTGGATGGCTTTAGAAAATAATTTAAATAAGAGAAAGGAATACATTTTCCACTCGTAGCTATATTTTGGTTAGTTTTACAGTCTTCTCATAGCCTGGCAAGCTACACCAGAGTAAGTAAGTAAAAGATAAACCAGTATAAACCATTAAAAAACAGAAAGGTTCCTGTTTGTTAATGCTTACTTTAGAAATTTCAGTTGTTGTTGTTGTTGTTGTTTGTTTTTTGTTTGTTTTTTTACAGTGGTTCCATTGTAAAATATTAAAAGAGGGATATTTTCTCTGAACTAACAGAAAATTTCAGATTTTCTTCACAGTAATTAAAAACTGAATGGGCTGTCAGGTAATTATGATAAAAAAAAATCATTAGTAAAAGTCATGAAGGATCTTCACTTCTAAACAAGCTCAATGCTCAAAAACATGAAAGGAACTCGTCACAGTATATCACAAAGATGATGCTGTTGGCAGCATATTCTTCACCACAGCATCTCCAGACTCTCTCATGTCTGTCACACGTGCTCAGTGTGAACCTGCTGTCATTTCTGAAGAGAACAGTGCAGTGCCAGTGGCAGACCTGCTGACTGAGCTGCATGCCACTGGTTTATGAGCACAGGTCCCATCAAAGGACATTGGACTCTCATGTCATGCTCACTGAGTCTGATTCTACTGCTCTGGCAGTGATCTTCCTCTTCCTCCTCGTGCAGTGGAGCAGATACAGGTCCCGCTCCTGGGCTGAAGCCCTTCTATGGCTCTCTTCCACTCACTCATGTAGCAGTCTGTCTTCTGGCATCTCCTCCACACTCTTGAGACTGTGCTGAGAGACACAGCAAACCTTATTGCAACAACACATATGGATTGTGCCACTCTGGAGGACCTGTGAAACCTGACTAAGCTGCAGGTCTAATGCAACCTGAAGTGACAAGGGAACTAGCAAAAGGCAAGGCTAAAGAAAAATCAGTCAGGAGGGATAAGAAGAGACCAATGTTCTGTTCAAAAGCATTCCCTTTTGGGGGGATTGCCTTTTGTTGCCTCTGCAGTGCACCTGTTGTCACTTCCATTTGCAGCAATGTAGCTGAAATTGATGCACAGTGCTTTATACTTCCCTGAAGTTTATCTGGCCTTGTGTTACACTGTGATGGTCAAGTGTTCCCTTATTTTTATTTTATTTTTTTTGAGTAGCATAGTTTACACTCTTGTAGTGGTCTTTTTACTTACATAAAGGATCTGAATATTTCATGTACTGATTCACTGCCTGGTTTGAAGCCGATGTTGTACAGAGGATATTTTTCCTCCATTTACTATTCTTTAAACAAATTCAGCTGCTACCAGAAACTGAAGTTGGCATTTGAGAGACGTTATATTTCACAATACAATCTCATATTATTTATGCTGTATATTAAGAGCTCATTATTACATATTTATATTACAGGGTGATTCCAATATGGTAACTGGTATGATTACTTTTAAGCTGTGGAAGTGGAAAATGGGAGTGAATAAAGAATTCACTATTTACCAACATGGAGCTCCTGGCAGTACCATCTGCATATCCTCCTTCACTACATCCATGAACACCGTCCCTCCTCTGCAGTTGTCCAAACCATCTCACCTTAGTCTCTTTAACTTTGTCTCCAAACTGCTCAACCTGAGGTGTCCCTGTGATACTCCCTCTGATTCTAGTCCGGTCCATCTTGGTCACATCAAATAAATAATAATAATAATTACTGATATATGATCGGAGTATCCACCTCCTGTCTTTTTATTAGTGACACTGTCTCCAAAACACAATTCCTAGCAGCTCTCACTACCATCTTGTAAACCTTCCCTTTTCCTCTTGTTGCTATCCTTCTGTCACAAATCACCCCCGACACACATCTCTACCTCCTCCACCCTGGCTTCACCTCTCTTTTTGTGCAATTCAATTAAATTCAGTTGCATTTATATAGCACCAAATCACAACCAAAGTTGCCTGAAGGCACTGAATATTGTAAGGTAAAGACCCTACAATAATACAGAGAAACCCCAACAATCAGATGCACACTGTCCCTATGTGTCAATTTGTGTGCTGTATTGTAATAATGTTTGCATAAAATGTATTTTGTACTAGCTCTTCACTGAAGTCGTGTCAGGTTTAATAGACCTTGTGGTCGGTATATAGAAACACCCGTCCATCCATCCATGTTGTTGCAAAGGCTGTATCCTGTCCCAGCTAGGCTGTTGCTGAGCCACTCCCAGAGTGACCAACAACCATTCATGCACACATTCAATAGTACTAATAATAATTCAGTAATACTGAAATACATACATGTATTATCTATGCCACGCAGTGGGCTAAATCCTGTAAAAGTAGATTGAAAAATGCATGGAAGAAAACATGTTTGCTCTTAAATACATCACAACTGCTCATAGAAAAAATACAGCTAGGGCCATAAATTACCTACTAGGCTGTTTAAAGGTTAAACTAATAATTAATATTGAAAATGTATTGTAGTGAATCTAATATTACTAAAATATTCCAAAAGTGTTGCTCCCTTCTGTTAAATGCTTTATTGCATGATGTTTATATTACTGTATGTATTATTTATTATGGATAGAATAAATAATATATAATGCATCAATTATGTAAGGATAATTGATAATAGGCAGGCTGCTGTCCGTGGTACTGATCAATGTTTTGGCCACGCGGGTGTCGGTGCTACTCTCCAGGCCTGCAGGGGGCGGCAGAGCGCGCAGCTGCTACATTTGATGAGCAAAAGGAGCTAAAACGTGAACAGCAGCAGCCGCAGCGAAAACATGGCGATGCCCGTGAGTGCGGCTCGTGTCTGTCGCCTGGCAAGACGTACTGTTTCCTCCCTGTCAGCCGGACACAGGCGGGCTGTCAACCTGCCAGCGAGGACCTGCTTCATCTCCACATCCACGGCCAGCAGTGAGTTAATGTAGTGGTTAAATAAAGGTTAGCTTTTGAGCCCGCCCCCTCAGAGGTCAGTGTCTCAACAGGCGTAACCTGACAGCTAATGGGTTATGTTTGTTAGTGTGGTTGGATTCTCCGTTATGGCCTATCTTTTCTGCAGTAGTAAGGGCTGTAAGTGGTCATAAAATCCGAATAAATTTATATTTAAAGCAAAAACAAAGAAAGCTGTGCGGATACGCCTGACTGATGTTTTCACACGGAGCCGTAGCTGTCTTTGTACCTTGAAATTCACGCCCATTGGGACTAAAATTTTAATAAACATAGACCATAGTATGTGTGCACAGTGTTGAAGTAATAGAAGTTTAAACTGAAATAAAAAGCAGCGAAACAAGTACTGTCCGAAAATAGGTGCATTAAACTCCTGCCTTCAAATGTGTGCAGAGTTAATGTGCTGCTGCTCCTGTTTTTCTGAGTAAATGTACCTTTAAATGAGCAGTTTTATTACTTTTCTAATGTCCATTGCATTTAGAAAACACTTGAGCACCTGTGTATACTAAGATATACTGTAGTCAATTTAGTAATTGTACGATAATGTACAACAGACCGATGGGCTTAAACCTGGGAGAAAAATCAGGGTTTTTAACATTTCGAGTTGCCAAGTAATGCACTGATAATTGTTGGCAAGTTTAGAAGATGTCTAAATGCAGAATGAATGATTTTCAAATCTCATAATCCTGTATTTTATTCCTAATAGAAAAGAGAAAACATATCAAATGTGTTTGGGGTTTTTTAATGAATAAATATTAGCTCACTTTGAAGTTGATGCGAGCAACGTATCTCAAAAAAGTTGGCACAAGGGGTGCCACTTTGGCTCAGTGGGTGAGTAGGTGAACACATAAGAAAAGACTAAGAAAGTAAGTGTTCATTAAGGGCATCTTGGAGAGGGCAGTTTCTCAGGAGTAAAAATGTGTAGAGGTTCACCAGTCTGCAAAACAAATCAATCTACACGTTGTGGAACAATTCAGGATAATGTTATTCGACATAAAATTCCAAAGACTTTGAATATCTCATCATCTACAGTGTATAATATCAAAAGATTTAAAGAAACTGGTGAAATCTTTTGTGCAAGGGACAAAGCTCAAATTCTGTATTGGGTGCCTGTGATCTTCAGGCCCTAAGGCAGCAAAAAAAAAAGAGAAGAGGGACCGTCTGACTTTTCATCAATGCTCAGTTCAAATGCCTGCAACTCCGATGGTATTAAGCTGCTTTAAGTGTATATGGATCTGACAACTTGTACAGCTGGAATGCCACCATAGGTATATACAGGTTTTTAGAGCCAAGTATGTTCCAATCCGGTGACGTCTCTTCTTAGGTCTCGTATATTTCAGCAAGATAATGTTAAACCACATTCTGCACCTATTAAAACAGCATGGCTTTATAATAGAAGATCCCGGGTACTGAACTGGCCTGCCTTCAGTAATGCACATGCATTTGCAAAAGAGACGTACAGCACCTAGTAACTGAAGCCATATATTTTTAAAGCTGTCAACTTATTTAATCACTTCTCAGTGGTGTGTGTGTGTGTGTGTGTGTGTGTGTGTGTGTGTGTGTGTGTGTATTCAAATACTGTTGGGCCCGCCTATCAGTGTCCCAGATTGATTTAAATATTATTTATGAGATGAGTTGGGACTGCTTGCCCACCGCCCCCCCCCCCCCCCTCAAATCTCAGTGTAACCACAATAAAGTGATAATTAATAGTCCGGATCACAGCATCTTCTGAGAATCGAATTCAACAGTATTAGAAAAGCTGGTATGCAAAGCGTCCAGGTTTCTTTATTGATATGAAAGAAAGGAGAAGGTGGTCAACTTTTTTAAAGGATTCATGTCTCTCTTACTTAGTTAGAACTTTTCCTGTAGCCCATGCTCTTTTGCTTTCTTTTTTCACAGGCAGGCAAATCACAGATGGAAGAGACTTTTTTTTTTTTTTTCTTCCACTAAACTGATATCAAACTTGAGTCATGTAAAGATACATTCCTGTTGTCTTTATCTCTAGGTCTGCAGTTCAGGCTCGACGAGCGAACAGCCCACAGCAGTCTGGACCTCTTCAAGAAAGACACAGGCGTCATCTATCGCATGATGGGCCTTGACCCCAGCCAGGTCCAAGATGACCCCGAGCGTTTCCGGGACTGGGCTGTCGTGTTCGGCGACAAGAAGATCAGCAGCGGACGACACTACTGGGAGGTGACGGTGAAAAAGTCTCAAGAATTTCGTCTGGGCGTGGCCGAGGCGGCGATGTCCAGAGACGACTGCGTGGGCACCAACAGCTCCTCCTGGGTGTTTGGTTATGCTCAGCGGAAGTGGTTTGCCATGACCAGCAATAAGATAGTTCCCGTGACACTGGTGGGCAAGCCGGACCGTGTTGGGATCCTTCTTGACTATGAAGGGGGTTTCCTGGGGCTGGTTGACGTGGAGCAGCCCAGGATCATTCACACTGTTAGGGGTCAGTTCAAGGCCCCCCTGTGTCCGGCGTTTGGACTTTGGGATGGGGAGCTGCTCACACACTCGGGTCTGGAGGAGCCCGAAGGCCTGATGTGAAGATGGATGGCGTGATCGTTGTAAAGGTCGGGGAAAAGTAGCAGGCTAGGCTTGTTACCATGGCAGTACTTATGAGAACAGTATCTTTAATAAGTGGAGAAAAGAAAGCAATATCTTTATGCATCATGTCTACCTTAATTACATTTGTGTGTGTGTGTTTTTGTGTGTGTGTGGTCCAGATGTTTTCTACCCATCCAGTACTCTGTATGTCATCAAGCCTCAGGCAATTATAAGTGTACCTCATGTGCTACCTCTGAGAGGAACATCAGCTGCCAAGTTTTTGTTTCGTTTTTTTTACATTGAATGTGTTGGCATTACCCACCTTTGCAAACTTAAGTCAACAAAGCATTTTTCAAGCTCATGTTCACACTCAAATTTAATAAAATAACTTCACTGATGCTGCCTCTACATTCTTTTATTTACAACAGTTTGTCATTTACAGTGACCTTAAGGCTTTAATACAAATCAGGAAACTGCTTTTTCATTGCAGGTAAAGCCGTTTTCACACATGAACTTTTCAGCAACAACACAGTCACGCTCGTCATTCAATCCCTCTTTAGAATGAGGAGACTGTGCAGGAAGCACCCTCACTTAAACCAGAATATTTCCAGAAGTGAGAACTGTCAGGACATGAACTTTCTCCTGTTGAATGCGGCATTTGAGAAAGGAAACTGGACATCATCCCAACATTTTCCAGACTTCATGTGTGTGAAAACAGTTCACGTTGCAAATGAAGCGCAGTGAAATCATCACAGGTCTGCATACTGATAAAACACAAGTTTGCGTTCATATATGTGCACAGCTTATATTCACATTCACATATTGTGTCAGCCCAAATGTACACTGTTCCCAGCACCTGACACATTCAGATATGTTTGACAAGAATATCCAATGAGAAGTGTTTTTCAAATTGCAAAAAAGAAAACAAAATCACATCACAGTCCATCAGCAGAGTAAACTGAAGCCTTGACAAAGAAGAGTGTTTCTCATGGGCATTAATACCCGTTTTATATGTTTCACATATAATCAACATCCTGGTTTTGAGAAACGTGGACAATCCGCCTGACGTACTTCAGCAGAAACTTGAACAGTGTGGCATGTCAAAACCTTTTCTGAACATCTTGTGGCTGAGAAAGAAATCAAGACAACTGCACAAAGATGATCAGAAATTACTGCATGGTCATGTACACAGGAAAATGGGAAAAAAAAAATAGGTTACTCATGTTTCCTATAAAGACTAATTTGGACATACAGGAGTCTGATATGAAACTGACTGAAACGGTACTTTTAGTGTTTCAGACATTAACTACAGTCATGGTAAAAAGAAATTACAGCCCCCGTCAGTTGTATGGTTTTTTTGAACAGTTATGGTCAGATGTTTACATAACGCTCATTGTGAGCATGAATGATTTCTTCCAACTGTTCTTTTTCAGGGTGGAATAACTACAGCACAAATCTTTAATGACTTTAAAATCCAAAAACTGGATTCACGAGTTGAAGTTATTTTGGATTATTTCTAATCCACGCAGGGTCAAATATACTGCTTAATGTACTACAGTGTCTTGACTTCTTAAGGCCTATTAACTTCTCCTTAGTGATCATGATTGGTCATTGATATACAGTCTATTTGACAGCACTCATTGAACCGACCAATACTCAGAACAATGGTAAAGTCCAAAGAGCCCAGTGAAGATGTAAGAAGGAGAAATACAGATTTACAGAAACTGGGAAGGTATCTGGAGCCATTTCTAAAGAACTGCAGTTTCTAAGATCATAAGTTCAAACTGTACACAAGTACAGGTTATTTGGATGTGTCACCACTTTGCAAATGGCAGGAAGAAGATCCAAACTGTCACATTTAAATAAAGGGAAATTAGTTAGGATGATCAGGAAGAATGCAGGAACCACCAAGTCTGCCATGAACTGGAAACTGCTGGAACACCAGTGTTAAGTTCTGGACTTTGGATCATTGTAACATCTTCATTCTTTTCTGTTTTTTTCAGTTTTGTGACCTGACATTTAGCCGTCAGACTGACGGCCTTACACTTGAATCGGAACACTTTGGTATACAGAGGAGTTTATGGTCGACTCAATGACTGCAGGATGCCCAGATCCTCTGACTACTAAACTAACAAATCATCACCCCTACATTATCCAGCTTAAAAGCTAGTATGAGGTTTGTGCTGGTATGCTGTGTTTGGTTTTTTGCCAAACACAGCTCTTTGCTTTTGGACCGAATATCTCCATTTTGCTGTTGTGCTCAAAGGACATTTGTGGGTTGTTCAGATTAAATTTTGCAAACTGAAGTTGTGCTGACAAAGTATTTTTAGGGAGAAGAAGCTTTCTCCTAGAAACCTTTCCAAGACATTTTCTGTCATTTTCTAATTGTACTGTCTAACTGAGGCCTGTAGAGTCTTGGCACTGTGTTAACACACCTGAATGCTTCACACCTGCAAACTGTCTAAACATCTGCTTTTACAAAAGGTGGTCAAACTTGCTGATCATCAGTTAATTAAGTGCACTTAGCAGCACTTGGCTGCCATTTACCCCCTTAATTCCTATGGCTGCAGAGAGGCTCTACTTAGTTTTTCCACACACAGCTTTTGGATTTTTTGTTTAGGTTTTTTTATAACGTCCTTTCACTAGCTGGAACCACATCACATTTAGGTTTTACAGCATTTCAAGTTGATAATGGCAGATGGTGTGAATATGAATTGAGACTGTGGTTTGGGGAAGACCTCAGATGGGACTGGCAGCAGGGCAGATGCCAAGGTAAAAATGAGGAGGGCATGAACTGAAAAAGAGAGGAAGGCTGGGAGACAAAATCAAGAACAAACAGCTTGTAGTGTAGGGGTCATATAAAGACAGAACTAGAAGTGGTGTGTATAGAGGTGTGGTCCTACTCCAGAAATTATCTACAAGATATTAAAACCTTATAATTTAAAGAGGATGTCCCTTCTTTTTGCCATGACTATGAACCATATCCTGTCAAGGTAGAATAATTATTAAAGCAGCTTTAGGCATATTTACAGTCATTTCAGTAGAAGCATAAACCTATTATTATGATTAAATTACTCTCTAATAAGGCAGATGATACAACATCTCACCATGTTAAAAATAAATAAGCACTTTAGATATTTACATCTCATTTATCTATCGGAAGCTGAGCATAAAAAAAGCATTAAAGTTTCAACGCAGTCCAAATCACAATATAAATCAATATAATTTTTCTCCACACAAGCCTGACATTGCTTGTTTGTATAGCGCTTTTCTGATACAAACCTTCTGTCTGCAAAGAGATACAGCTTTTCACAGTCTATGAGACGATGCTCACGTAACATTTCTACCACATTTAAGTTGAACTAATTCATTCATCACTGCTCTCAGTCTCACTTCTCTTTCATTCCTCTCAGCTACATAATAAAAAAGACTAATTTTCATTGCAAGCTCTCATGATCCCTAGTAGATTTAAACAATACTCTTCAGCGTATCAAATGCGGCTTTCTGCTCATCTGTGTTGCTCAGTGAGTCGATGTCATCGTACACACGCTGGTACTCTTGCAGGAGCGAAACAACAACTCCATGGCCAAACTGCATGGCGTCATCTAGAGGTGTATTCCCCCATCTAACAAGTAACAGGGCACAAAATGGACATAAATGTTTTTTTTAAAGTTAGTGTTATCGCTTTCAAATGAAGGAGAGGACAATTTAAATTCCTACCTGTCCTTCATGTGAGGATTCACTTTACATATCTCGGTTAGAAAGATTATAGCTTCCACTTGACCTGAAAAGAGAGGAAAAAAAAAAAATGCAGCAAGCCCAACGTCAGAGCCCAAAGAACAGAAGACTAAACATGCTGTAGTCAATTTAGACTTCTTTGAATGTTGAAGCCAGGATTTTCCAACAATGAAAGAAATAATAATGAAAAGTGTCACCTTCTGCAGCAGCGATGTGGAGCACTGTGCGAGAGTCGTAGTCCCTCTGCTCCATGTTCACAGCCGAAAGGGCAAACCTGGGGGGATAACAAGGACACGGGATGGGAGATAAGACGCACACGAAAAGGTTATTGTAACTCCAGTGAAGGACAACTGTCAGAAACCATGGTATGTGAGAAACAGTTACATGATGAAATCACATTTATATGGCAGCTAACATGCTCTTTAATGTTTTTTCCCTTTCTTTATGGAGAATTAGGTAAGAAGAAGACTGATACTGCCTCACAAAGGTCTATTACAGCCAGCAGACAAGCTAGCTGGACATAAAGACTGTTAACATACACAGTATGTTAAAATGTATTTATTTAGTATGACAACAAGAAAACTTAGCACAAAAAGTGATTATTTCTTTGTTGTAACAATGTGACACTGTTGTTTCCTTTTAAATGGTGCCACATTATAAGGAAAATGCATTTGCATTGACGCCCAAAAATCTGCTTATGTAAGAATGCATCATACAACAGTTTGTGTTGTGTATGTGTTTCTGGTAAAAACTAAAAAACGATTATATCCAGGTTTTACTTACCTTCTTAGAGCAGAGACGTCACCATTGTATGCTGCGAACATCAGGTTTACCACTGACTTGTTCTAATGGATCAAACAACAAACACTGTGAGAGTGGTTGTATCTGCTTTGTTTTGGATGCTCATACTAAACATGGCCAAAGTATTGCATATTAAGGCAATCTGTATAATGTTAAAGCTCAGCCTTCAGATTGCTCTAGAATCTTAGTTTCAGATGCATTTTGTCTCCTTTAGGCTCAAAGAAAGGGAGTCCTTAATTATGTCATCTCAAACACAGATGGTTGAGAACAGTTACAGTCAGTCACAGTCAAGATCATGCAACTCATCAAAAGTGTACAAGGTCGCAACAATAATGGAGACAGGAGAAAAACTCGGGCAGCTAAATACTTAAACTGGTCCATTGTAGGTAATGTGAAGCGATACAGAAAGAGTGTGATTACGCAAATACCACATCCTATGTGTGGTATAAAGTGTTTACACAAATTAGTATTTCATGCAGTGAGTTGTAGTTAGAAACCTCACAGCTTTAACAGTGTTAAACGGGTACATTCTAAACACCTTTAACCTCCTAAGACCCGAACTCTTCCACGGGGCTGATTGTTTTTACGTTCATCAGGCCCCAAAGAATTGCCAGATTTTTCTTTACCTAATCTTTGTTTCTAAGAAAAATGAGATCCACATATGAGGATATTCATATAAAATTTCGATAGAACAGTAGCAGTATAATGTCCTCGTAAGTGGATATCAGGCCCTTGTAGAGCAAAATTGAGTATTTTGGTCTAAATAACCCAAAATGTGATGTCCACATATGTGGATGCCAGGTCCTAGGAGGCTAAACAATCAAACCTTTAAACAATCACAGATCTTGCTGTCCAAACCTTCTGTTTTTGAGAGCAGCCAATCAGAAGAAAGCTTGTTTAAAGAGACGGGTAAGGGAGATAAATCTGTTTGTTTAATGGAGTGGATAAATAAGAACTATTTATCCTTATCCTTGTAACCTTGGACTCTATTTGAGACCAAGGTTACAAATATGAACCTTGATAATGAGCATAACAGGGCTCCAGTATATTGTTAGTAATTCATGTTCCTACTTCTCTGACATCATCACCAAAAACAGTCATAATGCTCAGGTCTTATTTTCTACAATTGACAGGCTAACAAACCCTCCTGTGTCAGTGGCAGCTAAACTCCATTCGACCATGGCTTGCAATGACTTTGCCAAATTCTTCACAGACAAAATCCAAAAGATTAGACAAGCAATTGGTACATCAACAGCAGATTCAGGATATGTACTGTGTCCACCGAAAAACTGTTTAAACACCATCAAACAGTTTCACCCTATTAACAGCAAAGACCTGGAGGACATCTTAGGTCAACGGAACACCTCCTCTTGCCGTTTAGAGGTCCTGCCAACAAGTTTTTTCAAAAAGGTCTCAAAGACTTTGGAGTCAGACCTGAATAACTGCTATGATGCCTTCCAGTCAGGTTTTAGACAGAACCACAGCACTGAAACCGCTCTGACCAAATATGTCTGAATACAGACAGTGGAAAAATGTCAGTCTTAGTTTTGCTGGATCTCAGTGCAGTATTTGATACAGTTGACCACAACATACACTCAACAAAAATATAAACGCAACACCTTTGTTACTGCTCCCATTCCCCATGGGATGGACGTAGAGACCTAAAATTCATTCCAGATACACAATATAACCATCCCTCCCAAACAGTGGTCACAAATCAGTCCAAATGTGTGGTAGTGGGCACATCTGCTATATTGAGATAATCCATCCCACCTCACAGGTGTGCCACATCAGGATGCTGATCTGACATCATGAGTAGTGCACAGGTGTACCTCAGACTGCCCACAACAAAAGGCCACCCTGGAATGTGCAGTTTTTTGCGCTATTGGGGGTCTGGGGACCCAGAACCGGTCAGTATCTGGTGTGACCACCATTTGCCTCATGCAGTGCAACACATCGTCGCATGGAGTCTATCAGATTGTCAATTGTGGCCTGTGGAATGTTGGTCCACTCCACTTCAATGGCTGTGCGAGGTTGTTGGATATTCGTGGGAACTGGTACACGCTGTCGTATACGCCGGTCAAGCACATCCCGAACATGCTCAATGGGTGACATGTCCGGTGAGTATGCTGGCCATGCAAGAACTGGGACATTCTCAGCTGCCATCTGCCCTGAACAATGTGAACCATGATTCATCCGTGAAGCGCACACCTCTCCAACGTGCCAGACGCCATCGAATGTGAGCATTTGCCCACACAAGTCTGTTACGGCGACGAGCTGGAGTCAGGTCAAGACCCCGATGAGGACGACGGGCATGCAGTTGAGCGTCCCTGAGACGGTTTCTGACAGTTTGTGCAGAAATTGTTTGGTTGTGCAAACCAATTGTTCCAGCAGCTGTCTGGGTGGCTGGTCTCAGACGATCTTGGAGGTGAACCTGCTGGATGTGGAGGTCCTGGGCTGGTGTGGTTACACGAGGTCTGCGGTTGTGAGGCCGGTTGGATGTGCTGCCATATTCTCTGAAACGCCTGTGGAGACGGCTTATGGTTGAGAAATGAACATTCAATGCACGGGCGACAGATCTGGTTGACATTCCTGCTGTCAGCATGCCAATTGCACGCTCCCTCATTGCTTGTGGCATCTGTGGCATTTTGCTGTGAGACAAAACTGCACATTCCAGGGTGGCCTTTTGTTGTGGGCAGTCTGAGGTACACCTGTGCACTACTCATGATGTCAGATCAGCATCCTGATGTGGCACACCTGTGAGGTGGGATGGATTATCTCAATATAGCAGATGTGCCCACTACCACACATTTGGACTGATTTGTGACCACTGTTTGGGAGGGATGGTTATATTGTGTATCTGGAATGAATTTCAGGTCTCTACGTCCATCCCATGGGGAATGGGAGCAGTAACAAAGGTGTTGCGTTTATATTTTTGTTGAGTGTATTACTCAAACAACTGGAGAACTGGGCAGGTCTTTCAGGAACTGTACTAAACTGGTTCAAAACATACTTAAAAAACAGGAAATACTTTGCATCAATAGGTAACTTCACATCTGTGCAGACAAGTATCACATGTGGAGTTCCCCAAGGTTCCATCTTGGGACCCCCTCTGTTTAACATTTACATGCTCCCACTGGCACAGATTATAAAGAACAACAAAATAAACTACCACAGCTATGCAGATGACACACAAATATATATCACAATGTCACCAGGAGACCGAGGCCCTGTACAGGCTGTTGGTAAATGCATTGAGGAAATTAATGACTGGTTATGCCACAATTTTCTCCAGCTAAACAAAAACAAAACTGAGGTAATAGTTTATTTAAATCCAGGTTGAAGACTCACCTGTTCTCAGCTGCATTTGAATAAAGCACCAAATCCACACTTTTAAGCTTAAATTTCAAAACTTATATTTTAACTACTGATTTTATCTACTGTTTTTTTTTAATCAATTTTAAATCATGCTTTTTATTGTTTGTTTTTTTAATGTCTCTGTAAAGCACTTTGAATCACCTTGTTGTTGAATTGTGCTATATAAATAAACTTGGCTTGCCCTCTGCTGTATTGAACTCTGGTTCTCTCTCTCCCCCTCTCTTCGGTGCAGTTTGTTTGTGCAGATGTGAACATGGTGCAGACCAAAACAACTAAGAAGTTGGCGACTGACTGCTTCCAAATATGTGATGATGTGTGATGCTTTATTTAGATTTGGTCAGATAACCACTTTTGTCAGCTCTTTCCTGTATTTACTTTTGTTGCGCCTTCCACAGATACATTAGGCTAATATAAGAGGACTGAAAGTCCATATTTGGCTTGTTCGCTGTGAGTTTTGTGAAGTAACCAAATGGGAAAGTTTACAAACTCATCCTCTGACTCCAGACCAGAGGAAGCAAACTATCGTCAGTCACCTGAAAAGAAAGCACTGGCTACACTTGTTGCACTAAACTCACTGGATCATCATCGTCATCTAATCGTCTCCTCGGGTCGTGTTTCTTAGTGAAATGCCTCAGGTTGTCGTAATTGTGGAAGTTAAAGCAAGACACGAGATCCTGATGAATCAACAAATAAAAGACAATAATTAATATGACATACATAACATGTGGTGAATTTGATCTTTAACTTTTTATCATAAAAACACAAAGAAGACATGAACATTTAGCTTCTGTTACAAAATGTAAATATTTAAGACTTAAAAAAAACAAAAAACTGTCATTATGTTTAAGAAGCATACCTGACAGAAGTGAATGCCACGAACACTGTTTCCAAGACGATCTAATGGTGGGGACCAACACATCATACCCATGACATTGGGGACCACCAGCAGTACAGCACCTGAAACGCCAGATTTAGCCGGCAAGCCCACCTAGACAAGGACAACCAACAAAACATCTGAAATCTCGATGCAAACGTCTCATGATTAGTACTCTATGATTAAAAAAAAAAAAATCAATTTTCTTCCTCCAGTACAGGGACTCACTTGGAAGGCAAACTGTCCAGAAAAGTCATACATGCCGCACGAATGCATGAGACTTAGGGTGTTGCGCACTGCCTCGGCACTCAGCACGCGGTCGCCTGTGATTGGACAAATACCCCCATTTGCCAGCGTGGCAGCCATGACGCTTCCTGACTCGCAGGTTACCTCTATGGAGCACAGCTGGAGTTTAAGAAAAAAAAAAAAAAGATTAAATACTCACAGAATTGGACTATATTGTTCTTACTGTATTATTCTTACATTACAGATTTCTTTTGCAACGTGGAAACTTGTGAGGGAAATATTTTGCTCTATAGTAGTTTTAGTGTTTAACCCTTCACTTTCTTGATCAGCTGGTCGCCAACTATGTCAGTTTCTGGATGCAGAAAAGATTGTGTGTAAAGACTGCTAAGAGATGAGTCCGTAAACTATAACAGAAAAAGATCAATTAGCTAAATCATGTAAATTTCAGGTGTTAATTCTGGTCGCCATGATTGACTTTTCATTGTGCACATTAAAATTTGATCTTATTATGACGAATCTATCGACAGTAAGAGATGAGGGTGTTTTATTTTATTTTTTAGCTAAATGCTAATGTTTCGCTGATGCTTAGCAGGTACAGTTAGATCCGTCATTTGTTGGTCAAAAACACAATTTCTGTAGTTTTGCCTCTGTGTACCACCACAGTGGATTTTAAACCAAACTTCAGCTTTAATTCAAGGCTTTTTACAAGAATCTTGCAATAACTCTTTAGTAAATACAATTTTTTTATATATAGGCTCTGATTTTCAATAGCTTAAAAGCAACTGAACAATTCACTGACAAGTTTCAGGGTCGGGTGAGTGTTGAATGGGTATTTCATGGCTTTTTACTGATATTTTAAATATGAGAGCTGCAGACTTGTCAAGTGACGGAGGCCATCATTTGGCTGAAAAAGCAAAATTAACCTATCATAGAGATGGCAAAACTTTAGAAGTGGCCAAATAAAAAAATCTGACAGAAGGAAGGACGAAAGAAGAAACTAGCTTAATCGTTTCTGATAATTAAGGACCCTGAAATGTACTTTATAGGTTTTTTTTGGTTCACTACAGACTTCTTGGCTTTAAATATATTATCTGCCCCTGCTGGTAATGCAACTTCTGCATGCATGCCCATTTCATGTTTCAGAGAGGCAAAGTATGACATTGACAACTAACAATATCTAACCAGGAGAAAAACATTTTGCAGGAGGTAGGAATATCATAATCAAAGTCTATAACCAAGAGACACTCAAGAACAGGAAGGCTAAACTTTGCCAAAAAAACAACAACAACAACAAAAAAAAAAAACAACTAACACTCAAGCCTGCAAAATTCTGCAAAAGCGTAGAGGGCTATGTTCTGATTCAGCCAAATGCTGCAAAACAGCATGACAGCACTACATAGAGCAAATCGATAATGACCCCCAAAAATGCTACATAATCAAGCAAAACGTTTCTTAACGTAAAGAAATGGGATAATCTTCAGTAGCCAAGTCAATCATCTCAACGCTACAGAGCATGCTTTGATAAAAATGTCTGTAGTACCTTAACAGTTAACGGAAAATTGTTGTAAAACCCCTTGAAGTAAAGCTGGAAGTATGTACTTCAATCACATATTGATAGTTTGATTTAAAATTCACTGTGATGTGATGAACAGAGGCAGTGAACTGTAGCAGAGTGTAGATTTGCCCTAGAAAAAGAAGTTTCACTGTCCAGCAAATTATCGACCTATAATAATCATGAGGTTTCTAATTACACTGCTTACTTAGCTAAACATTAATATTAAAGCTGAGGTTAGTGGGAGTGATACTTATTTAAATACTTGCAAAGTGTCATAGATTATTGGACAATTGGAAACTTGAACAAGGGGTAAAAAGATTCATTATGTGGACATCATGACTGGTGCCGCCATCCAGTTGTGTTTAATCTGGATCAAATTGTTGGACCAACTGACAGGGAGCTGCTCTGCTAGCATACACATGCTAAAATATTGTTTCCAACAACTTTAAAGGACAATCTCACCTGAAAGTAAAAGTCAAGAGCTGCAATCATATCTGCATTTTCAGGAAAGCACTGCAAGGAATAAGATTAGAGTCATCATATACTTTTCAATTAAATTTAAAACCTCAATTCAATAACCCCTGAAGTAATTAATATTGTATGCAAAACACCAAAAATAATAAACGCACCTTTTTCTCTTTGAGGTAATACCCAATGGCAAAATTCCTGTCACCAGTCTCCCTCTCTGACTGGAAACTGCCGGCACACAGCGATATGAAAACCATCATTCAGGGCACAAAATGACAATATTTTTTACATTTCTTGCAGCAGGCCACTCACGTTGCATTGCTGAAGCCCACATACTCTGTACCAGCCATGCTTTTCAAGAACTCCATCACCTGCAGTAACATCACTTTTAGAGACCATTGAGCAGGAAGAACAAATACCAAAAAGGGACTAGATATAAAAATTTCTAAAAATAAAACATTTACTTACATAGTCAAACCTCTCAGCCTTATTTGAATGAGGCTGTAAGAAGAGAAGAGGAAAAATAACTTTCTGTTGCCAGCTCAATAGAGTCAGTAAGTCCCTACAGATGGCAGTGTTTGAGTGCTTTGACACTGAAGCATACTTTTGATCTTGGGTGTGTGTCAATATCTGATGTGCACATGGTGTGTTTGAGCGTGTCAGCCCACGTGGCAATGTGCTCGCTGTGGCGTGAGGGCTGCTTATGGTTGTGCTTGAATTTCATGGACCAGCAGATGATCATTACCGTGTTGTAGAGGTACCAAAAGGGGATGGCGCTACATTCATATTTAATGGCCTTATCTCGAAAGGTTAAGGATGATAGCAGACATCACTGAGTTCAAGGAAAGACCTGAGGACTAAATCTCATGACCACTAAAAGAGTAGGCTTTATGTCTTTCAAGGGAATTTATCTCTGGTGTGCTACCTAATATGAAAAATTATTTTTGACCAAAACATACAGATGTTTGATGTTAAACTTTGATATGTAAACCTTAGCAATATTTATGCACTCCCGAATGTGCACAAATATTGCATCTTCTATATACTTTGTAGTTTTAGCCTTTAATTTCCTTTTCTGTGTCTAAAATAAATGCTTTTTAAGTATATAATCTCCTCAGTGTAAATATAAACTATATGCAGATACACTGAATAAACTATGTTGACACAAGTATTGCCCCCTCTAAACACATGGAGCTGTGAGGCTGGCTAACACACCTTCAGTTCTGGGGGCCACAATTGGCTACAAGCATGCACACGCCATGTCGTCCGCCCCAGACTGATTCCCCTCCCTTGCAGCTGCACTTGGCCCACATATGATAAGAGTCAGCTGTCAGACTTCAAAAACCAACACAAGCAAAGCCTCTACGACCATATATGACTGTATGTTTTGGAGTAAAGGCAAAGATCACAGATAAGTCACTATGGGGGGCATATAATCTCAGCCAATAGATAAGGATGTCATGGCTGTTGCTGACATTATCCATCAGGAGGGAGTTTGTTCAGTAAACTTCAACCTATTTGGTATAAAAGTGTTGCTTTCTAGAACTTTGCATTGTAAATAACATTACATCACCAATAGTTTGACCTTTAAGAAACCAGCAATCTGTGGCTTTCAGCTGTGTATTTCTTTAGCGCTTCATACCCATGAAAAAAGCAATTTTCTAAACTAGCTCACAACATTTAGCTCACAATTGTCTTTATATTGAATATTCTACCGTCCAAAGTACCACTAAAGGGATTTGCTTGCTTAGGTCACACACAGATTGCAAACTGTGGCACAATCAGGTTTCATAATGACTGCAAATTTTGTAAGATTGCAAACCATACAGGGCTCGTCCCTACTCATGCACTGGCTACAGGAATAAAAAAAGAGTTTGTCTATTTTTTTGAAAGAGTTATGTTTTTGGCAACTTCAAGCTCGTGTTGAGCCGGCAGCTAAAACCCAAATGAAACCATACATTATCAAAAAATATTTTGCAAAACCTATTTCACTCCTGCTTTGTACAGACTTTTAAACAGGTGATTACCCCTTTGAACTGTGAATCTCTAGAGAGGCTACAGAACACTATGCTGCACTGTACTAATTCAAGGGAAAACATTTAATAAGGACTGGGTTTAAAAATGGAAAGCCTATTTTTGGTCATGTCCAGCTGCCTCCTAAGAGACTCCTCTGTTTTGCCCCAACAACCTCATATAATGACCGACAACTACGTAGTTATTTTATGTGCATATTCTTAAACACAGACATGTGCATTCAGTAAGCATCTATTATCACATCAATGTATTCAGGGCTTAGATTTTACCTTAATTAAAGAACTGATGACAATAGCTCCAGCATTCACCATGGGGTTGTGTGGTTTATCTGCACAAAAAATGAGAGCAAGTTATCACTGATTTGCCCCTAACCACAAGAATAATAAACTGAGACTGCTGAGACTGGAGAATAAATTTCATCTTGGGGGCTTAGGATGCAGCGACGGCTAATGAACTGAAGACATGCAGTAAAATCTAATTGGCTTTAGAGATGAGCAGGTACTTTAATTGTAACCCAGCTGGCAGGAAAATTTCATACAACATTTGTAAATGTTATACCTACAAGCTCTAATGATGTTTCCGATTGGATGTTCAAGGAATATTTCTAGGTTAGAAGTAATGCATTTCTGACTGCAATATACATAATAAATATAATGCTTTGAAAATGTTCATTCATAATATTACATGGAAACATTAAAAATGCAAATATTCTCTGCATTTAGAGAATATTTCCAGGATGTTTTTGGCATTCCTTTAATGTGATGGAAAAAAAGCTAATAAGCAAAATAAAAACAAAAAAAAAATACACAGCCTGTGTGGGTTGACTCTGGGTACTCTGTTGGGACATTAGGTTAACTGTGGTTCTTAACTGGAAATAGGTGGGAATAACCATCAAACCCTCCAACTGCAGCTAAATACACAGATAACTGTTTGTTTTCAATTCTGAAATTGCGTAGTAATGTTGTTCCCATCCACATAATGTCCTCACAGAGACCACGCACGTGCTGATCGCTGGGTCGGACAGAATAATATGTGCAGCAGTGTCTGGACATTTGAAAAAAATGGAGGGACAGATGTTCTTGTAAACTCTGACTCATATGTTATTATCGCAGGGAGCATAAATGGGGTTCTTTACGCAAATCACTTGCCTTCCTCATTTAGTGACAGTTTGTTGAACTTGAGACCACTTGGCTCTTTGCCCACAAACTGGTGAACGTGCTCACTGCCAAACTCGTGCACAGCGATGGCGTACTCCAGAGGCTTCACACATGACTGCAGACAGAAGGGAACCTTGGTGTCACCCACAGAGTGTCTGCATGACATGAGGATGTAATGGAGAAAAAAATAAAATAAAATAAAAAATAAAATAAAAATGGAGGCGTGTTAGTGAGGCAGTACACACGGTGGAGGTTTAGAGAATGGAAAGACGTAGAACAAGTGGAACTGATACTGCACCTCTGTCCGTCGATTGTGCACAGAGATACACCCCACAGGTCAGGGCTGAACTTAGCCAACTGTGGAATGTAGTCAGCCACCTGCATAAAGACAAGAAACATGTGAGTGAGCTAAAAAATGATGACGCACACGCTAAAATCAATACGCGTGTTGACCTGGCACTTACCTGTCCCCCCTCCTGCTGATGCGCACTGTCGTACATTGTATCAATTTGGTGGACAAACTTTTCAAAGTCTGGGATGATAAATTTTTTTCTGAAAGCCTTAGTCAGCAGCATGATGTTGTTGCCCACACATCTACGAAAGGACACAATTACAATGAGGTCAAGAAACCCTTAAAATGCGCGCTTTAATTAGTAAATTTTGATATTCCTAACTGTCACTGAAGCTACTTTGTAGCAAAAACACTGCCCATAAAACCACCCTTCAATAGGAGGAGCCAAATAAAAGCCTTTCAGTGAGTAAATCCAGGTACCGATCAGTGTTTTCATGGCAGACATTATGACCCTTTACAGTTAAAAGACATTATATATATTAATGCAAAGATGGTTCTGTGCCAGGGAGCCGTGTCAATGTGACAGAAATGCAGCATGTACAATTCCCACAACTGAACCAGACAAATGGATTTAATAAATTTTATTATTCACACCAGTGTGATAAAACAGGACTTTTATCCCATGTAATAAAGTGTAATGGAGACTGAGATGTTTTCATAAACAAATAAAATCCCTTTGCCTCTGCTGTGTTAAGTTACAGCAGAAATTGTGGGAAATATTGGCTTACTTGGATTATTAATATCAGATGTATTCTTTGTGATGCGAGACAGGCAAGCAACTACACCTCAGCTTCACACGTAAGACAACAGAAAACGCTGAACAGCAAACACCAATCATAAACAATTAACAATTACAGGGCCTCTTGGGTACTTCGCTAAGCCAAGTCGAGACGAGCTACGTGATTAAAGTACTAAGTTAAATTTAATGAAATTTGGTGGAGAGGTGGAGCTTTGTGAGGTTTTTGATGACTGCGGTCTTGGTCTAGGATATTGTTTTAGAGTGACTCTCAGGACGATTAATCAAACAAAGAGCTGTACAGCTAGCAGGTCCTCAAATGGAGCCATATAATACTGTGCAAAGGTATTGAGCTTTCACTCATGTCTTGGCATTTTGCTTTTAAAAAAAAAAAAAAGAAAAAAAAAAGGGAAAAATATGTGCAGGATTTTACTGAAACTTGCAAACAAATGAAGATACAGCACGTAAGGCAAAAAACAGAGTTTCTGCAATTCTAAATAAGCTTGAAAGCCAATATTTGAGAACAGCACCTTGCGTGTATTAAGCAGTAGCTTGAGTGCAGGAAGCTGGTGAGGAACTTTTCAATGTCAGCAAGGCAAATTGTAGACTGCACTATTTTTCATTCTTAACCTGTTACTGTAAGACAACAACTTCCCTTGTAAGGATCAATAACGTAGCTATCGGTCTATTCTTTCACATAGCCTGAACTCTGAGGCAAGCTTTTGCTTTAACTTCTTTAAGTAGTCTTCAGAAATAGTTATCCAGTCTTCTTGGCCAACCTGTGACTAATAGCGTTTTATTGTGTTTCATATCCAGGTATGCTTTTACTGCACTGACGGTGTTTTGGGGAATGTTGTTATGAAGCTGTTGCCCGTGAGACACTTTGTAGATAGTACTGCATCACAATGTGACTTTTCTGAGTTCATAATTAAATCAGTTTTCAAGATCCCCAACACCACTGGCTGAAATGCAATCTCATTTCAGCCAGTGGTGTTTTCAGCCACAGAGACTCTGCTGTGTTTTGAAACACACCATTCACTTTTGTAGTTTTCTAATGACCTTCCCATAAAATACTGACAGTGATTTGAACTACAAATGCACCTTTCTTAAGAATGTTTTCTTCACGGCAGCTTCAGTGAACAGCAGATGGATCAACTGAAGGTCCAGATCCATCCATCATGTCCCGTATCAGGTCTTTGTTGGATTTTTCTCCCATTTCTTAAGGACATGAATTTCAGATACGGTTCATCTTTTGCAGATAGTTTTTCATGCCTGCTACTTCTTCTTTTGTACTCCATATTTCCAGTTCCCTTAATTTTTTTTTTTTTTTTAAGAGCACACTATGCACTGTACATGCTTATATTTTCTACAAAAAGTCTTTGGGAATCACCTTGTTGGTGCAAAAACACCATCTTAGGCCAATCAAACTGTTATCATTAGCATTTTTCAAGGATTAATCTAAAGAAATATGAAGAAACGATTAGCTTTTGCTGCTAGTAACAGTAAAATCTTTATTTATTATGGGTTGTTATGTGTACACTCAACACTAGTTCATTACTTGAGCCTTGCATGATTTATAAGTCAAAAGGCAAAGAAACAATTCCTCTGAAAAAGGTTAACGATTGGACTGACTCAAGACTTTTTGCACAGTACTGTATAAACTGAATGGCTTATCCATCAGAATGGCTGATTGCACCTTTAAGCTAAAAGTTATATTAAGTAGTTTACTCTGAGTTATATGTAGTTGTATTACTACATAACCGTTTTTGAGAATTAGTCAAAACACTCCTCTGTAATATGAGCGTCCAACCTTAGACCCTTAAAAACCTAACCATGAAATAAAGCATTTATTGAAACTTAAATAACATTAATTTGCATATATTTTAATTCATCAAATGAGTATAATATTTGTTACGTTTAGCTTTTTTTGCAATTTTGTTTTATTGCAGAAAAGGAAAACTCATTGATGATGTAAAAGTCTCAAAAAATGATACACTTGGCTTTACAAGATAAACCTTTGGCTTTTTTCAAAGAAAAGGAGTCCAGACATTTTCTTTAGCTTCTTTGATCCAAGCGGAAAATTCTGAAGTTATTGAGAAAGGTGGTGCCTGAAAAATTGTTTATATAACTAAAACATCAATCAATAATTGAAATCTTCAACACGCAGGCTTCAAAGTAACCTGTTTCAGGCCAACTGACATTTAGCTAAAAGGGTAAACAAACCTGCCCATACCAACTCATCCAGTAGTTATTACAGATTTCCATTGCTGTGTGTGTTAACTGCTCAGCAATGCAGTATGCTCTCAAGGAAAGGTATGCACATTCTGTCACAGCTCTGAACTAAAATATCTGGGCCCAGAGGCCTCACTAATCCAAGACGATGCTAACGTGAGGTTTGGGACACCAGGAAAAGAGAGTGGAGAGAGCTTCCATTATTCATACGGGTCATCTCTTTAAAAAAAAATAAAAGCTAGCTCTCTCTGTTTCTAGTAGCATATTTATAGTATGCTCTTGAGTGTTCTTCAGGAACAGATGACCTGAAGCACAGAAAATCAGAAATGACCAATTAATTTTAACAGAGATAGTCAGACTATTTAACCCTGTGCTGTTCCAGGCCAAAGGAAGAGAGCGAGTGAATTACACAAGTCTGCTATGAAATGATATGTCTGGTCAGCAGCCTGCATAGCACTTACGGATCTGTTGGGCCTGCTAATGTAATTGCCACAGTCTGGAGCCAAACCAGAATGATGCCCTTTCATTAACAGCCCCAGAGACCCCCTGTCTTCCAGCACACTCCACTGCTTTGGCTGGCATGCATGCACGTGAATTTTGTTAGCTGCAGCTGTCGGCCATAAAACGCCCGTCTCTGTCAGGCCCTTGGACTCAAATAGCACTGATCACAGATCACTAACAAACACTCATGTGAAAGCTCAACCAAACTTCATCATTTTCCTCCCATTTACTCAATCTTTATTTGAAAGATTATAATTAAATACATTTCACTCAAGGTCTTCTGACTAGTTTTCAAATATTCAGCAACTGTGTCCCCAAACGAAATCAGTTTGGCGATCGTTGCTCAAGAGTTGGCAGTTTGTCTTGTAATCAGAAGGTTGCCAGTTCGAGCCCCAGCTTGGACAGTCTCGGTCGTCGCCTACTGGTGACGGCCAGAGGGGCCGGTGGCAGCCTCGCTTCTGTCAGTCTGCCCCAGGGCAGCTGTGGCTACAACTGTAGCTTGCCACCAGTGAGTGAATGAATAGTGGAATTGTAAAGTGCTTCGAGGGTCTCGAAAAGCGCTATATAAATGCAATCCATTATTATTACATCACCATACACAATGTTTTTCACCTTCTGAAAAGTTTCTTATCCATCATGACTATCCCAATGGAGTCACGGGTGGATTGTCGCATCTGATGGACACAATCGCGTAGCCGAGGGTCAGATGTTAACAAGCCTGTTTTTCTTAAAGCCTGCAGAGAAGGGAAATAAGAAGCACAAGGGAGAAAAGAAGGGAGTGACCTACTGACATACTCTTTCACACACTGAAAAAGCTTTTTATGTAAGAATATTAAACATGTGTCAAGGACATGTACAGTGAAAGAGCTGCAAAGCTTCAGGCGTTGCCACAAGGGAGAGAGGTGGAAATACAGGCATAGACCAGATCACTGGAATCCCTCTCGCAAGTCACAGTGACAGCCACTGTATGTGGGTCTATTTTGGGGACACCATGTGTACAACCCTCCTGACCAGTGAGACACCTTTTGACTGGTAAGTGATTCTGTAAGCAAGCACGCGGCTCCAAACATGCTCTTGCAGGAAGTGCTGAAATTAGACTGTTGTAGTGTTCCTGAGTCTATTTTAGAGTCGAGCCCTTCAGTTGACTGTTTGAGGGTTGGGTTTGTGAGCACAACAGACAGAACTTTTTATAAATATATGTTAGCGAAAGGCAACAGCTTTTAAATGAAGCAGATTGTTTTTTTTAACAGCAACATGACGTTCAGTTGTGCATTTAACAGCTTGTTGAAAATAAAAAAAAAAAAGAAGAAAAAATTGGGTCAGTGGAAAACACACTTATAATTAATTTTTACAAGCTGTTCATCATCACACACACAATTATCTCCTTTTCATTCACAAATGATGGCCCAGTGTATCCTTTGCTAAAGAAGGAAGTAAAGGAAGAACAAAAGTAGCTTTTTTAGTATTTAGAATTTTCAAACATCTCTAATTAGGCTGACATGCATATACTTCTGGGTCACTTTACTCACTTAGAAACCTTTCTAAGCAAATGTAACTATTTGACTGCACTCAAAGTCCTGACTCTGCCTTTTTTAGATCACCTGCTTTAGGTTTCCAGTGTTTTATGACACCCTGAGGGTCAATGTGTTTTGCAGTTGTTATTTCCATTGCAGGGACACCGAGTACCACTTTCCCGTTCCATCTCCGCTCCAGTAACCTCTATAAACACACCAAGTCATTTGTGCTGTCACCTGTGTTGACACACGTCTCTCCTTCTTAATGTACGTTCTGTTTTAAAAAGACTGAGTCGTCATAGACACCGCAGTCACCAGCTGTCTGTATAACATGTCCCATCACAGGAGAAAAGGGAAAAAGACTCCGAGTTTATGTTCTATGTTCTAAGTCTATGTTCTACTTCTCAGTAACCTGAGCTCTTGTGAGACTTTTAAGATATGAAAAGGTTCATATCTGTTCATAGAAGCATGACTTTTTTGAATGTGTGAGCTTAGTGGGACCTCATGTATCTGACAGGAACCTCATAATGCTCCTAAGATTAAGTAAGGAAATAGTAGGTGCTGGTTCCTAAATTAAATTCCTTTAATCTACTAATATTATTAAATCGACCAGTACAACATCTCAACTGTAAAGTCCTGTTGTAATTAAAGGCAAAATAATAATTAAAAATTAATGTGAACAATTAATATTGCTCTCTGATTCTAATTACTTTGGTTCTTAGTGCCACAGCTACTATATATAGTCCTATTGCATAAGAAAGTCCCTAGACACTTTTTAAACTAGACTCCTCAGTCAGGTGGAGATGCTCTGGATTCCTGTTGTGGGATAACATGGCACTGCCAAGGGTGATTTGGTTAAAGTCAACGGTGTAGTCGAGTGTGTTTGTGTATGTTCACATGGGCCATGAAAAGCCAAAACAGTGCTCAGTGTGACAGAGGAAGTGTAAATGTGCTGCTGACGTACAGAGATGAACTGGGAGAGAGGGATCATCTCTTTGCCATCAGTGATGGTGTAGAAAAGCAGGTCCTCCATGCTGGACATCAACCTGCTTCTATAAAAACAAAAAACACACACGCAATAGGTTTTGATGTTTAAATGTGGACAAGCTTCAATGTCAGAACTTGAGCAATGAGTCAAAGTTTATGTCAACATAAAGCTAGTGTAAATACTGGCATTTTTCCAGCAATCTACTTTGATCCTAACATAAACTTTGTTTTAGAGAAGGCTTAACTACATGTATATTTTTTAAAAATCTACATAAAATATACAGTGTAGTTTTTGGAGTGTTGCATACAATTAATATGCAGACAGATATTTTAAAATATAATTGAACTTATCAATTTTCATCTATAAGAAGGGCAAAACAATTAACCTGCTTGTCATGAAGTGTTATAGACTTAGCAAGGGTGACTGAATCAGTTTCCAAAGAACCCAAAGTAACAGCACCATAGTCATTTTAAGATTGATAATGGTGTCACTCTCCTTTTTACAGCAATTTTTGCATCTTTCCTGCTGTAATTATATACATAATAGTGATCACTTGAGATTTACAGAATATGCACTTTAATATAGTGTTAATCACTGCACTTTTAATGTGTCTGTGTTTAGGTAATTAGCAGACTAAAGAAGGAAATTAACTGCTTTAAGTCTGGCAAGTAATTTGGTGCCAATTAAATAAAAAATGCTGTTATATCAAATAATATGAATTCACTGCCTCAATTATGCCATATTTCTCAATTGAGTAACTTTTATCACTAGCAAATACTTATTATTTAATCTACAAATTACTTTTTTGTATACACAGAGACACAGAGATTCTTGTTTTGTTTGACCAGCAGCCCAAATTAGAGATATTTAGTTACTCGCTATACATTCCTTACTTAAATCACTGAAGGTAAGTGAAAAGCATCAAATCAACATATTTAAAAATTTGAAACAGTGCAAATGTGAACAGCATAAAGAGGAAAAAGGGGACCAGACAATACTCCTTTACCAATAAAGGAGTGAGAGGCCTGCTAATTAAACACAATATGTGTTATGGTAGCCTAGCTTTATATGTATTTTTTTTACATTTTTTTTTTTCAATGTATTGGGTTTGCTCATTTCCGTTTAGCTTTTATTGTTTAAAAATGTATAATTTTGACACGGGTCATGTCAAATAGGAACCCCAGTCTCAGTTAGCCTGCATTAAAGCCTCCTGATGTAACCACACCGACAAAAGTTTCAAAATAGCCTTCAGTGTAGTTTTGTGGGAAGCAGATGTTATATTGTTTCTTGACCTGGCACACTGCCGTATTGTTAGTATTACAACTGTTTTGTCAAAGTTTGCTTTCCATGCATGTGTTTAATTGCTTTTATTAACCTCTGGACAAAAGCAAACCAACATTTTTTTCAGCTATTAGCAAACATTAGCTGCCTGCAAGCTGCAGTTTTACATCTCACAGACTTCATTGGTGAATCTTCCCAGCTTTACATAAAAGGTAAGACTATTTACCACAAAATAAGAAACTTTTCTGACAAATTTTACTTTAGTTAGTGTGGCCACCTGTTACTACAAGCTTGAATAATGAGGGGAACTTAAGCAGCTAATGCTAGTAGAATTATTACTCTTATTGTGAGAGTACTGTAGTAAAAATAAAAGTACTGAATGATTTTTTGACTAATTAATGATGACAGTCTTCTGTGACCTACTTGGTGTGTCCTTGGTCCACATCAGGGCCCTGCTGGTGATAATAGGCTCTGTGGGTGTGGGGTGATGCTGCTGCCCAGCAGGGGAGAAGAACAGGTTGCTGAGTCCTGGACAAAACCATGCTGTCAGCTCCAACTCTAGCAGAGATCCCTGCATTTTTAAATAGCTGCAGGATTCCCGGGTTAGCTGTCCTCAGACTTTTCAGGCAATGCATTGTGATAAGTAGGGCTCAGCGTTTAATAATTCAAAGTAGTTTTTTTTCTTTTTCTTTCCTCCAGTAGCTGATCTTGAGAGATATCTGTGACCTGCGCTCCTTGGTCCTCGGAGCTTTAATAGCAGCAGCTGTCTTACAGACGGGATCAAGTAGAGGCTGTTGCTCCGGGGCGGGGCTGTGACACCGGCAGCATGGTGGGGTCAACAACCAGCACCTATCGACATGAAACTGATGTAATTTCGGCCAAAGTTAAATCACTTCCATCTAAACAAAAGAAAAAAAAGAGAAAAAGTTATATTCTCTATACTTTTCAGGGATTTATATTTTCCCCCTCCATTGACCATCCAAAAATATTTATAAATTGAGATTAAATGGAGTTAAAACCTGAAATGAGCTCATAAACAAGCTTTGCTTTCGTTTTTAGGCATATATATATATAAATAACTTACAGAAAACAATCTAAAATGGTTAGTTTCTTACTGCATGAATAACACATCCAATATCCAATGCCCAATATTGAATTCATATTTGATTGTTTATGCAAAATCTTACATATATTTCTCCTATTAAACTGTTATTTTTGTTTTTATTATTACTAATAATAATGTTGGTGATGATAGTGTTTAACAACAACAATAATAACAGTGTTTTCCACATTTTATATGAAGAATATAGGCAGTGTTTCATTATAAATGCGTCAGTAGGACAACTGGCTCTTCTATTAGTCATGACATGTAAATATGGACTGATGTAAATGACCAACTGTGTTGTGTTTGTCTCCTACATACT
The DNA here is from genome assembly GCF_018398535.1 of Haplochromis burtoni. Classification (NCBI taxonomy): domain Eukaryota; kingdom Metazoa; phylum Chordata; class Actinopteri; order Cichliformes; family Cichlidae; genus Haplochromis; species Haplochromis burtoni. The sequence goes on from NW_024582452.1 coordinate 1,143,836, forward strand.
TCCTGTAAGGTTGCAGTCAGGTTGTCGCTACGGTATTTTCTAGTGTTGTGACATAGTGACACCACCTGGTGAGTTTCCCACGCTCATGGACTGAAATCTTACGGTCCTGTCCGCTAGGTGGCGTACTCACTCCAGGACCTTCTACTCACGTCAGTTTCCCCTCTCTAACTCTGTAGTTTTACTGAGTACACATCACAGTGAGATCTTTCCTCTCCAGAGGGTTTCTCAGCATGTTTCCTGGTGCTTCAAAGACACTTTAAAAAGATCCCTTCTTATTTTTTGAGTTTTGGACTTGGCTTCCTGTCTTTGATCTCAGCTGCTATGTGAGATGTTCACTGAAGAGTATCACCAAAACTTTTACTCCTTAGTAAAACTATTTCTCATCGTAGTGGAGGATTCTTCCGAATTGCAGACATCACATGAAAATATGTATATTTTCTATTTTTATCTATTCATATTTATCTATTTATTATTAAGGCAATCAAATGATTGAAATACAGTCTTTCTCACGCTTTCAAACTGTGCAGTAACACTTTAATTGTAGACTAAAGGGACAAGATATTATCTTTATTACCAAATAAACAAGGCCTTGCTAGGAATGGCCTTCTCCTTCGCATTTCCAGCCATATCAGTTCTCTAAAGAAGTATATGCTAACCCATGGTCCCTCTGTGCTACCTCTGCCGGTTGTAGCTTCTCTGTTTTCAGCAGAAAATGTTTTCCATTCCTGGGCCAATGAATGCCACCTTTGTCCCTTCATCCTCCGTGTTGTGTGAGAAAACCCCCCTCACTGCACTCACCAAGCCTGCACAAACTTAACCTCTTTCCCCCTCCACCTCACACAGGAAAAGAAACATACCGGCTCTGGAGCTTTGATTCCATCTTAGTAATCTGGAGGTCTGGCTAAAGCCTTGCAATAGAGGCTACTTTGGACAGACGTTTTTAAGTACCTTAGGGAGGAAAAAAGGTGAAATGTTCATACAAAAAAGTGTGGTAATTAACAGGGTAGGAGATATCTATTAGTTCAAGGCTAATTTAAAGCCCTGGGAAACATTACTTATCCTCATTATCAGCCTGTCCACACCACATTACCAATTACACTGCCATTTTCACTGGATTGGGGCATGCTTATTTTCCTGAATCACTCAAAACCGTCCAAGCCCTGAAACACATTTTACTCATGCTACCACACACCACTCTTGTTCGGATATTACCCCAGAAACAAAGGACGTAAAACGCCTTAATTTAATCCATTTCCAGTTCCTGTTAAACTCAAAGCCTCCTACACCGCCTGCATGGCAATAATATGATATTAGGAAGAGGTATTAAATAGGTATAGCACATTGTGAAATAAAGCTCCTCATTAGAAACTATTGAAACCTTGTAGAGATTTAATGCATCGTTTAATGCATCTCTCAAATGAAAGGATAAGGGCCATTATCCCTGTGCCACCCAGGGTGTAAGGAATTCCATCTCTTCTCTAAATTGAGTCTTACCCACATAGCGACACACACACAAACACACACACACACATAGAGGGCATAAAACTGAATTATAATACATTCATTTCCTGGAGACTTATCCTAACCATCCAATCCAGTATCATAGGATGTCTTGTCATATCTGTTGCTCGTCTGTCTGTCATAATATTGCCCCCAAAGTGGCAGCAGTAACACCCCGGGATGTTGTAGTGAGCAGTTGTTCCTTAATGTTGCATATTTTAATATGGTTTCACTATATTTAAAAATGAGAGATAATCAGTTTTTTAATACTCATTAAAAAGATATCTAAGTTGAAACAGTTTTTTTTTTCTTTCATTGTAATATTCTTTCTCTCTGTGGTGACCAAAATCAATCGCAGTCTTTGGTCTGTACAAAAACTACCAGCTTATGTTTAACTGAGGCTTGATCAGATTTATCTGGTGGCTATAATCAAAACTGACTATCCTTTTCATTTGAAATTCCTTTTTTGTGTTTCTCTGGGGTTTGTGTCCTTATCAAGCTACGCTGTTGGAATAGTAATGCAAAGTGAGGATTTTATTTAATTCAGCCTCCTGTTAGCTTATTGGCCGCATCACATTAAGAAGAGATTACTAAAAGTCCAGTATGGGTATGATGTTTGATTACAGCATTATTCAATCAGACTTGAGCAAATCAGAGCCTGTCTTTTAAATCTGTAACTATAACTGTTCACCTTGAGCTCTAACCTTTAATAATAATAAGCATACTTTTTGACAAAGCTTATTATGACACTGTACCCTCCCTGATGTATTGACCGTTTCTTCTTCCCTTACATATTTTCACTCACTGTTATTATTAAACCCTGGCTCTTTTCCACAGTCTACCTTTGTCCTGTTGTTGTGAAGTGGCCCTATATAAATTAAATTGAATAGAATTACTATAGCAACATACAGAAGTTCATATGTCCTTATGTTCATTTGTCACTAGTTCAATGTACAAATGAATCACTTTAATGGATGTCTATACTGATATGAAATAAAATTATTAGTAGCTTACTAGCTTTGAATATAGTAAAAAGTAAACAAGAGATAGGAAAGTTTGAGTTCAACCAAAGTCCAGCAGCCAATCTGGCATATCAGTAAGCCAGCGGTAAAAACAGCCAAGTTTGTTCATGTTCAATTCTTAATGACTTTATTCATTTATTTAGATTAGGAGTACACAGCTGGAGGGACTTGATATGAGCCATGTAGGTCTGTCCTTCTATGCTAACCACCACTAATGAGGTTCAACAAAATTAAGACCGCAATTTTCAGTCATCTAGTTTTTTGTCAATATCAAAGGGAACTATTAACGACGGGTAAAAAAACTGCAGGTTTGATACCACTGGCCTAGATGTTAGACTCCAGTGATTTGTGGGGACGTATTGCAGTTTCTATAGACATTTTTACAGATTTCATGAATCGCAGAAATTCCTCATTCCTCTCTAAAATTTCTGATTGAATTTCTTATTCTCTCTACTAACTCATGACAAAGGTTGAAACGCTGGTTCAGTGTGCACAGACTAAAACCCTGTCTGCAAGTCTCAGATGAAGTAAAAACAAGATAAAGATTATTGTGGTAACTTTAACTCACATGTAAGCCTAAATGCTATACATTAAGGTCTTTATGAAGTGCACTGGTAAATTATAATGCACACTGGGCATGTGAACATCTCAGTATTCAAGAGTTGGTGCATAAGCACACAACTGGTCAGCTACAAAGAAGAACTTGAAGTATTAAAAATTGAGTCAAGGCTGAGGCTGACAGGTTGGATCTTAATTGACCCAAAGTGGCCAGTGCACAGCAAATCTTTGTTAGTAGAAACATGACCCTTTCTGTGGCACCGGTAAAGCTACACATTCCACCCCAACGAGACAGAATCGGGTATGTAATGAGCGTTATAGCCCTGTAGGACAACTGAATTTTTGCTGCATATGTTTTTCCTCCTCATTGAAATTTGGCATCCTTTAGTCTCAACAATGGCAGAAACATTAAAGTGGAGTTTCTTGCAGCCACTACTATCTTATGTGTTCTTCACAACTAAATGAGGGACAAGATATGTTGTGAATAGGGCCTGTTCATACTCTCTTCTGCCCCAGGTGGGTGCTAATTATCACCACTTTGCCTGTACACAGGGCTACATCCACCCCCTCTCTTACGGTCACTGTGCCGAAACCTAGACACCCTCTAGACCCCAGGAGCCTCAGTGCACCCGTACAGTACTGAAAGATCAGCCCCCCATCACCACCACCTTCCGCCTTCCTTACCATCTCTTCCCCTTCCCTTTCCCCTACCCCAAAACCAACCCCTCCCAGTTTTCATCCTCCGAGCACCCACACCCTTCCTCACCCTCCAACCCCCATCCTCACCATGTAGCTATCCCACTGCCCTGCCATCTCGCAGCATTCCGCGGGCCGTGCACACAGAGGCCTATTGTGTGGGCTGGGAGACTGCAGGAGGCTATATACAGTCAGAGCACCAGAGAAAAGGCATGTGTAGGGCTGAACTGGGCTCAGTATTCCTGCTGTACTTTGAAACAGATCTGTAACTGAAATTGTGCTGGAAATCAGCGCTATTCCTGTAACATGAGTTTAAAGAGAGCTATATCAATGCAACACTGATGAATGTCAAATGATTGCTACACAGCTCTCTTCTGCGTTCGTGTTTGGAGGTTATACATACTCAGCACTTGTTGGATGCTGTAAATGGTGGCAGTAATTTCTCTAAACCACCAGTGTTGCTTCTCCTGGCATTGCATAAACACTTGATATTTATAGTTTTATCACTGGAGTTTGTTGTCTATGATTATGATTTGAGGGTTATTTAGAAGATGTAATATAAAAGACTCAGAGTTATTTTCTAAGTAACCAATGAAGCTCCACCACATCTTTCTCTGTGTGACACAGCAACATTGACTTGACACCACAGTGGATAGAGTGGCACTGTGTACTCCTTCTTGTGTTAAAGACTGGTGATTAGTGGTTCAGCTGGACCGTTAAATTCCTGAAATGTTTTTGTTGTTGGACTCATTAGCTTTATTGCTGGTTTGTCCTGTCCTGTTAAACTTGACGACTACATTTTAAAAATCATTTTAAACAAGCATCTGTTTTCCTAGGTATCAGCTGTACTATGAAAATCAAACTTTATAGTACAATGAATGCTTCTGTGAATACTTCTGCTGCATCAGTTTTCTTCCTCGAGTGCAATTCCAATATACGAAATTGCTCACTGCTCACACAGGTCCAGGTAAGAAGTCAGTTTCAGATCTTTCTTTTCTCTGTGTGGAATGAAGTGGGGCTCTCTAGAAGGTCATGACCCTGGAATTACTGGTCCTTTGCTCATGACACACTCCTTTTCAAGCTCACTAATCTGGGTCTATCCACCAGAGAGATATAGTAAAGATCATGCAGATCTTTCATCTCTATTTTATTTCAGCTTCACAGGAGATGCTGTAAATCTGATATATATTGGATTTTTGCATGAACTGTTGCCTCAAGATCAGCTAACTCTTGATTGCAGAACCTTTTGCCTTAACTCAAAGGCCAGAAGAATTATCCATTTAACTGGATAGCCACTTGTTACTTGTCTTTGTCCGAAGAGAGAAGCCTCTCAGAATGTCTGACTGTAATGAGAACGTGACATAGCTGCTGATTGGTCAGCTCAACACTTAAAGGTTGTCTAAAGTCTGCAGTTTAATCCATAATCCAAAAGGCTAAACTGACCCAAACAACCCTGCTGACCCACTATTGAGTTGCCATAAACTGAGAGTTTAACTGTAAGTAGCGGTTCATTACTCAGAAAACAAAAATATGTATTCTGCTCTCTTTTGCAAAGGTTAGATGCATTTCTAATATTGTATATGTTGTATTGTATATATTTTTCAAATAAATACAGCAGTTTGGTGAAACGTTACTGTCAAAGTGCTCACTAAATCACAACAATATGACCAGAGAAAATTCAATGTGGAACGCTTCATGACTTTATGGGATTATTCCCAGAACTTTTTGATTGCACCTTACGTGCTGACAGAATCAACTCTCTATTTACCTCCTCTCCAAAAATCTTATGATCCAAATAAAAACAACCACAGGGCATCAATCAGTCACTAATGCACATGCAGAGCCTGTGCATTAAAAAATATGTTTTTTTGTGTGAATAAAAATCAATTTTTTGAAGAAGGGATTGCTGTATTGTTGATATGTACCAGGATGTTTGCAACCCCCTTAACCATCAAAATGAGACCCCCCTCCCCCCTTTTGATCTGTTTAATTCAGTTGAAGAATCGTCTGAAGAAAATGCTATAGTTTGTGTGTAGTCATTTCCCATGTGACCAACATCATCATATATGTTCCTATTAAAACATTTTTGGTGTATATCCTGATATTAATTGATACTTTCTTTAAGTTTGTTCACAAGACATATGACATAAGAAATATGAGTCACTCTAAAACAGGCATTTCATAATGCCCTGACACAGTGGCATGTGACTGACCTGTGCTCTGCTTCATGCAGCCTCCTTTGTAATGTGAAAGTGTAGGTGCATCTCCTAGCCAGGCCAGGCCAGACCAAGCAGGGCAAGGGAAGAAGGAGGGCTTGAGTTAAAAAAAAAAGTCCCTGGGAGAGTCGTCGGTGCTGGATTGAGGGGAGGGAGATGAGGTTCAGGTTACAGCCTGACAGGGGTCTGGGGGAAGGACTGGTATTTTGGAATATACGAAGATCCATACAAGGCACAGTGACATAAAACCGCGGTGCCTGCACTGACACAGTGGGTGCAGAGTGCCAGCTGGGGCCCCGCGGTGGATTCCACTTAGATTTTGGAGGGTTTGACTGCATGGTGCCATAAGTCTCCGGGAACACACTTAACATACCACTGACTGAAAGCCTGGTCTCCTCCATCCCTTTATTTCTCACCCAAGCTCTTGCATGTCTAATTTTTAGACATGTTCAGCTTTGTGGACTCAAGGACTGTTCTGCTACTTGTAGCATCCCAAGTTGTTTTACTATCCGTGGTCAGATGTCAGGAAGAGGATGACCGTAAGTTGCAGTATTTTTCTTTTGCACTTCCTTATTTATAATTGAATTGTAATTCTGATTCCATCACCAGTCTTTTCTGTTTCTATCTTTGTAGATCTAGAAAATCCAATGAAAGTTGTCTGTTTTCACAAAAAGAACTGTGGATACATGTTTCTGTTTCTATGTCTCCCCAAGGAAGTTAATAGATTTTTTTTCAGTAGATAGGTAAGGTTGACAAGGTGCATCTGTGTGGGATGGAGGACCAGGTGAACAAGTGCCTGTTTGTCCTCACCTGGGTCCTACAACTCAGCCTTTCATACTCTGTTTGATTACTTTGTAGTGAAAGTTTTTAGCAAAAAAATGAAGAAAAAGAAAAGCTAATAATATAGCATCTAGCAGCTATTTTTTTGCTAGTATTGAGCAGAAACACTTTGGTAACAACACTTAGCAAATAAAAAACTAAGTTTACTTTTTCTTAAGGACTTGTAGAAATAAACCTTCCCCACAGATTTTGGCCGGAGCAGTCTAAGGTTTTTTTCCACGATGTTAAGTGACAGTGCCAGACAGTGCCTGACCTCAGACTAGCAGGCTCAAAGGGTAGCAGGACAGTGTGCACAGCAAGGAGTCAACAGATGATGGACATATAGGGGTATTTATAGCAAGACAAATTTCACTGTAACTGCTTTTATTTCCACATCTTGTTTTTAATAGCTTTTTCTTTAATTCCAAAGTTTCATTTTTTACAATTTAGTTCAGGAGGTTTCATTAGCAAGTAGCCAGACTAATTAATCCTGACTTAAACATTTATGTTACATATATATGCTATATATATTCATATATATAAGTATCACTTTGACAAATAGACCTAAAACACAGATAGCAGGAGTTAGTAGGCCCAGTTCTAAGCTGTATAAGCTGCATGATCGAAACAAATCACCCATTCTTAATTCCCCAGCGTGTTTGCCCTGGCGCTTAACATAACTATGGGATCCAGATGGAGAAATGTAGAAGGACCCTCTGTTTACTTAAAGCAGCAGCGTGTCAATTGGGCATGCTGTCCCTATAAGAGAGGGTCATTCATTCGAGCAGCAGAGCAGGCCTGCAGGTTAAATATGCTCAGCCAGTGTTGTGAAATGCCTCAATCAGGGCTTCAAACATAACGGCTAACTGTGGCTTGTGTTTACATTGCACTTTACGCTGCTATTATGATAACTTAGAGGCATTTCTTTACATACATTGTGTGTTAAATTTAAAACTCATGAATTACTGTTGTGCTCCACAGCTACTGATTTACAACAGTGTGTTTTGGGGTCAAATCAGCACTTGTTCATCTGTAACAAAGGACCAAGTCTTCTCACTCCACCTTTTTTTAAATTACTAAAGCACTTTTTTTTTTTTTTTTATCCAGTTTTGACATTTTTTTTAATGGTCAACCACCCAGTGTTACAGTGTTCAGAGTTTTTGTTTGCAACCAAATAACTTTTTTTTTGCTTCTTCCATCTACGCCTATACTCAATAATCCCTCCTCTTCTGCTGTTACTCCTCCCACTTCCTTGCCTTGCCCCTCGATCCCTAACATCCTCTTATCCTTGTCTTAAACCAATTTTTTTTTTAAACATCTATTATGCCAACTCACAACATTGTTCAAATGCTGTTACCTCCCCCTGTCTAATTCTCTCTTGAACCCTCTTATTGCTCCTATTTCTGCTTTGCCACCTGACCCCTGCTGGCCACCACAGAGGAGTCAGGGGGTTGCATCCAGGATGGCCAGCTGTATAATGATAAGGATGTGTGGAAGCCAGAGCCGTGTCGTATCTGTGTGTGTGACAGCGGAGCAGTTCTGTGTGATGAGATAATCTGCGAGGAGATCAAAGAGTGTGCCAACCCTATCATCCCATCTGGAGAGTGCTGTCCCATCTGCCCTGCTGATACCAGTGCCCCCTTTGGTTGTAATTTATTTATTCACATACCCATAAATAAATTACTCTTTTAGCTTGCACTCATCTCTTTCCTGGCTAACACTTTTGAATGGGGAACTGCCACTGGATCCAAATAGTCTCCCTGATCAGAACTAGAGTGGTTACTGATTTGTGGCCAAGAGCAGCTACAATTTCTAGTTTTATAATTTCTATTTTTTATAAATTTTGACATTTCTAAAAAGAAAAAGAAATCAGTTGCCAGCCAATGTTCCCTGTTCCAGAGTGACTTTTTTTTAGATGGTTTTATAGAAACTAGATAAGCAACATGATCAGGATTTTTTGCAGTCCCAGTGAAAGTCTTTTCATGTGGGATTTGAATCCTGTCATGTGCTTTCTGATCCACACATAAACCAGCAGAGACACTTCTGCTCAATTTAACACAAAGCTGAGATGAAGTCCTCATATTGTGCAAGAACTCAATGATTCATTTGACCCATTTTGAGGCTTTCTACAAATTTCAATAGTCTCTTGAAGGTCTTTCCAACCTTTCATGTCAAAATGACTGTAAATATGTGTTTCCTCAAAGTTTCAAGTTTTTGTGAGCAGCTGCTGTACTCCAGCACTGTCTTCAAAAATCTGCTGTTAAATTCATATTGTGATCAAGACGTTGAAAGACAGAATATTTATGATTTTGTAGAATTGCTTCTTCTTTTGCTAAAACGTTTGGGAATATAATGGGCCTCTTGGGCTCTAATGTCTAAGGTCCTTTCCAGATTGGTTACAAATTTGCTATTAAAAAAAAATACAAAATTTGACAATACAATGTAAGATATACATCTTAAAACAAACACACTAACAGCAGTTGCCCTTCTTTATTAAATAAGCTCACTTTTTTTTCTATTATTTACATTTTGCATGATTGAGTCTAAACCTTCATTTCTTAGTCTGAGCTTGTTTCTGCTTCATCTCTTGCATCAGTAATATAATCTGGATGGGTTTTATGCCTTTGGGTTTGGTAAATGTTATTTGATCACTTCAGCATCTTTGGATTTCCTTACAGGTCTCCTTTCTAAGAATCACAGAGTAGCTTTTAAATCAGTCATGTGTTTGAAATCTCACTTCAAGGTATAACTTTTAATAAAGCTCTTTCTTTCCTCTTGTTCCTCCTTCTGCATCATCAGAAACAATTGGTGCTAAGGTGAGTCAGTGATCTCCAGCAACTTATGCACAGAAATTATATTTCCTTTGTAGTTGTGGTGCAGTGAACTGTCAGCCGACTCATACAGTTTGATTCTTTTATCATTCAGGGCCAGAAAGGAGAACCAGGAGACATTGCAGATGTAAGTATGGACGCTCACGGATATAAAAGTGCTAAATAAAGCTTTAAATAATTGTTGTTACAGTTCCTCTTAGATAATTCTACCTGACCAAACAAACATTTTGGGCATCTTTTGTTCACTTTTATTTGAATGGAATTACAGGATTTAAATATCTGATCAACTGTCCATCTATGTTCATTATGTTCAGCCTAAAAGAAAATCACGTTTTTATCACTGGTTCTATCTTTTATAACCCACTTTTGCTTGTACTTTCAATGTGTTTTCCCTTAACAAATGTGGCAAAGTTTCTTATGTTTCTCATGAGTGAGAAACTCTGAGAAACTGTGAATGTTTCTGACTTTCTATTAAATGAGGAAAAATCCTGCATTCCTGGGACATAATGAACCCAATCAAATCCTCTTAGATCTTCTCAGCAACTTTCCTCCAAGTGCACATGTCAGAAGAAAAAAGCCAGCCAAATTAGAGGTTAAAGGAGGTGGTGGTCATACAAAAACTTGTCCTGTCAAATCAAATCCTTTTAATGTTCACCTCCTACGAAGCTGGAATGTTTTCTAATTTTAGGAAGTTCAAACTAGTACAAAATCACCGGTTTCGACACCAATGTAGAGTCAGTTATGAAAACAGCCTCAAAAACATTTTTGTCTCTCTGTAGGTTGTAGGACCAAGAGGACCACCAGGCCCTATGGTAAATATCAAAGATTTGGCTATGTTCTCCATATTTATATGCTTCACAACAACGTGACCTTTCTTCTGAATAGGACTTTCAGCAGTTTTGTGAATGCTACTGAGGCTTTTATGTTTGTTTTTGTAGGGCCCCCCAGGTGAGCAGGGACTACGAGGAGAAGCTGGCGCTAAAGGTGATAAGGTAAGAAACAACAAAATGTGTGCAAACAAAATCCCTTTTACCAATCTTTCAGCACTGGGTCCTTAGATACTGGGTGAAGCAGCATTATCAGAACTAGGAGAATGGCCTGTAGAGTTTGCACTTATCTTATTACTACTCATGTAAAATCTTTATTTATTTGGATGCAGCAGGTGGATGAAGTCACACAGATGACGGTTTTTGTAAAATCTGCTTTATTGCTTATTTTGGTAACTCCTTTTCCTTCCCTACTCTCATTTGTGTAGGGAAATCCTGGACCTCGAGGAAGAGATGGTGAGCCTGGCACCCCCGGAAACCCCGGCCCACCTGGCCCACCTGGACCTCCAGGACTCGGAGGGGTGAGAATAAGGACTGTAAAATATGGCATATGCAAAATTTGAGCAATAGCTGCTTTTTTGCAACACTTTATTGTTAATGTGTAAATCTTTTATGAAGCTTCTATTTGGCTGCACTTAACTTGTTACAAGAGCGCAAATCAGGCCACACAATTTATAATGCATGAAAGTAGAAAGAGGAAAAAAGAGGTAAAAGTCACAAAGAGGTGAACAGACAAACAAACAGGTGGGCACACTGACACCTGTTTTTGAAGCAAGATGAGTGAAAAATAGAGTGACGGTAACAGGTGTAAACCCCCATTCATGGCACAGATGTACCATTCACATTACTATTTGTGGCTCACTTTGCTTAGGCAGATAAACTGACTCTTGGTCTATTTTGTGTGTTTACAGAACTTTGCTGCTCAGATGGCTCAGGGTTTTGATGAGAAGGCTGGAGGAGCTCAAATGGGTGTGATGCAGGGACCAATGGTATGTATCGCTGGGTGCATCTAACAGGGTGACTGTACTGTATGTTTACAGTTTCATCGTGAGAAAAAACGAGAAAAATGTTTGTTGCAAATATTCATCTGGTCTGCAAATCACTGCTGAAAATAATTACTGAAAAATAACCAATACCTCACTCAGATTGCTGCAGTGCTGCCACCTTGTGTCTCAATAATTTCATCCCAACAGAGAGCCTTACTATAACCTTTTAAAATCCTGCTATCTGAACTGAATGCTGAATCTGCACACAAATAGAAATAGATTATAAAAATAGTATGTGGGAATGAATTTGCCTCAGTGGACACATCACATAAAATAATGAAATCTTTCTATGAAAGGTTTTGAACTGGATACCAGTCTTTAACCTCAAATATTTTTCTTAGCTGGGACAAGGTTTAAATTTGACTTTACTCTTACTAGTTCTGAATGGTTAATGTGTAACTGGTGAAACCTTTATTTACTCAGGACACCTGTATTCATTTGGTAAATTTGTTCCACTACTTGTTAAAATAAATGATGCCAGACTGATGTTCTCTGTATTTGTTGTTTCTTTTGTAGGGTCCTATGGGTCCTCGGGGTCCTCCTGGGCCTAGCGGAGCTCCTGTAAGTACTCTGATCACAGCCCAAATCATTATATGATTGGGTTTTATAATCAAATAGCTTATTTGAACACATTTCTAATGCTTTGCATTATCATCTGTTACAATAGGGGCCACAAGGTTTCCAAGGGTCCCCCGGAGAGGCTGGAGAGCCCGGTCCCGCTGTAAGTATCAGTATCAATCCCACAATGGATCTGTATGCCTTACAAACGAGCTGAGCTGCATATGAGGTGTAAATCTTGGGGTTTGCCAACAACACATACACTGTCAAAAAAAATACTGATTACAAATGTCATGATTGTTCATTGTAAAAAAAAAAAAAGATCTCTATTATTTGCTCAAAATTTAATACCAAATTGATGGCCTTAATGGCAATTTAAGGCAGAGATATATTTTACATAACATATGAATTTTTGTCTTTATATGTTGATTGTCAGTATTAATGCTCTTGCCTTGCGTTGATACAGGGACCTATGGGACCTCGTGGACCACCTGGACCTTCTGGAAAACCAGGAAGTGATGTAAGTCATATTCATAGCAAAATTCAAAACTCTTAAAATACATGCAGATTTACATATATATATCTATAGATAGATAGATAGATAGATAGATAGATAGATAGATAGATAGATAGATAGATAGATAGATAGATAGATAGATAGATAGATAGATAGATAGA
>NW_024582452.1:1156606-1187252 GCF_018398535.1 Haplochromis burtoni
ATAGATAGATAGATAGATAGATAGATAGATAGATAGATAGATAGATAGATAGATAGATAGATAGATAGATAGATAGATAGATAGATAGATAGATATACATATATGACCTTCTTAGACGGTCAGACCACATTTTTATTTGGAAAAAAAACAGTTTTGTTTTCCATGTAAAAATCACATTTTTTAAAATCTTCATTTACTTCATACTTAGTTATTTTTCACAACCTATCCCCACCTCCATAATGTACTTCAGTTATACACTCCATGTGCCACCAGGGGGCACTGTGTATCTCCAAAAATTACCAACGAACATGGTGACTTCACAATACACAGCCTTCAAACAGAGTACAGTGAAGGGCCATTGCAGCTACATCTTATCTTGCAGCTACAACGCTTCAGCATGTAATCCTGAATTTTGCTGCTGGTTTTTAGGGTGAATCTGGCAAACCTGGCAAACCTGGTGAGCGTGGACCGGCAGGGCCTCAGGTGAGCAAATAATAATTATTCAAATATTTTTTACTTCATACTTAAATAAAAAAAAAAACCTTTAATCTATTGCTGCATGATTGTTTTTATTTCAGGGAGCTCGTGGATTCCCTGGAACTCCTGGACTTCCTGGCATCAAAGGACACAGAGTGAGTGTTTCAGTTCAGTCACATGTTTCGCAAAACTGTGGCTGCTCATTGATTGCATGTGGTGACTGACTGATGTTTAAGTCCTGATTATGAGCTTCCTTTGTAGGGTCACCCTGGTTTAGATGGAGCTAAAGGAGAGACTGGTGCGGCAGGAGCTAAGGTAAGGTCATCTTTTGTGACAGTGTGGGTTTTCCAGAAATAACACTTTTTCAGCTTACTTCTGCTATTTTGTGCTTACTCATGGTAATTTTGTTCCTTTCAGGGTGAGGCTGGTGCTCCTGGAGAGAACGGTGCCCCTGGACCCATGGTGAGTTGCCACCATCGCTTTTTCTAGTCTGCGATGCTCTGAACTTTCTGACATCAGTAAATTTGCATAGCATATTAGGCTGCAGCAATAAAATAAATAATGAAGATATTTATATATAAATCATTCTTTTATAGGGTCCACGTGGTCTGCCTGGTGAGAGAGGACGTCCTGGAGCTGCTGGAGCCGCAGTAAGTAACATTTTCGCAGCTGCTTAAGGCTATTCAACAGGAATTTATTTCTCATTTGCTATTTATTATGGTTTTGAATCTTTTATTAGATCATAACACTGTGATGAACCAAACTAAATTGACCTGTCTTTGCTATCCTTAGGGTGCCCGAGGAAATGATGGCTTGCCTGGCCCTGCCGGTCCACCTGTATGTATCATAGTCACCGCTATGTGGCCATTTCGTGCTGTTGATTTTTCTTTAATCTGTTGCCTTTGATCTGATGATTCTTTTTTTATTTCTCTACAGGGACCGGTGGGTCCTGCTGGAGCTCCCGGTTTTCCAGGATCCCCAGGAGCAAAGGTTTTTACAGAACATATCATCCAGGAAACATTTGCTGTTGAAGAGCTTGTGTATTAAAATAAAACGGAAAAAAAGACTTACAAGAGCCACTACATCAGTCTTTGTTCACTCTGGTTGTAGGACACTAAATTCCAGTTTTCCACAACACTGTATGTTTAGTTATTGTTATTTTTTCATAGACAAATATACAACTATGTCAAACTTCTCTTTTTGCTAAAGAAGATAAACTGGCCTTCAAATTCTTTTTAAATTTAGTTGACTTATTTTGAATAACTCTCATAGACAATGAAACAACAGTATTATATTCAGCTCTATGGCAGGGAGGCACCAATACACAGCTCAAAGAAATCTACAACCAATACCGTTTTACTATGTTAATGATAAATTCGTTGTGCCTTTTTTAGGGAGAAGCTGGTCCTACTGGCGGCCGTGGCCCTGAAGGATCCCAGGGGCCACGTGGAGAGGCTGGTACCCCAGGATCGCCCGGACCTGCTGGAGCATCGGTTTGTTTGCCTTCACTGTTCATAAACATTCAGACTTTGATTTTGATTCATTTTCATTTGTTGATCAGGTTGTTGTTAATATAATGCTTCTTGTTCTATGCAGGGTAACCCTGGTACTGATGGTATTCCCGGAGCTAAAGGATCTGCTGTAGGTTTACACTTTTGTTAGTGGTTTTGATGCCTTTCTTTAGGTTAAATTTTATTCAATAAATATTTCTCTTCATTCTGATATTTGATTATTCCTTTCAATGAAGGGTGCTCCTGGTATTGCTGGTGCTCCTGGATTCCCCGGCCCCCGTGGCCCACCTGGACCTCAGGGAGCAACAGGACCTCTAGGGCCCAAAGGACAGGCTGTAAGTCAGCTGAGATAGTCTGAAGTTATGCTAAATTTAAATATTTTGTAATGTTGTGATTATTTATTATTGTGGCTGCCTTCTTTTCTTGTGTTGTTCAGGGAGACCCAGGTCTTCCTGGATTCAAAGGTGAAGCTGGACCGAAGGGAGAGCTTGTGAGTTTCAGTTTTTTGTGATCATAAATATACATGACCACATAAAATTTTTATGTGGAATTACTCCCTAGAGTAGATTCACTGAAATATCTTTATCTTTTCCAGGGCCCTATTGGTCCTCTAGGTCCCCCTGGCCCTCCAGGGGAAGAAGGAAAGAGAGGTGCCAGGGGAGAGCCTGGGGGCGCTGGACCAGTTGGACCTCCCGGAGAGAGAGTAAGTGATCAGGACATGCATTACATGTTACTGGTCACATCTGACTAAAAACAAGGGTAAACATGGTTACTGTATTCACAGTCTAATCAAATATATCTTGATTTCTGTGATTCCTCCCAGGGAGCCCCTGGAAACCGCGGTTTCCCTGGACAGGATGGTCTTGCTGGTGCAAAGGTTGGTGCCTGCAAAATGAGATCTTTTGAAAAGTTATAATCATTTTATCTCAGTGATACCACAGCATGACAGTGCTGCATGAGAAAGATACTACAACAAGTGATTTTTCTATAACATGTTTAAAGTTTACACCTTTGGTCTTTTCTTCTTCAGGGTGTCCCTGGAGACCGTGGTGTTCCTGGTGCTTCTGGGGCTAAAGGCGCTACTGGAGAACCTGGACGCACAGGAGAGTCTGGTCTCCCTGGAGCCAGAGTGAGTCTTGCAACTTTATGCAGTGTTGCACATTTTTATGGTTTTTGTAGGATGTTTACTGTGGCAGGTTTTTTATGACTGATTTGATTTTGATTTGAATGGAGCTGACAGTCTCTGTTGCTTGTGCCTTTCACGCAGGGTCTTACTGGTCGTCCTGGAGATGCTGGTCCTCAAGGCAAAGTTGGACCTGCTGTAAGTACAATATTAATTACAATTACATTGAATGTGATTTATAGATTTACTTCCATGAAATTTGAAATTAAAATAATAGAGCAGCTGATCCTGTTCTAAAAAATACAAGCTTTGCCTTCAGTAGGGTTACTAACACCATGATCTACAGTTTCATTGTTGCTTTATGGAAATCATAAAGATTAAACAGAGCAAAATGCTTACAACCTTCTGCTGCCTGTTTAGACTTAAGAAGAATTTTTCATGGCTGGCGCAATAATCCTCAGAGTAAAATCATAATAACATCCAGGTTTTAGCTTCCAGGCTAATACCTTCTGATTTACAGTGTTTATCCGTAACTTTGACAGGGTACCTCTGGTGATGATGGCCGCCCTGGCCCACCTGGTCCTCAGGGAGCCCGTGGTCAGCCAGGAGTGATGGGATTCCCTGGACCAAAGGGAGCCAATGTAAGAGTCTGAAGGTTTCTATAACAACAGACAAGCGGCACTTCCACATCTTATGATGCTGTTCTTATCCCTTTGATCCCCAGTGCTAAAGAAACTTCCTACAGTTCATAGTGTATGATTTCTCTTTAACAGGGTGAGCCTGGAAAGCCTGGAGAGAAGGGACTGGTGGGTCGCCCAGGTCTGAGAGTAAGTATAGCTCTCCATAAGTGCTTAACCATCATTAATTTCTCTCTCTAGGTCCTTTTTCCTAACTAAAGTGCTCTTAATTAGGGTCTGCCCGGAAAAGATGGAGAGACTGGTCCTGCTGGCCCTAATGGGCCTGCTGTAAGTATTCTGTATAATAACATGTTTTGAGACACTTTTATAGCCAGCAAACAGACTTTTATGTTTGATTGATCAAATGTGTTTGCGTCTATCATCTTAGGGACCTGCTGGAGAGAGAGGAGAACAAGGATCTCCTGGACCTCCTGGCTTCCAGGTGAGATAATTTTCTGACCCATCCCATCATATGACTTTTGGTAAAACCTAAACATGTGCACAATGTCCGTGCCTTAAACATTAGAAGCTTTAGTAATTATGAGTTTTAGCAAGTATTTAAGCTAAAGAAGGATCACCTTTTATGGATTTCGACATCACATCTTTCAAAGACACCTCAGAATCATGTATTATAAAAAACTTACAGATAATATTCTAGTCCATGCTTACTGATGGCATTTCAATAACTATTTTGCTATTATGGGCAGGGTCTACCTGGACCATCTGGTGCCCCGGGAGAAGCTGGAAAATCTGGAGAGCCGGTGAGGTTTTACTCTATCCAAATAATTTGTTGCACCTGCACTTCTCTGTTTTCTGACAAACATGTCAACAACAGTGTATTCTACAGTACACGTGACGCTGCCTACATGCAAAATACATTCAATGGAAAACTTTCTGCTAAAATAAGACAAAATGGCTTATTAAATGCCAAAACACTCGAAAAACAGATGTTGTTAATTTGGTTTATTAAGTATTGTAATGTTTTATTTAGGCTGTTTTTATAGTGTATAATTCAGTTTTTACAGTTAAGTGGCTGCTGTAACAACTTTTTCATGGATAAATATTCTCTTTATTTGAAAACCAGAGTGGTCTATGTGATCATTGGTCCTTTATTTATCCAGGTAAAAATCTAATTGAGATTAAAATGTCATTTCCAAGAAAGACCTGGCATCCTGGCAGCATCATCTTTAATTACGTAGCATTTTTAAATTTTAACGTGAACACGTAAAACTCTTTCTGTTGTCAGATTTTAAGTGTTAAAACAAAAAAAACAAAAAACAAAAAATGATATAGTTTGTCCTTTCTGCAGGGTCTTCCTGGAGAGGGTGGAGCTCCTGGTGCTGTTGGACCCAGAGTGAGTTTCCACTAATTATGTGTATCATATGTGTACATAGAACTAAAGTTTGCTGTTGGTTTCATACATGTAATCTTTTTGTTTTGTCTTTGTTGAGCTATTCCTTAAATGCTTTGCTTCTCTTCTTATCCAATATCGCTCTGTCTTATTACAGGGCGAACGTGGTTTCCCTGGTGAGAGAGGTGGTGCAGGAACCCAGGGTCTTCAGGGACCTCGTGGACTTCCTGGAACACCAGGCAGCGATGGACCCAAGGTCAGTGGATGACTCAGACTAATTTCTGGTTGCAGGTTCAAGATTCTTAACTGCTCTTCTCACATGCAGATGAATACCCACAATAACATCATCTGCTGATATTTTTATTATTCATGCCCATAGTCAATGTTCAGGTTAAAAAAAAAAACCCACACAAATCTGTGCTGACTACATTTAAGGTTGTGACTCCAGAACAACATAATGTCATTGCTGTCACCTGTCTAGTCTCTACTATTTGCCTGACAGCCTCATAGCACCAACTAGACTGACAAAAGCTTTGTCACAACCCACATCAAACCAGGATGTGTCACTTTTACGTCACAGTTTCTACTCAGCTAAACAAAAGAGATATGATCTCCTGATTAGTCAAATTTGAATGTGCTGACGTGCAGATTTTCTTACCTTTGAACGTACTAACACCGTCTGTTCCTCCATATTTTCCAGTCTTGGTGTGATGGTATCACATTATACGTTTTCTTATCTAACTCTCAGCAAGTAACACAGTAAGCACTTTTCTCAAAACATCAACTTTTCTCTACATGAAATAAGAAGAATTAAATTAAAAAAAAAATAAAAATCAAGTCTGTTGAATTTCAGGTGGAAATGTTTAACATCTGCAGCCTTGGTCAACTTGTTTTCTGCAGCACAATATAATTTGAACGACTGAGACTTTTCCAGATGTTTTTTAATCTAAGGAGCTTGGAAAGTTTTATTTAAGTTTTTTTTTCATAACATCATCACATAGAGAGGAAAGATGAAAGATTTAGATTGACAAGTGCTCTCCTAATTGTGGTCCATCTTGCTTTTATCAGGGAGCTATTGGACCAGCTGGCTCTCCTGGAACCCAGGGACCCCCAGGCCTGCAAGGTATGCCAGGAGAGAGAGGAGCTGCTGGTATCACAGGACCCAAGGGAGACAGAGTGAGTGATAGATTCTTTATTTTCACTTTGTGAATTGCTTTCTAAGTTAAAATGTAGCTTACAGTAGTAGTGCATAAAGTAGTGTAAAAAAAAATACTGCACTGTAAATATTGCATTCTGTTCTGTATGATTAAAAAAAAGCTTATCTTTTTGCCCACAGGGTGACAATGGTGGAAAAGGAACTGAGGGTGCTCCTGGAAAGGATGGTGCTAGAGTGAGTTCAAAAATATCTTTGATCTCTTCTTATGTTTGATACATCTTTACAGTTTAAACCCTGTAAATCATTCATCAAACAAGTGTAACCTTCAGTGACACCTACACTATGTTCTAATGTGTTTCCTCCTCTCTCCTCTTTCTTAGGGTTTGACTGGTCCTATTGGTCCTCCTGGCCCAGCTGGACCCAATGGTGCCAAGGTAAGAATAATCCTTTGCTTTGTTATGTGAATAAACAGTGGTTTAAATTAGAATTTATATTGTATATTAACCATTTTAGTTGTTTGAATGATAGTTTCTCTTTTATCCAGGGTGAGACTGGACCTACTGGGCCTATTGGTGTTAGTGGTGCTCGTGGTGCTCCTGTAAGTACCTTTTCTTGAGTTTAAGTATCAGTAGCACAGAACAAGTATACATCAGACTGATCAGGTCTGATACAGAGGCCTGGGTTTATAATATTAGAGCTCTTTCTCAATAAAAATTCTACTCTTCTAGAGAAGAGCACCAATAATAATTAACATCATTATAATAAGATAATGGGTGGATCAGTATCCAGGATTGCACATCAAAATAACTAAGCATCATCCTTCTTGTGCTCACAGGGTGACCGTGGTGAGGTTGGTCCTCCTGGGCCTGCTGGTTTTGCTGGACCTCCTGTAAGTAGAGTCCCCATAATTCATTTTTTACATATGGAATTAAAAAAAAACATTTATTGATGTTAAGCTTCTATCTTTTTCTGATGAATATATTTAGGGTGCTGATGGTCAGCCTGGTGCTAAGGGAGAGCTTGGTGAGCGTGGACAGAAAGGAGAGTCTGGTTCTCATGGACCTCAGGGACCATCTGGTGCTCCTGGACCTGTGGTAGGTATTTAAACCAAAAATTAAGTCATGGAACTTGTTACTATGTATCTACTATCTGTCGAATCGAATTACATAGTGAAAGAAATACATTGCACAGTGTTGCACAAACACTTTTACACTATTTTAGAGCAGGGTAAGTTTTCATGACGGAGTACCAATTTATGAAGCCTATATATGTGACTGGGCCAAACAGAAAAACATTGCATGTGAAATACTTTTAGTCAGTGCTTGTATGGTAGTTTCCATTTGTCACTTTTGTCACTTTTTTAAAAGTTATTCTACTGTGACATAAACATGATCATTCCCCTTTTTCAGGGACCTACCGGTGTATCTGGAGCTAAAGGAGCACGTGGCGCTCAGGGACCTCCTGTAAGTAACTCCTACATGTCATACAGTGCATATATATTTATATATATATGTGTGTGTGTGTGTCACATTTGGGGTTTTTTGGGGTCATAAACAAGAAGTAAAAAAACCATTAAAGCTCCCAAGGTTTTAACTTGGCTTTTCAATCATAAATCAATCATTCAAAGGTTTTCAATACTATCAATATTGAAAAAAAATATCAACCTGACAAAATTAGTTTTCTGTACATGCCATCTTGGACACAAAAAAGACACATTTTAGATAAGTTCAGTTATATCTTTAGTAACATCCCATAGCGACAGATACACATATTATAATAAGACAAACACAAAACAAAGCAAATTGAAAAAAAAGTCTAGTAAGTTGTCATTGAAACTTCCTAAGATGGAAAATTTTGAACTCTAAAATATTCTTAAGAAGTTTTTATTAACAATCAGAGTTTGCTGGGAACATATGAATATTTATAGCAGTTACTCTTTATCTTTGTGGAGTCTAAAGCGTGAGCCTGAGGGCCAGATTGCTGTGTGAGAGCACAGTTTGATTTTAAACATTTCTGTCAAACAGATCAAATAGGCTTCTTTGTTTGTTTCCTATAATCTTCTCTCTGGTGAGACAATTTTGGGGGCTGCTGCAGCTGCTGGCTGTTGTGAATAAATATCAGATCAATAGAAGATTATAAAACAAAAACTGCAGCCTTAAATTTAAAAGTGATAAAAAACTATTTTTTGGCCTAATGATAAAGTTTAAGAAATCAATCGGTTTTACGTGAAAAACTTTCTAACTACCAACAGAGATGTGCAAATGTCTTTGATACCCAGGCCATAAACATAATTCCTATTCAGTGTTGAGATGAGCAGATAGACTCCATCAAGTAAATATCCAGTTTGTATAAGAACTAAATCAAGTTAAATGAAGAGTATTTGCAAAACACACTGGACTTTACAGAGGACTCTGAAAAGCCACCCATCCATCCATCCATCCATCCATCCATCCATCCATCAATCCATCCATCCATCCATCCATCCATCCATCCATCCATACCCACCATCCATCCATCCATCCATCCATCCATCCATCCATCCATCCATCCATCCATCCACCCACCCATCCATCCATCCATCCATCCATCCATCCATCCATCCATCCATCCATCCATCTTCTGAACCTATGGGGTCTATCCCAGCTGTCACTGGGCAAAAACAGCAAGACAGACCTTCGATTATACTCACAGTAACCTACAGCCAATGTAGAATCACCAGTTAACCTAAAAGGCACATTTTTGGACTGTGGGAGGTGGGCAGTTTGAGTGCCCAGAGAAAACCAACACAGGTACAGATAGACCATGCAAGGCTTGTTCTGCGTATACTTGTACCACCTATACCACTGCACCACTGCTGCCTGCCTCTGAAAATGAAGCATAACATTTCCTCTGAAGGGAAATATGGCTCAGCCATTTCTCTGTTTACTATTACATTTAGACCCCCAATCAATCAATCAATCAATCAATCAATCAATCAATCAATCAATCAATCAATCAATCAATCAATCAATCAATCAAAAACACAAATTAAAAAAAACCTACAAAAAACTAAACAAAAAGAAGTTTGTGACTCCCTGTTATGGTTGATGATGGTGGCATGGTTTTTGGTCTTTCGGTTCCTTTAAATTGAACTTGCCTGATCACCAACCATGCCATCAAAACATGAAATGAAGGGAAGTCACTCAAATGGATATTGTTATGTCCTTTCAGCAGCATCCCAAAGAACCAATCCCAGAGTCCACTTGAGCTGTTTTGTTGGTCTGTGATGAACTGAATTCTACTCAGATATGATGCCTACATCTAATATCTATTTTTTACGTTAACTTTTCATCTGTCTGCCACCAATACATTACATATATATACTGCCATGGAAATCAATGCCATGAAGCTCCCAGGAGACAGTTTTCGTGCTGATTTTAATGCAAGATGAAGTTTAGAACAAATTATTCAATCAACAGAGTAATGGTGACTTGTACACACCATGTGCCTGCAACTTTTCATGGTCTGCAGTTTGATGGCTGAGTTGCTGTTCCTAAATCTTTCTATTTTTACAGTAATACCACTTAACCACAGTTAATTGTGGAATATCTAGAACAGAAGAAATTTCACAGACTGGTTTGTTGCAGCCGTGGCATCCCATTTCAGAACCACACCCAAATTCAGTTTGCTCATTATAACGACCGAAGGCAAACTGGGTGGTTTGGTGGTTGATTTTATAAAACTTTGGCAATGGAAATGAAATGGAAGCTCTTGTTAAATGTTTACTATCAAATACTTAATACATCATAAGAATTAGGAGAATGTTCTCAACCAATAAATCTTAACATTTTAGAAAAATTCTAATTTAGGATTACCATATTAGAACAGGTCAGTGGGCCAGGACAAATTCATGTTTATTGATCTCTTTCTCCTTGACAGGGTACCACAGGTTTCCCTGGTGCTGCTGGCAGAGTTGGACTTCCTGGTCCTAATGTAGGTATTTTGTCAATAATAAACTGCACAAAGAAATTAGTCTCTTTTTGTTTGTAGATTATGTGTATTTTTGCTCTTACTCAGTGAAATTCTGTCTTTTCAAAGGGTAACCCTGGCCCTGTTGGTCCTCCTGGCCCCGCTGGTAAAGATGGACCAAAGGGTGTTCGTGGTGATGCCGGCCCTTCAGGAAGACCAGGAGATGCTGGGCTTCGCGGACCACCAGGCCTACAGGGAGAGAAAGGAGAGCCTGGAGAGGAAGGGAAGCCTGTGAGTTTATTTTTGCACTTCACAGGAAACCATAAGTACCCGACACTGAAGCCAACATCCAGTCTGAATCACCTGCAATATTTGCCAGATATTGACTGTATTTCATGACTCAGTCATCTCTGTCTTGACTCTATAGGGTACTGAAGGGCCCTCGGGTCCCCAGGGTTTGGCTGGTTCCCGTGGTATTGTTGGTTTGCCTGGGCAGCGTGGAGAGAGAGGCTTCGCTGGTCTTCCTGGACCTTCTGTGAGTGCTTTGGCTTGCACATAAAACGTTTAGCTATGTTTATCCTTCACGTAAACTGTGTGAAAAACTGACGCTGGTCTAATTTTGTAAATCTGGATGTACATTTTTCCAGAATTATGGTTTGTTTTATTTAAGACTTGTCTTAAACTTGTCAAAGATAAAACCTTGTTATTTGCAGTACATTCAAATAAAGTGTGAGCTTTCTGATAACATAGTTGATTTTCAAAGTCAGAGGATTATTTTGGGCCTCCATTGTCAAATGCTAGATTGAAAGATAAAAATATTTCCTGTGTGTGTAGGGAGAGCCTGGTAAACAGGGTGCTACTGGTTCTGCTGGTGACCGCGGACCTCCTGGACCAGTTGGGCCTCCTGGACTTAGTGGACCTTCTGGGGAGCCTGGTAGAGAGGTCAGGAACTGAACTTCAATAACAACAAAATAGCAATATTTACAATGCAGGAAATAATACAGTCATCTTCATCTATCAAATCAATGCACGTTAAATAACAAAAAACATGCTTTTATTTCTCAGGGTACCCCTGGATCAGATGGACCCCCTGGTAGGGATGGATCTCCTGGACTCAAGGTAATGGACGTCATCCTCACTGAAATACACTAAATCAATTTAGCAACTCGTTGTTTAAAAGACTTTTCAATGCTCGTTAACATAAATTGTTTTTAACCTGCATCAACACCTTCCGTTCATTTGCAGGGAGAGCGAGGTAACACCGGTCCTGCTGGCGCTCCCGGAGCTCCTGGCCGCCCTGGTCCCCCTGGCCCTGTAGGACCCCTTGGCAAGCAGGGAGACAGAGGAGATGCTGTAAGTATCACAAAACAACGTAAGAACCCCAAGCACAATGTAATTTTAAATGGCACCCACACCTATTATTTCTTTTTTAGGGTACTCAAGGACCTGCAGGACCCCCAGGACCAGCTGGAGCTAGAGGAACGGCTGTAAGTATCATTAAATCAAAATGTATTTTATCATTAAGTTTTTTGTTTTTTTTTAGTTTCTGATTTTATTTGATTAAAACTGCCACATGTACAAATCCATGAATGTTAAAAGGTGAATCTTTACTTCAGGGACCTCAAGGACCACGTGGAGACAAAGGAGAAGCTGGAGAGGCTGGAGAGAGGGGGCAGAAGGGACACCGTGGCTTCACTGGTCTGCAGGGTCTTTCCGGACCCCCTGTAAGCACTTTAATACACATCTAATAGTTCATCCATTCGGTGCCGCTTTCCGTCTTTCTCCTGATCTGTTATCATCTTTGTCCCAATAGGGTCCCTCTGGAGATTCTGGACCTGCCGGACCTGCAGGACCAAGCGGCGCTAAGGTGAGCAAACGAAGCAGAAGAGATGAAAAACTATATTTCCATCCTGCACCTTTAACACAGAAACTATATGATGGTAATGAAGGGCACAGGTTAGCATTTTTGTAATTCTCCAATCACCTAGAAGAAGATGGGGACAGGAAAGGCCGTGTGCTTTAATTACCCACCGCTGTGATAAGATGGGCAGCTGAGGCATTTTGTAATTACTCTCTGTGAGGAAAAGTGGCAGACAGGCAGGGGGGACTGTGATTTGTGAAACCCACTCCCACTGAGATCCGAAATGGGCTTCAATCTCTGTTCTTGATAAGCTAAGCACTGAGCATGATAAGAAAAATGAAGGGAAATGTCACCATACAAATATTCTTCATGCATAATAAGGCAAAGGGTCTGAGGGTAATAGAGAGAAACTGCTGGTGCATTTGATTTCCTTTATCAGATTCTCTTATCCAGACTTCACTGTGGATCTGAAGAAATAACAAAGTTTTACACTTTGAACAAAAAAGCCCAAGTTCACTTAATGAAACTGCTTTTCATGTTTTCATCCTCTCGTTCTGTAGGGACCCCCTGGACCAGCCGGACCTGCTGGCAAAGATGGAACTAATGGACAGCCCGGCCCCATTGGACCTCCTGGACCTCGTGGACGCTCTGGAGAATCTGGTCCTGCTGTATGTAACATGTCACGAGAATAATAATCTACAACCAAATGAGTCTGTATGCTATTCTATTTCAGTCAGGTCTCATTTCTTGCTTTTGCCTTCTTCCAGGGTCCTCCTGGTAATCCCGGACCACCTGGTCCTCCCGGGCCACCTGGCCCTGGCATCGACATGTCTGCTTTTGCTGGCCTGGGTCAGGTGGAGAAGGGCCCCGATCCTCTCAGGTACATGAGGGCCGATGAGGCATCCAGCTCTGTGAGGCAGCATGACATTGAGGTCGATTCAACACTAAAGTCCATCATCAACCAGATTGATAACCTGCGAAGCCCTGACGGCTCACAGAAGAATCCCGCTCGCACCTGCAGAGACCTCAAACTGTGCCATCCTGAGTGGAAGAGCGGTAAGAAAACCAGACACTAAGGTCTGACCATATATCATGTATCATACGGTATAGGATCCCTGATTGCGACTCCATATTTTTATTATTTGGCTAAAGTAGAGTAACTTTGCACGATTCTCAATTTAAAATCATTGTTTTTTATTTTATACTGAGCCTCTCAGTCCATCCATATCTGAAACAAGCTGTTTTCCTTTCCTTCCTATTCCTTTAAACCACTGTTCTTGTCATTGGCTGCCCCTGGCAAACAGGTAAGTAGGGCTTCTGGGCCTTCAGCTAGAGCTGTGTGCCTGAGATGATAACAAAAAACCACGGGAAATGATCCACAACTGTAACAATGACAGATATAACAGAAAATAAGGAAAAGCATAATAGGGTGGCCTTTAAGTGAAAACCCAGACTGCATGAACAGGTGTTATGCTGTTCGTGTAAAATCCTTTCAGTCCTTGTATTCCTAGATCGCAGCGCTGCATTTGGGTCGGTGTCTCTATACTCAAACACACATTCTGTCTGTTTTGTTATCAGTATGAGAGAAAGAGCTCAATTTGTGGCTTTCTTTTACCTTCATTTCACCCCCCACTGCACCCGCCCAAATCATTAGTGACACTAATGGCTTAGTGTGTCAGGACAACTTGTTCTGCCTGAATAGGGACAAGAAGCAGCAGACCTTGATAAATCCTTCACACCAAGACGGGAGCAAATCTGCTTTTCATACTTTTTATGTATACTCTTTGATGGACCATTCATATTACAGCATTGCTCCTGAAAATGTCATAAGCCTGACTTTAAAATCCAGCTGCATCACTCTTCTTTATGATAATTAACTTTTCTTCTTCAGATATGAGCAGTTGAACAGGCTAAATCTTCCATTTAGTGATTAGGATTCTCCTCATTAACTCAACTGTCTCATTTTCTCAGGTGAGTACTGGGTTGATCCTAACATTGGCAGCACGGCTGATGCCATCAAGGTCTTCTGTAACATGGAGACCGGAGAGACCTGTGTCTATCCAAGCATCGCCAAGGTACCAAAGAAGAACTGGTGGACGAGCAAGAGCAAGGAACGCAAACACGTCTGGTTCGGAGAGACAATGAATGGAGGATTCCATGTGAGTGCAGACATACATCATTAGTGAACATCAAACTCCTCTTAAAGAGTCTAATGTACAAGCTGCTAACTCTCCCACCTGTTGTCTGATTCCACAGTTCAACTACGCTCAGGATGGCGTTGCTGGCGTTGCTGCCAGCGTCCAGCTGACCTTCTTGAGGCTTCTGTCCAATGAAGCATCCCAGAACGTCACTTACCACTGCAAGAACAGCATTGCCTACCTGGACCAGGCCACCGGCAACCTGAAGAAGGCTCTGCTGCTACAGGGTTACAATGAGGTGGAGATCCGTGCAGAGGGCAACAGTCGGTTCACTTACAATGTGTTGGAGGATGGCTGCAAGGTGAGTGTGGGAAAAGGACTGAGAAAATAACTGTTAATTCAAATCATGTTAGAAATTTTACTATGCAGTAAGGCTGAACTGTAACACATTCCTTTGGTCTCACTCAACAGACACATACAGGCCAGTGGGGCAAGACTGTCTTTGAGTATAAAACACAGAAAACCTCCCGTCTGCCAATCACGGACATTGCTCCTTTGGACATCGGAGGAGCAGATCAGGAGTTCGGAGTGGATGTAGGCCCTGTCTGCTTTATCTAAAGCGGAGTTTCACGATGGCCCCCCATAAAACAGGAAATAAATAAACTAAACCATGAAACATTACACACATGCCCACAATAAAGAAGACTGGAAATTATAAAAGAAAATTGATCGTTTTTTTCTCTCACTACAAAGTGCTCTCCAAGGTGTACTCCTTGGATGTTAGCACTGAAGGGCACCGGCAATATCTGTACACCACACCAGCACTCTCTGTCAACCCGCTTCCTGAGATCCAGTCATGTTTCCCATGGCCCGCTGTTGACAGGAATGAGTCAGAGCCAAGAGGAAGAGGCACAGAGCGAACAAGTTATGAACAGAAACATAGCTTGATGTCACTTATTTATTGTTTAACCTGAATAGGAAGAGCTGAGGTAGGACTGGACGGGTTTTCTTTGTAAGTAAGCCAAGCCCCCTTTTCCACTACAACCTCTGTCGCAGTCCTACTCCACCTCCCTCCCTGTTTCTCTCCTGACACACAAATATTGCATTTTGAATCCGTGTAGACCAATAAAAAAATAAAAATCTCAGTAGGTGAAAGTGTGAGCTCCAGGCCCGTCCATCGTGAGCGGGAGCAGAAGCTTTTACTGTGTATTATAAATCCTTGGTTCCATTGTTGTAAAAGTCTGTGTTTATAAACAACCAGATGGTTTTATATATATTTCCACATTATGTGTGTACATGTGTCTAGATGCGCACCAACACTTTTGGGAAAGTGAGGTTACATTTGGGATGTATGTTTCCAGTGTCCTGTACCCCTTGACTGGCCATCACAAGAAGGCCCAGTTTGTACCCCCCCACCCCGACCACCACGACCCAAGAAAAAAAAAGAAATTTATTTTGAAGAAGAATTTGCTTTGCTTTTTTTTTTTTCTTATTGTAGTCATCCAGATTGTTCAAAGCTACCTCACACTGACAAACAAAGTGAAAATGTTGAATTCAAATCTGAGCTGACCAAACCTTTAGCTTTCAGATGGATCTAGAGCTTGAACCGCCATCTTTGTTTTGGATTGCTCTGTATTCGGAAGGTGCTATGACGACTCCTGCGCCTGAGACGACAACAAAAAAACAAAAACGAAGATCCATCACTGTAACAGTGACAGATATAACAGAAAATAAGGAAAAGCATAATAGGTGGCCTTTAAGTGAAAACCTGGACTGGACAGGTGTTATGTTGTTTGTGTAAAGTAATTTCAGTCCTTGTATTCCTAGATCGCAGCGTTGCATTTGGGTCAGTGTCTCTATACTTAAACACACATTCTGTCTGTTTTGTTATCAGTATGAGAGAAAGAACTCAATTTGTGGCTTTCTTTTACCTTCATTCACCCCCCCCCCCCCCCCCCCCCCCCCCCCAACACTAATGACTTAGATCTAGAGCTTGAAATCACCAGTCGCATCTCTGACCCTCCCACTAGCTTCACACCACACACTCACACTCCACCCTGAGGGAGGGGTGCAGTCAGGTAAAGACAGGAGAGACAGGCGAGCTCGGAGGCCTCCTGTGGTGTCCACACCTCCACAGCTGAATGTGGACCTCCAACAACAGCCCCTCAGAAGCAGCCAGGGTGGGTTGTCTCTGTGTGTGTAAAGGGTGTGTACATTAAAAAAAATAATTTTATAATGACCATGATCATTTTTGTTTTTATTTTGCTACACCTCAAATTGATGTAAATTGAATAATAAAAGGAAAACCGAACTGAGGATGGCGTTTATTTTATTCAGTTGAGTTTCGAATAAAAACACAAATGGCGCAGGGGATGGATTTCTTCTTTTAGCAGAGCCAGTCACGTGTGCTCAAATGTTATTTTTCCTTTTTAAACTTTTTGTCTGTGTGCGTGTGTGTGCGTTTTCGCATGAGCAAATCTCATAACACGAAGGAACAAAAGTACTGTATTTGTTTCGGGGTGGTGATATATTGTGAGGTAGTGGCACATTGTGAGCTGCATCACTGCCTCAGAAAAAATATAGTTTAGAGTTCCTAAAAGAGCCGACGAGACCTGATTTTACACAATAAAACCATTCATTTACCATTTAGAGTTGTTAGGATTTCATTTGTCATTAAAAATCCAAAACTGTGAGTTGAAGGTAAATTTTTTTGCTGCTTTAAATACAATTTAAGACCAAAAATGAGATGGGAATACACATCACAGTAAGTATGCGGCTGAGTGTAAGGACAAGCTTAATAATAATATTGTGATTTGTCCTGAATTTGCACAGCACAGCTTCCTAAATTAGCATATTCAGGTGCTAGGATTTAACCACCAAGAGTAACTGGCTTTCTCAAGAAATTTGTCCGTAAATCAAGTCAGTCTGGCCTGTTCCACAAATAGCATGGTCTCAGTGTAAGAGCTAATTGTGTAGGAGGGTGAGGAAAAAGCAGCCGAGAATAAAAAAACAACAACAAACATCTAAAGTGGATTTCAGGTCATATCTTCTGTTTTAAGACACATCTTAAGACTTTATAAGCATGAGTGTGGTCGGACGTGTTTATTTACAAGAAATTTGCACAACTGAATGTCAATTATAATATTTCACAACTCTAATTTTCTTATTTTACACTGGACTTGAAAAAGTGTTTCAATTTTCTGCTGCCCATTACAGAAACCTCTTTGCAACTGATTTCACCCAGTGTCAGCCAGCTACCACCATACATTTAATAGTGACTGCTATTCAAGCCTGTGTGACTGAAGCCTGAGATGACCACAGAAGAGATCTTCTCTCAGTGACATCATTAAACTGGCTGGCAGCTACCAGTCCTGCCCATCGGCCTCCTAGCAAATGAGACTGTGGAATCAATTAGAAAATCTGAGGTGACATCTTTCTTGAACATTGCATTCACAGGATGTTTAGAAAACCTGAACTCTGACCTTGAAATTAAGGGCACCAAATTTTGAGGAGAGATTCATCTATGGTGTCAATTCAAAATCCTGGGTGACATTTTTCTCGAGTTATCATGTTGACAAGATCTAACCTTGACCATATGATTTATACTTGTCTGAGATCTTTAATACACACCTCTATAGCATCAATTTGAAGATCTTAGGTTGAAGTATTGTCTTCACAAAGTCATAGATCACATCATAGATCACCTTTAACCTCAGCTTTTAACAAATATTTGAGAAATAAGGCAGCAAGCGGGTGTTTATTTAGCACTTTCAACATATTTATTAACAATCCACAACAAAACATGATGAGTGACCGTGTGATGGTGGGTGGAGGGCAGTCAGGAAATGAGCTCTGTAAAGAGAGACTGATTGGCAAAGTCGGCGGGCCTTTCCTGGACGTGAGGCAGTGTCGGACTGCCGCTGGGGCCCAAACGCGGGATGCTGGCACTCAAGAAATAGAAAGGCACATGGGTAATTCTTCCACTGGACCAGCACTGAGAACAAAGAGAGAAAACATCAACAGTAACATCAGATACCCAGCATCAATAAATTATATTTTAATGAACTTGATTGGTTTTTTTTGAGGAAATGGATTTTGATGCTTTGACTTTCAGGGACCTTAGGATTCCCTAAGGCTGACATGATTAAGGTGGAGTTTAAAAAATAAAGGATAAAAACAGCATAAAGGAACTAAAACAGGAATTTAATATTTTAAGACTGACCACAGTGAGCAGAGCTCCGTGTCGGAAATTTGGGTGGAACTGCATCAGTCTCGGTTCGGCTCCTGGCTCCCCTTGAACAAAACCGCTGAACAAGAAAAACAAATCAAACACATGCAGACAGGAAGTACAGCAGTTTCACAGAGAAACACATTAGTGTGAGCTGTAATAAAGCTACGCAAGTACGACATGAATAAATATACAAACCACGGCAAAAGCTCAAAGATGGGGCTGACTCTTGTCTTGAACACGGCAATGATTGGAGACCGGTCGGCTGCCCGTGGATCACCTGAGAGGAAAAAATAAGGCTGAGATGAGTTACTTAAACTTAAATGCTGACAAAGTCCATGAGGGTGAAGCGAAACGAGGTGATACCTTTAAGAAGCACTGCAAGCCTCTCTCCCCTCGGATCCCAGGCTAAGGACTGGATCTCTCCACCAACACTGGCAAACAAATTAGACATGAGGTGACCAACATTAAACTGCTTGGGTCACTTCCCAGTAGAAATATGTAGAGGCTGTATTTAAGTAAAAAGGGAATTACAGAGGGAACACAGTGTACTTAAACTATTAAAAAAATATATATTAAAAAAATATATATTATGGAGAGTGCCGTTTGTCATTGCTGCACCAAATCATTTCTATGGATGCATATAACAAAGTACGTAGTGGATTTTTACTCCTTGGAATACTGCTGAGGAATGTAATCTGTAAAAAATGGATCATGTTTTATAAGCTGATCACTTGTTTTGCATGCAAAAGGTAATTAATAACTAAAACTATGAATTTAATATACTGCAGAATTGAACTGTGGTAGCAGAAGAAGTACCAAAGATTGTACCCAACCACAGAGCTACATTTATGGTGAGAACTTAAGTAAAAAGGCAGTAAATGAGCATTATTTTTTACATTTAAAATACCAATAAAGTATAAAGCTACACTAAGGTTTTGAGCTCAGTCATTTTCCTGCTGGATTCTTCCTGCGTGCTAATTTTCACTGTTCTTTTTGGGTCTTTCAGGAAGATCAATGTACTCGTTTTCATGTAGTTAGACTGAAAGATAGCCAATTAGCCACTTTTTTTCAGAGTTCTTACACGATGTCTCCATCTGGTGTGTTAAAAGTCGTCTCTGACAGGTCAGCCACCACAACTGCTGCATGCGGCCCTTTTGATGTGCCTGAAGGCACGGCTGCTGAATAATAAGAACAGATATTTTAAAAACTCCATTAAGTAAGCTGTCAAGTTTCAAAAGTTGTAAGAAGTATCTCATTAATGCCATCAGTTAAGGTAACCTGGTGTGTTAGTGAAGGTCAGAGCATAGATGACCGTCTCGCCCTGCACAGTGAAGAGAAGTCGACTCCCATCTGGACTCCAACAACCAGACTAACCAAAACAGACAATAATGCCTATAAAACATGTTGTATTAAAGAAATGTGTCACCTATTTAAACATCAAACATGATGACAATGTTTCACCTGGCAGCGCCCTTTTATACACGGCCAGCGCTCACAGGTCCACATTCTGGTCTCCCAAACCCTGGGAAGAGATTTTTTATTTTAAAGCTTTTGTCCTTTTATAATCTTGTATTAACACACGCTAAACTCCAACATATGTAGCTAATCCCCCACATGCTCATAAATATTCATTAGGATGAACAGGCCTCTATTATAACACAGCAGATGTACTACAGCAGCTCCGAATCAACGAATGAGAGATGTGTAAAACTTCTGAGCTCTTAAGTTTTGTTTCGCACCTGAACAGGGCTGAAGGTGTAGAAGCTAGGACATGGCTACCGTCAGGAGACCAGGACAGGAAAGTAACCCCACCGCCGCCAACACGCTGAAGTGGTATGCAGCTTTCTGCAGCCACGTCCCACACCTGAAAGATGCATTTGAGGTGAATTTTAGTCATTTTGCGAATCACCGTCTGCAGTTCAGAGATGAAGTTGCAGCCTCGTTACCATCATTGCCGTGTCCATGGGCGAGGCAGAGAGAAGGAGAGATCCGCTGGGAGACCAAGCGATGGAAGTGACAGGAGCGTGACCGGGATGAGACAAAACATGAGCACACCCAGCTGAAGGCCTGAAACGAGATGACAGGAAGAGTAATGGGGTATATTAGAGAGCAAATACAGCTCCGATAAGGAAACAGTGAAGGTGCTTAATTCAAAATAAAAATGAACACTATTAAAAAAAGGGCGACTTTAATATTACACAGGAAGGCAAATGTACAATGGACGGTCTTAAGTCCAAAACCGCAACACTGAAACTCTAATAGTCAAAAATGTAATTTAAGAGATTTAATTTAATGTACTAATAATGGATTATAACGTACGGCTCCAAAACCACCATTTCATTCTTACTGAAATCCTTTTTTGTTTTTTGCCAGAACAAAGCACCTGAGTAATCTGTGATTTAAGTTTTTACTAAAACTCTTTTAACACTTAATGAGCCAGCCTCCTATTACAGGTAGCAGTAAGCAGTATTGCTATGTCACAACATATCACAACAATGCCACTTTTAATTTTATAAGTGCCTTCCAACAGCTGTAGGGAAAAAAACAAAACAAATGTTTTGCTAGCTAACTACCAAAAAATTCAGCACCGCATTAAATGTAAAACTTGCATTTCTGGCATTTTTTAAGAGACCTGAAATCAATGTTTCGTTCATGACCTGAATTTACATACCTGGTTGACAGTGAGCAAGGGTCCACATGCCAAACCAGTAAACAGTTCTGACACCCGACTGCGAGGGCAGACGCACACAGCGGCTTCCACTGCACTACTGCAACGTTCCTCTGTAGTCGGTGCTTCAGTGTGGGAGTTGTGGCACTGAGGGAGAACAAAAGGAGACAAAGCAATGAGAATAATCTCACAGAATGACTCAGAGAACAAACCGAACATGGCTCGATGAGGTTGACACAGTTTAAGATTTCATTTTTCCCTGTAGAGCTTTGATTGACAAATATTTTCATCTTTGTGTGTGTGTGTGTGTATAGAGAATATTAAAATCCAAGAAACAACTAAAAGCATTTAGACTTTCATTTACCACCTGAGACCTTATCTATGAGCTGGCAGAAGACAAGTATGATCTAATGCTGTAAAAAGGTTTTAAAGCTGATAAACCTGACACGACGCATTTGAAGATTGTGTTACTCTTTGATCTCGAACAAAATAATGAAAGCAAGTTGCAAAGAAAGCGGGAACATTTTGGTACCAGCGTGCTTTCCTCAGATCTAGTTTCGGTACCTTTTGGGGTTGTAGATCTTGATAGAGTCATCTAACAGGGCCACAGCAAATTTATCTGTATGTGGATGCCAGGCAAAGGCTCGCACCACACAGTCCGACCTGGTAAAGAAGGTTGAATATCAGGATTTGAATGAACATTTTTAGAGAGAAATTTTTTTTTTTTAAATATTTATTAAGATGACATCGTTTTTTTCAGAATGACACATTTACCATAAAAAGTGAATAAGTCAGTCAGGTCTTGTAGCTTTACATTTGTTTATTAAAACAAAAAATTATTAATAAACAATAAAAAAAACATAACTGAATGCTTTAACTATGAGAAAAATGAACAGTTCACCAAGTTGGAGCTTACCAGTTCAGCACTTGTGAAAATTCAGCAATCATGTCTTCACTGCTCAACTATTAAAATATAATTAAATAAAAACACTTAAATCTGAACCCAAAAGCGACTGATAATCAAGTGGAAGATAATTAACGAGCAGAGAGAACTTACTGTGAGATGAGGAAACAGGGAGCCGTGAAAAGAAGAGACCCATCGGAGCAATGCCA
The DNA here is from genome assembly GCF_018398535.1 of Haplochromis burtoni. NCBI lineage: Eukaryota > Metazoa > Chordata > Actinopteri > Cichliformes > Cichlidae > Haplochromis > Haplochromis burtoni. The sequence continues at coordinate 1,178,861 of NW_024582452.1, forward strand.
GGATACAACCAGAACTCATCGACAACCATTTGGGCACTGCAAAATCGCAGATAACAGGAGAGTCACCGTGTTTGCGCATTACTGTGTGCGCAGGTTTAGGGATGTATGTCCTAAAACAAAACATGAGATTTTGGGGCATCACATACCCTGTGGGTGGGAGTTGGTAATTTCATTCAGTAACCCTGTCAAACCGCCATCCCTCCTGGAACACACGGACAAGATCAACACATTTTCTTTGTCTGTCATACACTCAGTACAACGTGATAAAATCGTTCCTGAAACACTTTTATCAGCTGCTCTGTATCAAGTAAGAAATAAGGTGCGACTTTTCAGGCAGATTGAGATGCTTTGCATGACTATGAGGTGCAGCTGCTGCCTTCTGTTTAAGCTGTAGAGATGTCCTGTTTACTAATTCGTGGCTGTTTTAAAACTGACTGACAGCACGTTCGCAGATTGCTGTTTGCTAAAGGTTAAACATAACTGATTACTCTGAAAAACACAGTGATTAAAAGCTACCGAATTAATTTGGTTGAGAATTTTGTCCAGAGCAATTTAATTGAACAGCTGCGAACAGAAATCCTTCCTGTGCCCTTGAAGCAGGAAGGTTTTAAAAACATCCTGAGGATGAGAGGCTGCGTTGATAAGGAGAGGTGAAGAATGAATTACAGTCTTTATTATTGCCCAATAAATGTATCTTTATTTAATAGGATGTCTGTTAAATAAATAAATATCAAGAAATATTTTACGGTGTCAATAAAGAAAGAATTAAACAATCTAATTTAAAAGGCTATACATTTTTTAAGAAGTTTGTGGTAAATTTAAAACAAAAAAAACAAAAAACATGGGTGATTATAAAGTTTTGCATACGAAAGACACACGGCACATATCTATATGATAATCAAACTCTTCCCATACTTCTGCATGTCTGGAGTCACTGCAGCCACCACTGCTGTTACGTTACCTATGGGCAACCACGTGAAATCCTCTCTTTCTAAGAATACATATTTTGATCGTTACTGGTGAATGGCTGTGCATTTAAAGCACGCTGAAATCAGATGATTTTTGATACATCCTGTATATTGTGTAGTACATGTGTTGTTTTTAAGGAAGCTCCCTTTTGTTTCTAAAGCTTGGAGAAGACATCAGGTTGGACTATTTGTTTAGTTGCTCTGATTTCTTGCTGCTGCACTGACTGTTTCAGAGTTATTTGGGGTTTTACTTATTGCTATCAAAACAACTGCATGTAACCAGAGGAGAAGAGCGAGCACACCACAAACCCTTTGGTTTAAAGTTGTGCCACAAAGATCAACTTAGACCTGAAATTTAGCTGCTGTGGCGATTCAACTACAACAGCGGTCCCCAACCTTTTTACGCCACAGACCGGTTTAATGTCAGACAATATTTTCACGGACCGGCCTTTGGTGTCGCGGATAAAAACAACAAAATAAAATGATACAACCAAGACAAAAACTGTGATATTTTGTAAATATAATAATAAACGCGAACTCACTGTGTAATTGTGTAACTTTATTAGCAGCGTCCTCCTGAAATGCGCCGACAACATTGAGAGTAACATCCTCCTCTCTGCCCTTTAATGCTCTCTGGTCGCTATGGTAACGTGTAAATATTTCTTTCAAAATAAGACACAAAACTACAACAAAAGACCCAGGGAAACTGAGTTAACGATAAAAATCCCCAAAACCATAAATTTCACACCCAAGCCTCAACTCTCGCGGCCCGGAACCAAACAACTCATGGACAGGTACCGGTCCGTGACCCAGGGGTTGGGGAACGCTGAACTACACGATATATTTGCACGCTAATGTTTTCATTTTAAATGAGCTGTACAGCAATACACTGAGTGGTGATTTTTTATTTTATTTTGCCCAATCCATTGATATCAATGAGCGTACACTAAAAAAAAGAAACAGTATTGGCAGCAGTTTAGCAGGGCTACAAAGGCAACACACTTTCAACAGAACTTGAAAAGTACAACCTTCATGAAGGTGCAATTTATTGCAGGATTGTTAGGTTTTAAGTTTATATATAAGTTTACATTTAACACAGGTGTACTTAAACAGCTGGTAAATGATTGCACGGCTTCGTTATCAGGTGGTCTATATGTTGGCTACGTACCATGCTGCTGCACTCCTCATCCACAGGGTTTCCGAGTGGTCCAGGAAAGCTGCCTTGCTGCTGTTTTCTGTGCGGCTGTGAAGTTTCAGAGACTCTCGAGGGAAAGACAGACTAGGAGGACTAAAGTCCTGCAGAAAATACAACAACATAATGGACATTTAGGAATGAGTTGCCTCTCTACATCAGCCTGACCCCCAACAAGTGACAGGATATCTCATTCACTTTAATGTGAATGAGATATCCTGATGGCAGTAGCCTTTGTGTATCGGTTAATTCACATCACTTCTGCACATACATGTAACTTGTTGAGTGTTAGTTTTTTTCTCTCTCTCTTATTTTCTTTTCTAAATGTACCTGTATATTGTTTACATGCTTGAAATAAATTACCAATCAATCAATCAGTGTAGCTTACTTTGGTTATACTACTAGATAAAGTCTGTCAGTAAGGCAGTCCATTGTACTGCACGCATTGAGTTGAAGATGAAAAAATAAATTAATAAATTAATAAATGTATTTGCAGGTTAGTTATCACTAAGAAACCTAAATCAGGAAAATTAATTTCATTTTGATCTGCCTAAAAGCGTAAGTGACTGATACATCTCCTTTAATAGACTATGGGACTGTGTCAGAGCTGAGCACACTGAAGGGATTATAATTTAATTAAAATACAATGAAGCTCTTTTGTGTGAACACAAAGAAGCTAAATTTATATATTAACTTATGAATTCATAAGATTAATGATTAGAGCCAGAGTTGCTCTTTTGCCTTATTTGCACCACCTGTGTTTGCTTTGTTGTTATATTGTTTTTATAGATTTCCATTTCTCTTTACATCTGGTGCCTCTGAAGTATGGGGCACTTAAATTGTATATTTTGATGAAGACTGAAGCAACCACTCCTTTTTTGTGAGTACACACAGAACAGAAACAGAAAGTCGGAATTAAGAGTAAGCTGATAACCATTGATTTTACACTGCTTAATAACACAAAGAAAACCTGGGTGATAGTACACTCCTGTGGCTCAAAACGAGGATGAATAACAACAAAAACACAATTAACCCACACAAATACCTACAAGCCTGAGCTAAAATGCTGTTAAACACTTTATTTTATGGGAAAGGAATTTTTCTTTATTCTTTTCCATCTCCAAACTATACATCACAACAGCTCTCAGATCTGGTATTTCTTCCCTTTCACTCTTGCTGCTATCCTTCAAAATCAGTAGTTGGGGCTGATTTAACTACTGATTTTGAAGGAGTTGAGGGAGCCTGCACGTCACCTCATTTGCGCACTTCCTATTGCTTTACCAGGTATTTAAACTTTCACTACCTCTACTTACTTGCAACTTCAGGGAGCACCAATACTAAGGTTTATTATAATGAAAATTAGAGTAAAATCTACTTGGGAAAAAGCAAACTATTTAAGACTGACATTAACTTACAAGACTTACAAGGAATCAGTCTGTCTTGAACGTCTTAAATCTTGAATGCCATAAGTTATATGGTAAAATTATATGGTAATGCTGAACCAAAAACAAAACAAAACAAACAAACCCTAACTCTTAAATGTTTACCATTAATTGAAAGGGGCAAATCCTGCCGTAAAACTAACAAAGTAAACTGAATTGAAAAAGCAATTACAAAAAACAAATAATAATTAAGACTACAAAATGACGCTTAATAAGTTACCCCACTGGAAACATGACTGTCTGTCTTAGCTGAGACTGATAAGTCTGTAGGTTTGAGTCGGACCTGCTTCAGCTGGTCTTCAGTGCTGCTCCCCGACAGCAACTCGTTGTTGGACTCGCACACAGTGGTCTGTCCGTAGGGCAACGGAGGGGGGAAAAGAGCCAGAGAGCACATCTTCTACACGGAGAAATTATTCCACCGGACCCTGCAAAAACACAGTGGATTCGTCAGGTAAAGGCAGACACAGAAGTAGTGGACGCTGTAGCTTTTAGAGCGTGGGAAGCTAGCTAACATCACCAGCTGAAGAAAGTTAACTAGTTTGTAATCTTATAATGCTTTGGCAAGAGCCTCGTTTGTATTTAGTGGTCATTACCTCGTAGTGTGTTTTGTATAGTGCTGTCAATTCTCATTCGTTGTTTCAAAAACAAAGTCAAAGTACATGCTAGTTTGTTGTGACGCTCCTTCAAGTCAATCCCGCCGCGTAAACTACGGCAACACGGAGGGACAAACAGTACAATTTTTCCTGCAGTGCACAAACTGGGAAAAAATGTCGCACTGCCCTCTTCAGGACAGAAAGCGACACTGGAACCATACACAGGCAAACAAGTACAATTTATTTAGGTCGGGAGTGTCAAATTCACTATTTGATCTTAACAAAAATGGCGTATATAAAGAAGTATCATTTCAAGGCGTTTACCTGAGCCATGGAGCCTATATAGAGATTACAAAACAAAAACAAACATCAAAATAAACAAGCATAAACTCAAGTGAAAGACACTCCTCAATCCAGTCATCATAAAAAATGCCAGAGAACAGAAGGTAGTACTTCTTGGTAAGGTACTTTTCTAATTTATTCAATAATTCACTTACAAAATATATAAAATGCCCAAAGTTCTTTAGGCAAAGTAAAATTCAACAGTATCTCTGTTCTTTTTTCCACATTTATTTAATCTACTGTAACTGCATGTGCATTGCAGTGTACTGATCACAAGGAAAAGGCACAAAGCATTCACACACAGTTTTTTCCAGACATTTTCACTCCTGTAATAATAATAATAATAATAATAATAATAATAATAATAATAATAATAATAATAATAGCGCATTTAATTAAAAACACTGGAGTAATTAATTAATGTTAACACTTTGCGCCATCCAGTGGGCCGAATTACGCCGTTTGGTGGGCCAGATGTGGCCCTCGGGCCGCGAATTCGACAGCTCTGGGGATAGCTACAATACAGGACTCATATAGTTTGTCAGGAGAGGTTTTCACCAAACAGAGCACAGTTTATGAACAAAAACAAAACAATAAATGAATCAGGGCGTACGGTCTGGGGCAATCCAGAGTTCCTGGACTGGTCTTGCTCAAAGACACATCAGCAGCAGCAGCCTGGCTCGATGCTGCTCATACAGGACCTTCTTCCGGTTCAAACTCAAGCACAGAAATCAGTGAATGGCGTGCGTGCATAATTATATATTTTGGGAATGATAGATAAAAACTGCGCTTAGTTCCGTTGGTGTCTATGTGTTTGCAGAGGGAGGAGGTGGCAGCGCCCCCTTGCGGCGTAACACGCATTTCCGTGACGTCAATTCAGCACTGGGAAGGAGACAGCTCCCTCCCCCCCCAAAAAACCCAGCGCGCCTCACGTTGCATGGGTCCCCGGTTATTGATAACACAATTTACCCGCTGGGATCTATCCCAGTAACGTGAAACTCGTGGATATCGGCGCTGGAAATACTAGAGACATCCCGGACCGAATAAAAAATAACGATCTGCTCATTATCGCCGGCAAATAGAAAGCCGAGCCCACCCCTTCACTTGACAACGCGACATCAACCAGGCAGAAAGGTATGGGAATGTCATACTACCCGGTTAAATGCTTGATAAATGTGATATCAGGTACGTTTAGGCAGGAATCCGTTGCTTGGTGGGGTAGCGTTCATGCCGCTCACACTGCACCACTGAAGTGATGCTGCCAAGAAGCGAATCATCGTCGATGAATGCTACAAAATCATATTTGTGCAAAGAGAAAGCTCACATTACGAAATACTCGCGTTGGTACCAGCGCTGAGTAAATGTACATGTACTGCGGCAGTTTGACTTGGCATGGAGCATAGTAGGCATCGGGCTTGCTATTCATGCACGTCGGCTATGATGCTGCTGAGTGTCATCATCACATCCTTGGTTATTTAAAGATTGATCTTCCTGCGTGTGTGTGTGTGCGTGCGTGTGTGTGTGTGCACTACTCCTTCGCACAGGCCTGGTGGTTGTTTATTGCCCGTCTTTTACGCTCTCATTTCGCCCAGCCGTTGTGGCTCTTCTTGTGCAGTGGTGCAGTACAAGACACGGAGCTGGTGTAGGATACATGAATTGGGTACATGTGGTTCCTCTCTCTGGCTCCCACTCTTTCCCCCTCTCTCCCTCTCTAACATACACATACATGCACGCACGTACGTACGTACACATGCACACGCGGAGGTGGTTATGCAATTCGTCATATTCTTCATCACACACAATGCTCTTCTTCACTCAGCAAATGATGGGCAGCATATACCAGCTGCTTCGCTTGCATCCTGTCAGACCCTGGTGCTGCTCAGAGGAACAATTAAAGCACAGGGGACAGTCATGGCTGTGGACTGTACAACAGCCTGTGGTCGATTCATTCATAAAGCCAGTTTCCACTCTGGGTGATGGCTCCACTGGGCCGGCTGGTTTTCCCATTCACAGACACAGAGATGAGGCTCTACTACATGATTCAGACAGAATTTAGTTGTGGGACTGGAGTGGCTGTGGATAGACTGGGAGACTGGCTCGCTGCCCAACTCACAACACGACTCCCTCTGTTTTGGTGTTTTGTATCGCTTGTAATGGAAGCCGGGTGCCAAGTTAGCCTTTAATTCAGCGCTGAACAGCTTCATAATGCCAGTGTATGGTTTAAGTCTGGAGCTGTCCAGTGCTGAAACGAACCTATGCATCAACATTTGTTCTAATTCACTTCTTATCACAAATCTCCTCCTCCAGGCTTTCTTCTCATCTGTCCATCCTCCATCCACCCTGACCTGCTGTGTTGGGGAAACCCCTGATGAGTGGGACCTGTATCCATGAGCCCCGTGCCCCTTCCCCCTCCCTGTCAGGCTTCAGTACCCCCATCTCAGAACCTCCCTATCGAAGACTCGATGGAGACACCCCTGCCTGCACCCCTGAAACTGACCTGACCCCCACACAGTGTGTCCTTCGTAACGTATTGTCCATTGACACCGGCGGACAGGGAGTGCCTGGCGGAAGCAGCCCCACTCCCAGTGATGGACCCTCAGCCCACTTTGACAACAGCGTGCTAAAACTAAATGAACATGAGGCCTGCCAGTGTGGCGGCGGGGCCGAGGCGGGCCACAGTCCGGAGGCTGGTGCTGTTCGGAGCCAGTCGGAGAACATTCGCCTACAATCAGGAAGTGGAGGTTTTTTGGAGGGACTGTTTGGCTGCCTGAAACCAGTCTGGACCATGATTGGAAAGGCCTACTCCACTGAACACAAACATAATCATGAAGGTATGTGCAGATAAGGCGCCACTGTGTCTATGCTCTCTGTTCTTCCACTATGTATGTTAAACATGGCGATTCACCACAGAAAATGAATAGTTTAAGCCTCAACTTGACAGTGGTGGAGGAATGAACCACCAGAAGCAGAGCTGTTATTAGTATTAATTTTGCTTCTTACTTTTTGTTTTCTTGTAAAACATTGGATAATTTGTCCTGGGCCTCATCTGCTTTAATAAGACATGATGAGACAAACAGGTTGGTAGTTGCCGTGTTACCCTTAAACAATGGATTACATAGCCTTTTCATAAGTTTCTGTGTCAGGTCCTTAACAGTAACTATGGCTGTTGTTAGTTAAATGTGGTGCAGGAAAAAAAAAAGATATTTTAGCCCGGGAAATCTAGTGGAGCGAAAGGGTAAAGTGGCAGAAAATAGAAATACTCAAGCATGAGTACCTCAAACTGTACTTAAGAACAGCACTTATAAATGTACTTTTGTATTTTGCAAACCCAGAACTCCATTATTTCCTGCGCTCCCTGACTGCCACTTTGTCCTGCTGGCAGCACGACTGTGCTCGAGTCTGTCAGCCAGGCTCACCCACAGTCATCAGCTAAACTGAGATCTCACAGCTGGTCAGGTGGGAGCATCATGTGCATCTGGCTCCACTGCTGCTGCTGCAGCTCTCAAGAGATCTAAACACTTCAGTGGACCTCATGAAGAATTGATCCAGCTGTCTCTTTTATTCTGTCAAGCTCGTCCATCTTTAGTGACCGTGCTTTCACAGTCGTTTAAGTAAAGTCAGCGTGACGGATGACAGGCAGATTAGACTACAAGTGCTTTTCCCCCTATTTTTCTCCTTATCTCTGGATACAAATGCAATGACCTAGTGGATATGTTGTCAATATCCCACTTGTTTGACCATAGCAGGCACTTTGTATGATGTAACTGTGTCCTGCCAGTTTATTCTAATGTGTAGCATGGATGCACCCCCCCACCCCCACCCCCCAAAACAAAACAAAACAAAACAAAACAAAAC
>NW_024582452.1:1187272-1282713 GCF_018398535.1 Haplochromis burtoni
CAAAACAAAACAAAACAAAACAAAACAAAACAAAACAAAACAAAACAAAACAAAACAAAACAAAACAAAACAAAACAAAACAAAACAAAACAATCTCTCTGTCCAAGCTGAGAGTAGGTTGCTTTGCCATTATGATGGGTGGAAATCATCTGCTGCAGTGTCTTTGGTATTGTGAATAACTTTTCTGCAGTTGCATACTCAATAAGGTTCACATTGTTTACATGTTGGTCTGAGTTTAGAGTCCTGGGAGGTTCCATTTGAGGAAATCTCTGACCTGCAGTGGGTGGGCAGCGGTGCACAGGGGGCCGTCTTCCTTGGCAAGTTCCACGGAGAAGAGGTGGCTGTGAAGAAAGTGCGGGACATCAAAGAGACTGAGATCAAACATCTCCGCAAACTCAAGCATCCCAACATTATTACTTTCAAGTGAGGAAGCTACATCCTTTTTTTAAATATATATATTAGGATATATATCTCCCAGTTATTTAACTCTGATTGCACTTCCCTTTCAGGGGTGTATGCACCCAGGCTCCCTGTTACTGTATCTTGATGGAATATTGTGCTCAAGGGCAGCTGTATGAGGTGCTGAGGGCAGGCCGTAAAATCACACCTTCCCTCCTGGTTGACTGGTCCATGGGCATTGCAGGTGGCATGAACTACCTACACCTCCACAAAATCATCCACAGAGACCTCAAGTCCCCCAAGTAAGACTCAGAAGCACAGCTGGTGTACTGACAGTTTCTTTGATACTAGAGCTTAAATTGTTTATTATGTAATCTCACCTTTCCAGCATGCTGATCACACATGATGACCTGGTGAAGATCTCTGACTTCGGGACTTCAAAGGAGCTCAGTGACAAGAGCACCAAGATGTCGTTTGCCGGCACTGTAGCCTGGATGGCTCCTGAAGTTATTCGGAATGAGCCGGTGTCAGAAAAGGTGGACATCTGGTAAGTCTGGTTAACATTCACACTTTTTTTCCTATAGGCTAGAAAAAGTTGTGCTTCTTCATCGATTACATCGATTTAACAATTATCTTTAAAATACTACACTAAAGAAAATATGCAGATAGCTTGTTGGTATTGTGAATTAATAGTTGAGATATGTTTGAAGCTTGTTTAAAATGCCTTGTTGTGATTCGTATGCATGCATTTTATCTTTTCGTTAAGATATTTTGACCTCAGTGAGATTTCTTGAATAAATAAAGCTTAACTTCTCTTAAAGGTCCTTTGGAGTGGTGCTCTGGGAAATGCTTACAGGAGAGATCCCTTATAAAGACGTCGACTCATCTGCAATCATCTGGGGTGTGGGAAACAACAGCCTTCAGCTGCCCATACCGGAGAGCTGTCCAGATGGCTTCAAGATCCTCCTCAGACAGTGCTGGTGAGCAGCGTCTGGAAATGGGCAGTTGGAATGAAAAAAAAAATGAGCACAGCAGGGAGGAGAGGACAGATGAGAATAGTAGAGGCGAGGGTTGAAAGTAGTTGTACAGGGAGCTGTAAGTCTGTGGTTTAAGGATTTTATTGATTTTACAGTGCATTGTAAATGTGCACAGCTGTGTTTTCCCATCTTGGATTTGCAGGAACTGTAAGCCCAGAAATAGACCTTCTTTCCGCCAGATCCTTCTTCATCTGGATATAGCGTCAGCCGATGTACTGTCGACTCCTCAAGAAACATATTTCAAGTCTCAGGTAATTTTCAGCTGAATGGAAGGACTTTAAAAAATTAATTACATTTTAAGATACACATATATATACAGAGGTGTGAGCAGTTAAATGAAAAACCAATATAAAGTGCCTTAGTAAGGTGGTGAGCCATTATAATCCACCAGAACTGCTTTAATGCATCTTAACATTGATTCTCAGTTAAATAAAATTCAGTTGTATTTATATAGTGCCACTGTACAAAAGCGTCTCCTCAAAGAGCTTGATGTTGTAAGTTAAAGATGCTGCAATATTAGAGAGAAAATCTCAACAACCCTATGACCAAGCACTTGTGACGGTGGGAAGGAAGAACTCCCTTTTGACAGGAAGAGACCTCAGACAGAACCAGGCACAGTGAGGGGCAATCATCTACCTTGGCCAGTTTGTTGGGTGAAGGTAAAGAGAATAGGAAAAAAAAAAGAGGGTAGAAAGAGACCAAAGATTAAACACAAACTGTGGGAGAAATAATTGAGGTTGGTGAGATGCAGTAGCAGATTATAAACACATCATGAGTGCAAAGAGGAGAGTGAAATGAAAAGAAATGGATCATGGGACGTCCCCCAGCAGCTTAAGCCTATAGAGGTGTTAACTAAGAAACTGTTCAGGGTCACATAATCAAGTCTTAACGATAAGCTTTTTCAAAAAAGAAAGTTTTAATCCCTTTAAAAGCTGAGTGTCTGTCTCCAAGTCTCTTGAACTGTTTTAGACTGATAGAGCACTATTCTGCCAAAGATATTCTCTCATTCGGTGTTTTGATGATGGTGGTTGGAGAGGCTTGTCTACCACACTGGTAGCCCCTCATTGTGATGCTGTAAGAGACCACGTCTGTCACGATATAAATGTTTCACCATGCCACCAAAATGCCCATGCATAGCATAGCAGAACCATCAAATCCCCGCTGTAGGCATCAAGGGTTTGGATTTTTCTTTTAATTTGTAGCCCATCTGCATAGACGTAGACAAAGGGACACAACTACATGTGCTTGCAAAGCAATCAGACATTAAATGTACAAAAGAGACCTGATTTTTGAAGTCACCTCTGAGGAGACAGAGCTGGTTAACAGAAATGTACTCTCATCAGGCTGAATGGAGGGAAGAGGTGAAGCAGCACTTTGAGAAAATTAAATCTGATGGCACTTGTCTCCACCGACTCGATGAGGAGCTGATCAACCGACGCCGAGAGGAGCTCAGGTTTGCTTTTTACTGTTAAAATAGTTTCATGCAAAATCAAGGCTTTACAATTAGCAGGCTAAAGATACTGATATTTTACTATGTTAGCTGACATGCAAGAGGCTCTTCCCCTCTGTCCTATTTCTCGCTGTCTGTCCTTAGCCTGCCCCTGTGAATGAAATAAGTGCCTTGCGTTCACATCTATTGTAGAGCTTTTAGATTCTCTCATGCGGATGCACAGTGACATCAGCAGCTTCTTTTCTTCTCAGGCATGCTCTGGACATTCGTGAGCATTATGAGAGAAAACTGGAGAGGGCTAACAACCTTTACATGGAGCTCAGTGCTGTCATGCTGCAGCTGGAGCTGAAAGAGAAAGAGTTGCAGAGGTGCAAATAAATTCATGAAACCACAGTATATGTTTTTGAAATGCAAGCACCATTTGCAAATAAGCCTTAGTGCATTTACACTTTGGTGGCATTTTCTTTCTAGGAGAGAACAGTCTTTGGATAAGAAGTATCCGGGATTGTTTAAGCACCATAGTTCCAGACAGAGCAGCTCGTCAAATTCCATGGACAAACTCATCAAGAAGAGAAACGTCCCACAAAAACTTCCCTCGGGAAAGAGGTGTGAGATTTCATTTTATTGGGTGAAACTGGAATAAATCAGTGAATATTCATCAGCCTTGTGGATTGTAGTTTTTGACTAATCCTTCCCACTCTTTCAGGCCAGACATTCTTAAGTCTGAGGTAATCATTCCCAAAATGGACTCCTCCGTAATGCAAGTCACTATTCCAGCCTGCCCTAACAGGAGCTCCACTTCTCCCAGCCGGTCTCGGAGGGTAAAGACCCGCCATCGTAAGCCCGGTAAGGGCAGCAGTGGGGACCTGGCTGGACTTAAAGCCAATCAATCCTCCCCTAACCGGGACACAACTGCCCAAGTTAACAGTTCTACCACTAACACCTCGAAGCAGCTCCTGGAGCCTTCCGCAGCCCTGCGGGGCCTCAGTCACGAGCAGCAACAGAGGCAGCTATCCTCCTCCAGCCCTGACCTCATCTGCACCACGCTAGAGGCAGACAGCCAAGGAAAAGGGGAGCCCTCTGTGGGTGGGCTGGAGAGAGGAGGGAGCCTTAGTGCCTCTGCAGGTTTAGGGGGGTCAGAGGGAGGGGCGGCCGGTCTGGATGATCTCACAGAAACCCCCCCACGCAGTGACACTCCCAGCGAGGATGCTGCATCATTCCCGTTCTCCAGCAGCCCGGACTCACCGTGTGGGAGGGGGGCAGCAGCAGGACGGGGCTCTCTGGGATCTCCACGCCTTCCTCACGATGGGGAAGATAAAGAGGAGGGAGCAGGTGTTGTGAGGCTGCCCCGGGGAGCATCAGGTGGAATCGGGAGTCAGCACCTCACACCTTCAGCCATTCTGTACAGGGCAGCTATCACACGCAAACAGGTACGGTGCAGGATACCGCTCCTTAATCCTCACTGTCCCCTTGGTGATCGTTTTCAGTTGTGCATTTTTCATGTTTCTGACTACAGAGGCGTGGAGTGTCATCAGAAGAGGAGGAGGGTGAAGTTGACAGTGAGGTTGAGTTACCACGGAGACGGTGAGTAACTGTCCTTCATTACTTGAAAATTCCCTCCAGCCATCTTCCCTCTTTAACAAGTTGCTGTTTTATTCAGAGAGCAAATTTATGTCAATCTTTACCAGAATCAGAGATTCTTTTTTTGTTTGTTTTGTTCCTTCTTAATCGCTCCAGACGCCCGACCAGCATTACCAAGTGCCAGTCGGTGTCTACATTCAGTTCAGAAAATCTGTCTGTATCGGACGGTGAAGAGGGCCACACAACTGACCACTCTCACAGCGGTACTCCCGATGTTGTCAGCACTAACACCGACGACAGGTTGGATGACCGCAGCGACGACCTCCTTTCTCAGGGGTCGGAAATCCCTGTGGACAACACCGACCCTGCCCAGGCTTCTGATGGCCTGTCAGAGAGAGATGGAGCTCTGGGCCAGTCCAAGGCTCAGCTGGATGCCGGGCAGAATCCTAATGAGGTAAAGAAGCTGCACAGAGGACCGCATGTGTCAGCTTTGGTCTTCTCCTTAGATGAGTGTAGCCACTGGTGAAAAGTACGACTCAAAACCTGTACTTGACTATATGCATTTTATTTTATTTCATGTTAGACTACCCTGATACAGTTCAGGGTTATATTTTACTTTTTGCGCAATACAGACTGCCAAAAAAAAAAGTTAGAAGGTGAGGGGAACTGGAGTTAATTCAAAGCCACTCTAACAGAGACAAGAGCCAGAAATGAGCATTATAGATTCCCTTTAATTATGTTATGAACCTTCAGTTTAATGTGGTGACCCTGAGGATAGAGCTGTTGAACACAATGAACACAACTGTCAGATTGTATCAGACGAAGAGAAACTCTCTCACTTTACCCAACTACACCAATGATATCTTACCATGTAATACAGTTATTTTTACTTTTCACCATTGATCATTTTATTTAAAGTTGCAGTTGAATACCTTGATGGATGAATGGATGCATTTTAAAACACCTGCTTGTGTTAGTGGCAACAACTAAATCTCATCCTTGGAAGGCTCTAATTGTTTTACTTTCACTTCATTCTTCTTGGCCTTGTTTGCCTCTTTTCAATTGTGTGGTTGATATTTTATGCTTGTTCAGGTTATTTAAGTGTCAACCATTTCACATACAAACAAAGTGCCATCCTCTTTCTCCTTTAGTTCTTCAATCAAACTTTGATTTTGCAGGAAAATGTCACACCCAGTGGCAGTGAAAGCAAGGCAACCAGTCTCATCACTTAGCACTAAATGTGCGATCAACTTTTTCATCATAATGATCTAGTTAAATAAAACAAACACACAAAATGAAACTGTCTAAATACGGGGTCTCCCACCACTGCTAAAATTACACTCCAAATTCAGGGTTCGCATCTTTTATTTCACGCTTCCATTTTTGGATCGTTGACACTGAAATTAGGTTTATGCTCATGTCTGCTGCTGGTCATGTATCGCACACTTTTTTCCTCTTCCTGCTCTCTTTTTAGAGTCGAGCCTTGTGCGATGATTCTGACTGCGACAGTGCTGAGCTGGATCAGTCAGGTAGTGGCGAGCTCAGCCGTCCTCCCAGTGCCGGAGCGTGGGCGCCGCCATCTCAACCTTATCAGTGGTCTCCACAGGCTCCCCATACAGGACCTCCATAGATCACTGGACACTAGGAAAGATCCAGCTACTCTACAGTGAGCAACCATCACAGGCGTACACCGGTCTGTCAGTGCAGTACATTACTGTTGTCATGAGGGATCACACCTACTACACCACTCAGACTATGACAAGTTGACTTATGGTGTCTCATAAGTTTGTTGGCTGGCAAACCTGCACCAGATGACATAGGACATTTGTCATATCCTGACTTCAGATATTTTGGCAGCTTGTGACATCAGATAAATGTCATTTAGGTTCAGTAGGGTTTGATATTTTTTTCTTTCAGGCAGGATAGTTCCAGTTTGCAAAAACCCTTCCACAGATGCACACGCACGCACAAGAAGATACCACACTCTTAGTCCTTTAAACACTCTAACCTTCACTCTGGGAGCATCCTCCATGGTACTCCACACACTAATGCATTAAATACTAATGAATAATAAATGTAAATATCCATGACATACCACATGAGAAATATCTAACTTTATTTTATTTGTAAGATAAAAATGTAAGACTTAACAGTATGCAGCCCTGTGAACAAAATGCATGACTACATGTTTATAATTTATGGTTCGAATGTGTCCGTTTTATATTTTGTGAAAGTTTACACTTTTTTAATCCTGAAAGTATTAATTGAGTTTTTTTTCTGTTTTGTTAATAAATGTTATCACTAAAAAAAAAAAAAAAAAAAGAGTCAAAAATGGAATGAAAATACTCACATTGATCGATCATGATGCATAATTTGGGTTCTCAGTAGCTAAAATTTTATTTATTTTTTAAACCCTCCTACTACTGAGTTTCAAATACACATATGACACACTCGAGGTTTTTATAGAGTTTCTAAAATTTTTGATGGGGTGGGAGGTCTTTTGGTTCACTCGAAATGCACCTCTGCTATTGTATATACTCAGTTAACCAGCTTATTTAGTACATCGAGCTAAAATTCTTGCAAAGACTTCCTTGCAGCACTTTATGGGGTTTTTGTTGAAACTGTTTTAAAAGGCTGTGGATTCAAGTGGAATATCATTGTGGAGAATGTAATTTGTTTGTGGTGTGGGTAAACTATATTTCACTAAAGTTGTGCTTGTCATTTAGCCGGGGTGTATAAAATTATGTAGAAGCGTTTTGGAGGTACCGTCGCCACAAACTGACACAACCAGTTGAATCAGACCCTCCCTAAAACAGTTTTAATATAAACTCAACATTCTAACCTCCAGTAAGGTAGCATTTATTGCAGGACTGTTGCATAAGACTGCATTTGTTTTAGCTATTTGTTCTTAATAAACTGGCAACATATTACTGCTATACAATTTTATGACATTACTGGTGCTAGCAATGTCTGCTTTTAACCATTTCAGCAGTTAAGTGCAGAAGAAATCCACTGTTTTAACACCAAACTGTAGCGCAATGAATGGAGTCAGACTAGTTTTAAAATGTAATTAGTTCAGACGAATCATTTTCTATTTCTACTTCTCAGTTGTTAAAGGCTTATATTCCACCTTTGGCAACATAACAGTTGGCCAGAGAGCTAGGTGTTCTTGTTAGCAGCTGATACCTTTGAAATGAGTTTTCTGGCCTTCTGCAGCTATTTCTTCTTCTGTGTTCACATGACTTGCTGAACCAGAATTAGAATGACTACATGTGATAGTTTTCTTTGATGCTAACTAAAAGCGCGCCCTTGAGGTAGTGTCTTGTTTAAGTATAGGATTCTGCATTCAGGTCATACTGAATAAATCTTATATGTGCAGACATGCATGGAAAACTCCTGACGGTTGACCTAATGTGGAGTCATAAAGAGTTTGATTTAAGCCTGTTGGTGTGACTGCATGGTTTAGCACCAGAGGTGGGGATCGCACAGTATATTACCGTAAGATACAATCATGATACCAGTTGTATCGCGAAACATTCTGCAATAGTTAATATATTGCAAGACAATCATCTACGATACAGGATCATATCTGTGTAAATCAGAAAGAACTAAAGAAAAAAAATACCCCCTAAAAAAATATCAATCATTCACTTGTTTTTAGTTTCTAATAATTAGCTTTATTACTTTAATAAAGTGTCCGTTTATTTGAGTAGCTATATGATTTGCTTTCCTCTTCTGTTATTTCTCCTAAGTTTCTTTTCATTCGATACATTTTGCGGCATCATGAAGAGTCACGAAGGACTCCAGTGTGTCAAACGACTGAGCAAAATCCAGTTACAGCGCCTGCATATGTAATTTAAAAAAAAAAATGCTGATATTTGTGGCGTTCAAAACGGGCAAAAATCTCAGCTTTGCAGTGCTTCTAAAGTAACTAATGTTGGATCACTAAATAAACTACAAATAGTAGCCCGATGTGTGCACGTTCTGTGTGACAGATCTCACTATTCATTAGGCGGTCCAACATGCTGGCTCACAAAGCAGCGCACTTAAAAATAAATAAATCATCCATTACACACGGTAGCTTCTTTCAAACTAGTTCATCTTTGTTTAGCATTCTTTCATCAGGCATAGTTTGCACAATACTGTACTATACCCCATGGAGGTTTGGTGGCAAAGTGCACAAGAGATTATATTATGCATAGATATAAAGGAAAATAAATAGGACTTATCACATCAAAAATTTAATATTATTGTTTCAAATACTGGTAAATATATTTGTGACCCTTACAGATGTGACTTTTTTTTGCCTCTTTAAAGAGAGCCCCCACCTAACTCGAACCCAGGACATTTGGTTCCAGTGCATCTTTGACTTGTAAGAGAAAGCAATTTGATTTGTTGCTTGATGTGTAAATGCAGCAGAAAACCGAAAAGCAGCAGCTCTCATCCACGAAACCTAAATAGACTGATTTGTGAAATCGGTGGAGTACCATGCAGTAATGAACCAAAAGGCCTCCGGTTGTTCAGGATGTTGGCAGGCTTCATAAAAACCTCATCTGTTCCTTTTACCCTTTAAGATTACTGCAGAAGTACCCAGATAAAGAATAGAGCACTTCTCTGTGATGGTTACTAGTAGAACAGTAAGTATCCTTTGGAGTTTGAATAGAAATGTTTTGTTTTTATACAGCATTGCACATTGTACTTGTAACATAGGAATTATATCAAAAGCAAAATATTATGAGCAACAATAAATAATGTATTGGTTACAAAAAACAAAGCTGGGTGTGATGTTTGTTTTAAAAGACAGGTCATGCTATAGCTACAGTTTGTGCTGTCGTTGCATCAAAGACTGCTCAACAAGAAATAAATGACTATTTTCAATCTCTTTGAGCATGTCCAAAGTGTGCCCGTGTTAATTTATGACAAATTCGCTTGCTCGCCTCTGTACACCACAGTGCATTTTATATCATAATGTAGTATAGACTCGAGGGGTTTAACAACAGTATTGACCTCAACATCAAGGTGAAGACATTTTGCAAATGTGATAACTCAAGAAGGATGTCACCTAGCATTTTGAAACAGATACCATAGGTGCTTCTACTTGGGAGGCTGAGGGGAAGCACTGACCGGTATTTTCATGCAGTCTTTTATTTCAGTGCATGGGAAGAAGACCATCAACGGGCTGAAAGAAAACAAAACTAAAAAAAAGAAGAATGGGCACAAACTTTAGCAGTCACCAAATCAAATCAAATATTTGGTCAAGAAAAAAAAAAAAAAAAAAAAAAATTGTCTTGAAAGAAAGAAAATTGAGCATTTAAGGCCTAAAATCAAGAGATCGCATTAAGGTGCAAAGCATTTGTTATACTCAAAAACAGCAAGGCCAGATTAGATTTAGCCAGAAAACTTCTAAAAGAGCAAACACTTTTGGATGGGAAAAACAAAACAAAACAAAAAAAAAAAACAAACCCCAAAACAAAAAAGTCTGAAATGAAACCAACTTGCACCAGAATGATGGGAAGAGAAACAGGTGGAGACAGTGTTATGGCAATGACATGAATGGCTCCCAGTGGAACCGGGTCACCAGCGGTTATTAAATAATGTGACTGCTGACAGAAGTAGCAGGATGAATTCTGTAGCATACAGGGCTCCACTCTTTGCTCAGAACACAGCACGGTATACTTTGTGCAATGACTCAAAAGTAAAAAGACCCACAAACATGGGTCAACTGAAGGTGGCTGTAATAAAGGCCTCTCAAGGCATGACACATTATTTGGTAATGCCCATGGGTTCTAGACTTCAGGCAGAAGTCCCCCCCCCCCGATCCACCCCTTTTCCCCGTGATTGCCTTTTTTTTTTTTTTTTTTAAAAATACAACAAAACAAAAACAAAAAAAAAAGTCTCAATCCCCATGAGATGGTACCAAAAAGGAAAAAGAAGAACAAAGGACTGTTTAAGCATTTCACATCTTTTATTTCTGCATTTCATTTCTTCAACAATTTAATTGCACCCAGATCTACAATATTTCGAAAACGTGCACAAAAACGTGAGTTTCTTCATCCTGCAAAGAATAATAAAAAATAAAATCTGACCCAGGCAAAAAAGATAGCAGGAAACTAGTGTTAATTCTATAATTCTCCTTCTAATTAATCATAATTTAATACCTCAGCATAATATACTTAAAGACCAATATGTCTTGTAGTTTTGCCCCTTGCAGCATTCCCCCTCCCTGCAGTTAAAAAAAATATTTCTCTATTTAAAACAAACATTTCAATGTTATTATCATCACCACCATGGTCTTAGTAATTTAAGAGAAAAGAATATATTTTCCTCTTATTTAAGCCCACTCCTCATAACCAAAGCCCACCCACCCTTATCAGAATCCAATACACAACAATGCTCAAAATCCCAGGGTCTGCACTACGAAGCAGGTTCAGCATACCTACGATGCCTTCTTACTGTCCGACTATAACAGACATCATGCCACGATATCAATGTGGTAAGTCAAAGCTTTTTCTGAATATAGCAATGAGCCACAAAATTCTTAACTATAATCCTCAAACAAATATGTGAGTTTCTGCAGCCAAAGCCGGTAAAAGCTTTGTGTAAATGAGTAAGATAGGCTCATTAATATCACTGCCCTATCATTAAGGCACGAGTAGATCTATCATTACAAATGTGTATTCCAATAAACTGATGTGTTCCTCAGACGTCATCTTATGGCAAATGAGACATTTTAGCATTTTTGTTTCAAGCTGCAAACCTGGTGGCATCAACAAGCCTTGGAAGCATGTAAAGCACAAACAGAAAAACATAATTCAAACCTGTATGTGCGCTGTACTCGTCAGAAAACGCTACTGAGGTTAGACCGTTTCAGAACACCCCATACCTCATAAGATCCAGTCTACCCAAAGGTATCTTCTAAAACCAGTTAATTACTCAAAACCGACTGACCAGTTGATGCTTTTATATATGCTGATCTGTTACCTCATGCATGTGTGTGGTCCAAGTTATCACTGCAATGTGTCCCATTAAGGAACTGAACTGACTACTGTGTAACCTTCAGATCCCAAGATTACCTGGCGTTATGGCGCTAACCACAAATCCCGCTTCGTAGTGCAGGCCTCTGGTTCAAGAAATAAAACGGATGGAAATACAGGAATGACACAAAATAATTACTCAGCAAATTAGAGGTGAGACATGATGTAGCTTAAAAAAAATTCTCATCTGAACCCGCACTAGACAAGGGGTAAATTACCTTCGGACTAAAAGGTTTTCCCTGCATACACCTTCAGCTGAAGATCACTTAGACCCAGTGAGACCCGTTAAACCCACAATGCCTCATTCAGGAAGTACAGCCTCAAACAGAAGATGGCAAATACCAACAAATTCTACTCATTCGAGGAGCTGTATATTAAATAAAAATAAATAGATATTTAAAAGGAAGGGAAAGAACAGTCCATCTATTATGTTATTGTGTGGTTTTTTTTCTTCATTTTTACATTTTCTAAGAAAAATCTGACATAAGAAAAACATTATTTATGCCTTTTCAGATTTTTCTAAAATTTTACCTACAGTATATCAAGAAGATCATACAGATATACAGCAAAATAAGAGGGAAAAATACAACAGAAGGAGTCCTTAAAAACTATATGCAAAGGGAATTTAAAAACATAATAAATAAATAAAATACCAATATCATGATAATGGTGTAATTACAACTGAGTAGGTGTCTAACCAAAGCAGAGGAGAAAACAGTGAGTTTATAGTACTTGGTTTTTGCATTAAGTTCAATAAGGGACCTCTTGGTAAAAAGTAGGGGGAGGGGTTACGTTAGGTGCTGATGAAGATCTCCATGTCAGTTGGCTGCGAGTCCAGTAGCTTCAGATGACAGCCTGAGCAGAAAACAGAAAAATCCAACACTGTTTAAAACAAACAAGTTAGATTATCAGTAACACATGTTGCTGTATCTGAAAACTAATAAAAAAAAAAGTCTCAGACTTGTGGACAATCTGAGTGAGTGAAGATGGACGATTTCTGCTATCGTTTTACAGAAGGTCTTTTGACTGGCAGTTTGAGTTAAGCAGGATGAGATTTTTCCACAGAATACACTTGATTATCAAACTGCCCATCTATCAGGAAATCAACACCTGCTTCCAGCAAACTGATGTGCTATATGCCCTGATAATGAACTGTGTGACCCCACTTCTTACTTTAAAAAAAATCACCCTGAATCTGTACAGCAGGCTTAGCTGCAGAATTCAAATACACTGCTGCTGGAGAATTGGGGGTGCGAAAAATGATTTTAGTTTACCAATTACAGCAGGATAATTGGACCGTTATTGGCTGATAAACTGAGGTAAACTATGTTATGTCACAATGTTCTTTGAAAACATAATAAACAGGAGCCACACTGGCTGCAAATAAAATGTTGGTCAGGCAAAAGCGAATCCATCAATAACTGTGTGGTAGTGATGGCAGTGATCAACCCAACTCTGCTACAGATTTTGTTTGTTTGTACATTTTAGACTACATACACTTATATCTCATTGGTTTGTGCACATAATGGACAAACAGCTGTTCGAATGGTAAAATCCGGTGGTTTTGGCCCGTTCAGTCAGCCCTAGATTCTAGTGGGACAGTGTCACAGCTGGAAGAGGGGGTAATGAAATTATTACGAGAGCTGTAGTAATGAAGTGACTGTTAAAAAACTGCCAGTAGTCCAATTCTAATAAATCTTCGGTAACCTAATTAGAAGCGCTCCTCGTCTTTCCCCTTATGTGAAGAATCCATTGCTTCTGATTGATACTAGTTGGTCAAGTGGACAAATGGTAGGAAAACTCAATCTCCATTAATGTGTTTCAAAACTGACCAGCTGCACAATGTCAGAATTTAAAAACAGACAGCGAGAGAGCGCCATCTTCTTTCCATTTTGCTCTAGCCTGTGGCTATTTTCTTACCGGGCATTGATCAGGTACTCAGCCAGGCTGATACTGGCGTGGGAGCCAGTAATGGTGACCTGTCTGTCAGTTGAGCCCTCCACAGGGTTGGCAATCTTGATCTGAGCCCCTGACATCTGACGGATCTCATTGATCTTTGCGCCCTGACGGCCGATGATACAGCCAATGAGCTGGGGAAGAAGAATTACATGACACTATGTCAATACTTTCACTGCAATAAAATAAATAAAAATAAAAGGTTGCCAATTCAAACAAAATGAGCTACTCAGAAAATCAGCAAGTTTCTCTGTTAAGAAAAAAAAAATTAAAGTCACATTAATTTTGACTTACATCGTTTGGAATGGTCAGCTCATGAGAGCCAGTTTGTGCAGAGGCATCCATCCCAGCTGAAAGAACACAAGAGTGAGTTGATTGCATGGATTAACAGAAACAGACAGCAATCAAATTCCTCCTCACAGGAAGTACACCTACCCTGGAAGCCCTGGTTGCTGTGTGCAATGGGGAAGGGGCTCTGCTGCATGGCCAGCTGGTGAAGTTTGGTGAGCTGTTGAAACAAAAAAAAAAGAAAGATACGTAGAGCACAGACAGACAAGGATGTGTTAAGAAACACTGAAAATAAACTTTAAGACTGAAATGTTCTTTCCCTTGTGTAAGTGGTGGTTGTGATAATGAGTGGAAATCATGAAATTGTGAAATGAAAAATGGGATCAATGATTTTGCTTTAAGATATTTATGTTAGGATTTGAATCTATAATCTTTGGAACTGTTAAATGGATGTGCATCTCAAGCAGTGGTGGCTGTGGGAAGGGCAGCAGGAAAAAAAAAAAAGTCAAGAGGGATGAAATAAAAAGGTGGTATGGCTTCCCCGGACCGAAGTTGCAAATATATTGGATCACTTACAGAGGGCCCCTCACTTACATCAGGCTGTGGAATGGCGTGCTGCCCTTGGACAGCGTAAGCCTGCAAGGAGAGAATAGCACTTAGGAGGGTGTGGCAGTGTGACATGGTGCACTCCAGTATCCATCAGTCCTCTGTTCTTGTTACAAGGAGCAATGCCAGGCATGCTACTAGAATAGCATTTCCATAACTAAACTCTGTTAAAATAAAAGTGTTTAAAAAAAGAAGAAGAAAAAAAAAAGTACTTTTATTACTTTACCTGACCACCTGCAAAGATGACAGGAGACCCTGAGGGTTTGGGTCTGTATGGGATGGTCACTCCTTTTGGTGGAGACTAGAAAAACAGAAATATTCACCTTTAACTATCAATAACTACGTAAAGTATCAGTGTCCAGAGCCCATTTACAAAATCATAAAAATCAGGATTACATTAAACAATGTTTGTACCTCAAGCATGACAATGCAGATCTGCTTGACACACTCAATAATGGACTGTGGAGTCCCTGCAACGGTGATGGCACGTTCTGTTGAGTTGGGTAACATGTCCCCTGCTACTTGTACCTGAGCTCCTGCAGACTACAAAGTCACAGCAAGAATTACAACACCGATCAGGGGAAAACAACAACAACAAACAAAACCCACAACAGGATCTGAAATTCATACAAGACTAAAATAAAGCAGACAAACCTCTCTGATTTCTTTGATCTTGCAGCCACCTTTACCAATGAGTGAGCCGCACTGGCTGGCGGGTACAACGAGGCGCATGGTGACTGGTGGTTTGCTGGTGGCCGTACTGTTAGTCATCGAAGTGCTGATGTCCTGTAGGGGAAGCGGATACAACAGGAGGCTTTAGAAAGTGGCACTTGTATAGCTGCTACGTCTTTAACGTAAGATACAACAAACAATTCTAACCTCCTCCAGTTTCTCTATGATCATGGAAAAGGCTTTAAAGATAGAGGTGGTAGGTCCCGCGAGAGTTATGATCCTCTCTGGGCAGTTCCCCTCTGAGATGTTGATACGTGCACCACTCTGCAAAGAGACAGGAAAAAAAAAAATTGAATCAGTTGCTTTGTTGTCACATGATGCATGAGTCACAGTAAATGTTGACATGTTCTTTCCTGATTGTTGGAAAAAGACAGACTTACCTCCTCTCTCATCTTTTTAACAGACTCTCCTTTCTGTAGATAAAGAATACAAAACAATATTTACAAAACACACCAAGGGACATGCCACAGTTAGCATCGTTCTGGCAGTAAAACCAGCTTACCTTGCCAATAATGCTTCCAACCTCCTACAGAAGATGACAACAAAAGTTCGTGTTAAAACAATACTTTGCGGTTTTCTTTTTTTTACTACAGCTAGATTAATTTTAAGGAATGAATGCAGACTTTAAGATCCTTATAGAATCTAAACCTTATATCAGTGCTGGAATGTTGGGGTTTTTGCACACCTGAATCACATGCAAGCCTTTACAGCCATATAAATAGTTGCAATAATCCCAAAAACCTGTGCTGACCTACTTTTTCACCCAACACACCAAAAACTGATCTGCAATCAATAAGGGGTTTGATAACAGCTTTTGATATCTTTTCAGTCTATCCATAGTTGCATGCAGTCACACTCACCTTCCCATGCATGAGAAGCCTGATGGTTAAGGTGACATTAAGTCCTCCTTCAACCAAACTGGAGTCCATTGCTGCAGCTGAATCCAACACACACTCGCACGCGCTCTCAACACTGGCCAACAAAGTGAGTCTTTGGTCACTGGCTGAACGTCTGCAACAGAGTGGAAAAATTAACAGTCAGAGACAAGCGTAGTTGGTGGAAAGTGTGAGGCCATCTGCTGTCAATGCAAATCAGTGAAGTGATGCGGGCAGTGCACATCTTGTAGACTTTAACGCCGTTTTCCAGCCACGTCGAAAGAAAGACGTTTCAGTTCGGTAATTGACATTAGACTGGCCCGAGTCCACTCATTCACTGTGCACAATGACCCACTGTCTCTCGGCGGTCGTGTCTATTTTCTGGCATTCTACAGCGGTGGCGACATCTCTTTAACTCTTGTAGTCAACACAAGCTGCTCAAAACAATCATTTAAAAATCACCGTAGCTTTAAATAAACTTCACAACCAAGCTAGTAAGAGAAAGCTAACAGCGTGACGTTATGGCATCAAATCCTGTTTGAAATGAGCATCCCAGCTAGTCACGCAAACGAGGGTAAGAGGAAGTTAGCTGCACCAAAACATTTTTCCACTCAAAACACTCGCTTTTAGCTACATGTACAGATTGAGTGCTAACAGATTTAACCATTCCATCTTAAAAAATATGTAGCATTTCGAAGCTAACTCCTGCTCCACCATCAAGCTAAAAATACAAATCAGTGATTTTCCATCCAGCACGCTAGCGTTAGCATCCAGCAACTAGTCGGATCCCGCGGCCTACGAACCGCACCGAGTTATCCCTGTCCTTCACTCCTAGGGGAAAAACACACATATACACAAAGCTGGAAGACTTACCGGAACCGTCCCTGGAAGTGTGTTCAGGGGGTGGGTAGGGTGGCAAGGGTAGAAGGGGAGAGGTTCGGGAGGGAGTTTTAAAAGGATCTGGGGAAGAGGGAAGCGACGCCGCTTTTCGATCGGACTCCACTCTCCTCCTCTGCTTCGCACAAAAGACAAAACGCGTTCAACTCTGACCCCTTTAATGCCCCGCCCCCTCAACTAGGTCAGCCCCGCCCATTGACGTGATATTCACTCCGTACAGTACAAAACAAAAATATAACTAAATAAAACGAAAAAAGCAAAAAAATTCTTTTATACTACATATTTTCCCAAACGCAACAAATACCATTTATTTATTTATTTATTTGTATACATTCACAATGTGTACATTGTGAATGTATACAAATAAGTTCATATTGTTTCTGCCAAAATATCTATCAATTAATAACCAAAAGCAAAAATAATACTGAAAAAAAAACATAAATAAAAACTAAAAACTGTAGTAGTAGAAGATGCTGGTAATATCTTTGCTAATATGGTAATTACTGGTAATTTATTTATCCCATATTTGGTAATTTCCCTTGTCACAGAGGTTGAAATACTACTAGTCCTACTAAATGTAATAATGACAACAATATAGGATTCATTTTCTCCTTCCTCTTTGCTTCGTCTCTCCCTTTAGTGAGATCGCCACAGTGGATCATCTCCTGCAACCTTATCCCTATCCCTAACATCCTCCTCTGTCACACCAACTGTCAAATGAAACCAAATTAACCAGGTAATTTAACCACATACTTATTTGCAATCCCTGGTTGTCATTCTTAGTAAGGAATTTGACCACTACTGTACTTGTTGAAACTTCGTCAGAATGCTGTAGGACTGATTCTCAAAGTCTCTCTTCTGAAGGTGTGAACAACATTCTTCCACAAAATATTTTAGTGTTTGGGATTTTGATGATCAAGGCAGAGAGCTATGGGAGATCCAAAATCTCCAGCAGGGATTCAGCTGGACTGAGAAATTGTGAGTTTGAAGGCCACATCACATAATTACATGGTTTTTTATCTTTATTGATCTGCACAGTGATATAAATGGCAAATATTTCCTTTACAGAAGAGGTTACTGTGGCATGTTTACATCGCAGCTCATTTTCATCAAATCTGATGAAAAAAAAAAATAACCAAACCAGAGGAAAAGGTGATGTCTAACCCAGGGGTGGGCAACTCCAGGCCTCGAGGGCCGGTGTCCCTGCAGGTTTTAGATGTGTCCTTGAACCAACACAGCTGATTTAAATGTCTTTTTGTCAGCACCACCATTTCCAGCGATACAGTACCATCCTGTAAACTCTTGCTGCTATCATCCCTGAATCTTGTCTTCACCGGCTCCACCCACTCTCTTCTGCACCTCTCTTGTGCACTGTGCATTGTTTTGGACAGAAGACCCCAGATATTTAAACTCATCGACCTACTATCTAACCTGCACCTGTCTCCCTCTCATTCACATAAATATTTTCTGTATTGTGTCTGCTGGCCTTCACTTGTCTTTATTGGCTCAGTTGGCAGATGTTGTCAACACCTGGCCAGTGCAAACTAACTGTAATGTGTGTATTCTAAATAGTGACTTATGGAGACAGACCCACGGGAGGTCTTGAAAGACTCTTCGCAGTTGTCTGTAAATCCAACAGATGGCACAATAACACTGTGAACGTAGCTGGTGGCCGTTCTCTTCAAAGTCCTGCATCCATTCTGCCATTGCTCAAAAAATACTCATTCATAGCTCGATGAGTTGACCGAGGTGTCGTGACTGTACCACCTAAAAACGAGAAGCACTAAAATTAGCCGTGTGAAAAAGGCATTTTGCCCAGTTAGAGATATAAAATGAGC
This sequence comes from Haplochromis burtoni, assembly GCF_018398535.1. Taxonomy (NCBI): domain Eukaryota; kingdom Metazoa; phylum Chordata; class Actinopteri; order Cichliformes; family Cichlidae; genus Haplochromis; species Haplochromis burtoni. The sequence continues at coordinate 1,205,966 of NW_024582452.1, forward strand.
AAAATTCCTTTGCGAAATGAGTCAGCACTCTAAATTTAAAAGAGGAGCTAGAAACTGCATGTTTTAGTTGCTGAATTATAAACATATCAACTAATAATTTATATTACTGCAGTGAATGTCTCACTACTTGACTCCAGCTGCAGTATTTCTATAAATTTCTTATTATGAAGAGAAGACTGCTAATAAATAGTGTGATTTGTATTTGCTGTGACAGATCATTAAGTGTCTTTAACAATCTGGGAATATATATGTATTCTTCGGCGTATCAGTCTGGTGTTTATATATATCTATCCTTTTACCTCTGATGATGTTTGAAAACCTGTCACAGTGGATTTGGCTGATACACCGCATATTTTCTTTTTCTGTTGTCATGCATACATAAGCAGAACAAATAAAAACCAAAACGTCATGAAATGTGAAGACTTGAAAGCCTGACCTCTTGACCTGAAAATAATGAACCCCAGTCATTCATATATATTTTTTTCTATACGCAGAATATGATTGATGACTTTCTGCTTCACGATGGATTGCCTTGTTTTCTGCAAGTCTGTTATTTGGTTGAGATGATTGATGGGATAAACAAGCATCTTAATTGTCTGCTAGTGTTTGTTTTGAATTAAAAAGAATACAATCAAAGGCACTGCTGTACAGTTAAATCCTCGCAGTCGTGATTCTTATTAAAGCAGAGTGCTATATATGGCCGGAAAGCAAAAGAGATAGATACAATGGAACAGTATAACCCTATAACCATGTGTTCATGGTCTGGTTGACAGAGTATTCTGCCTGAACTCATTCACCACATGTTCATTAATCTGGTGCACATCAGAGCACCCACAATACAATTAGTCAATGGACAGAATAGCTCGCTATTGTCTGTAACCAACTTTCTATTCTCCTCATTTGTAAATCTTTAATAAATCCAATTCTCTGATGTCCCACACAGTGTGGCTTACACCTTTGTGTTTACGTGCATGAGTCATGAATCATGTCTGGCTCAGTTTATTAGGTTCAAAATCGCTCTGCTGTCGATAGATTGCCCCCACGCTCGATGCAGTGGAGCTCTGCTACTCTAAAAAACAGTTTGTCTCAACGTTTCCTGTTTTTTTTTAAATTTCAAAAATGAATCCAGGCAGTAGATGTTTGCTCTCGCTTTAAGAAGCCATCTGTAGTGCTGTCTGAATGGTGGCAGGCTTACAAGGCTGGTGGTGTTTTTAAATTAGAACCATGGCTGACCAGATTTACTCCTATCCAGAGATTACGACACGCTGGCTGCGAGTTAAACATCTGATGTAGGCAAAAACCCCTGCAGAACACATTAACACTGTTTGGCTTTTCCTAAAGGGAAGGTAAAGGGTAACTTAAAAACCCATTAAGTGAAAGACATAAAACAACTGTTTTTGTGTGAGGACAAAAATGTGTTTAATTAGTGTAAAAATGCCTGTCTCTTTGATCTGAAGCACAATCACTGAGAGCCGGATTATACAGAGGAGAGGAGGTGCGAGCTCTTCAGCCTTTCCAATCAGCACATGGTCTCCCTGGCCTTTCATGTGTGTCTCCCCCGTCGAACAATTGCTTACATAATCATCTGCTTACTTTAATCTCTGCATCTTTCCCACAGTTTGTGCTCTTTTACACTTCTCTCACTTTTCTCTGTGGTACCCCCATCAAATTCAGTGCATCCTCCCATTGTACACAGTGTGTCTCCTTCAGTGCTTTTATCTGACATGCCCACTGGCACTCTCACTCTCTTGTCCCTCTTCCCTCCACTGGTGAGTGTTCATTGATTATTGTACATGAATTGTATGATGAAATGCCACTCGCCCACCCGGCATCCTCTCGTCACTGGCCCCTGACATCCCACTGCCTGCGAGCGATCCAGACTATCTTTGCCTTTGTGTTTAATGATCTGAATGTTAGATTACCTTTCTCTGATATTCATACCTGGATTAATCTTTTTTAAAATGGCGTGTGTTTTAGTGGTGTGGCATATGTCAGTAGTACGCCTTCGACTTTTAGCAACTGCAAATATGGAATGCCAGTGCAATCTTTTACGGTGGAAAGTGATCGTTTACAGCGATAAAAAGGGAGACTAAATCCAATTTATTCTCTTCAGCTGTAAATTGTCTGCACATATTAAAGCAAATTATCTGGATTACAGTGTGAAACCTGATGACACACTCGAAGCCAGAGAGGCGAGTATCCAATTAGTCACCTAATTAGCAAGTGAATGTTGTTGTTATAAAAATTAAAGGTCTTGAAAAGAGAAGGAAAACAAAAACAGCGGAGACAAACCTGGCGTCTTTTGAATACGATACCATGATTTAACTGATAAAGCGAGGACACCTGTCTTTCCATTTTTGATTTGTGACATCTGACGCACACGGTGTGACTGTGTGATCAAGGCATTCATTTTTTGACAGAGCCGTAGGCGCGTTGTACAGATCTGTTAACTCACTAAACTGGAGATGCGGGGTTGCACAGTGGGGCTGAATTCTCTCTGCAGGGGTGTGAACGGATCCAAAAGCCTGAGCTTGTATGGTGACTGCAACGTCACTACCTTTCCACAGCCAAAGTTAGATGGCCCTGCAGGGTCACAGCAAGAGGTGACATGTGACCGTGTAAACTGTCCAGTCAGGAAACAGAAAGGATGTAGAACAGCTGTGACTTCCCACTTTTATTTTAAGACAATCTTCCGCAAATAGGTTGCCCCTGCTGAGACAAATAATTGGCGTGATATCTTGGGGGCACGAGCATGAGGAGCAGTCTGCATTTTAATGCCAGTCCTCCACAGGAAGAGCCCAGCTATGCATGCCACTGGGCATGATCTGTGGACTCTGTACATTCAGGGAAACACATACTATTGAAACTTAAGACAGACTATGGATTTTAGGTGAGTACAACAACAAAAAAAAAAGAATGACAAGCAAATTTTTATGTGGTGAAATGTTTGTTGTTCTACTTTAAATGCATTTAAAATTAAATAAACAAAATGTGCAGATCAGTTAAAGATATTGTATTTTACTTCTTTATGCTTCTCCAGTTCATTTGTATCTTTTTGAGCATTAAGAGTACAGTTGTCTATGATGTCCCAGTTAATATAAAACTCTGATGGCTGCTAAAAACATAGATCTTACGGATGGACATCAGCTTTGTTTTATTAGTAATGGGATTCAGACCTGTGGACTCCACTATAAAAGCTTTGCATGATTCAATTCAATTCAATTCAATTCAATTCAATTCAATTCAATTCAATTCAATTCAATTCAATTCAATTCAATTCAATTCAATTCAATTCAATTTATACAGTGCCAAATGACAACAACTCAAGGCCCTTTATATTGTAAGGTAGACCCTATAACAATACAACAGGAGAAAATGGCAACAATCAGACAACCCCCCTATGAGCAAGCACTTTGGTGACAAGGAAAAACTCCCTTTTAACAGGAGGACTCCAGCAGAACCACCTTCAGGGAGGGGCAGTCGTCTACCGCGACCGGTCGGGGTGAGGAGAGGAAGACAGAACAAAAGACATGCTGTTGAAGAGGTCCAGCGATTAATAATAATAATTAATAATTAATAAACCAATTCTGTTTACATTATACATGCTTCCCTTAGGCAGTATCATAGAAGACATAGCATACATTTTCACTGCTATGCTGATGACACCCAGCTCTATCTATCTATGAAGCCAGATAACACACACCAATGAGTTAAACTGCAGGAATGTCTTAAAGACATAAAGACCTGGATGGCCGCTAACTTTCTGCTTCTTAATTCAGATAAACTGAGGTTATTGTACTCGGCCCTGAAAATCTTAGAAATATGGTATCTAACAGATTCTTACTCTGGATGGCATTACCTTGGCCTCCAGTAACGCTGTGAGGAACCTTGGAGTCATTTTTGACCAGGACATGTCCTTCAATGCACATATTAAACAAATATGTAAGACTGTGTTCTTCCATTTGCGCAACATCTCTAAAATTAGAAATATCCTGTCTCAGAGTGACGCTGAAAAACTAGTTCATGCATTTATTACTTCCAGGCTGGACTACTGTAATTCATTATTATCAGGATGTCCAAAAACTCCTGAAAAGCCTTCAGCTAATCCAAAATGCTGCAGCAAGAGTCCTGACAGGGACTAGAAAGAGAGAGCATATTTCTCCTGTTTTGGCTTCCCTTCATTGGCTTCCTGTTAAATCCAGAATTGAATTCAAAATCCTGCTCCTCACATACAAGGTCTTAAATAATCAGGCCCCATCTTATCTTAATGACCTTGTAGTACCATATCACCCTATTAGAGCACTTCGCTCTCGCTCTGCAGGCCTACTTGTTGTTCCTAGAGTATTTAAAAGTAGAATGGGAGGGAGAGCCTTCAGTTTTCAGGCCCCTCTTCTGTGGAACCAGCTTCCAGTTTGGATTCGGGAGACAGACACTATCTCTACTTTTAAGATTAGGCTTAAAACTTTCCTTTTTGCTAAAGCATATAGTTAGGGCTGGACCAGGTGACCCTGAATCCTCCCTTAGTTATGCTGCAATAGACTAGGCTGCGGGGGATTCCCATGATGCATTGAGTTTTTCCTTTCCAGTCACCTTTCTCACTCACTATGTGTTAATAGACCTCTCTGCATTGAATCATATCTGTTATTAACCTCTGTCTCTCTTCCACAGCATGTCTTTATCCTGTCTTCCTTCTCTCACCCCAACCGGTCGCAGCAGATGGCCCCGCCCCTCCCTGAGCCTGGTTCTGCTGGAGGTTTCTTCCTGTTAAAAGGGAGTTTTTCCTTCCCACTGTCGCCAAAGTGCTTGCTCATAGGGGGTCATATGATTGTTGGGTTTTTCTCTGTATCTATGAAGCGCCTTGAGGCGACTTTTGTTGTGATTTGGCGCTATATAAATAAAATTGAATTGAATTGAATTAAAATAATTCAGTGCAGAGAGTCTGGTTGCTGCTAGCAAACAGAAGCTTTTGAAAAGTAAGTAAGTGGAGCATCTGTGCTCACAGCCAGGGCTGTGGGCTTGACATGACCGTGGGGCGACCGTGGTTCAGGGGGTTGGGAAGTTCATCTTTAACCGGAAGGTTGCCGATTCGATCCCCTGTCTGTCCTGGTCGTTGTGACCTTGGGAAACCCTACTTGCCTACTGGTGATGGCCAGGGGGGCCGATGGCGCGATATGGCAGCCTCGCTTCTGTCAGTCTGCCCCAGGGCAGCTGTGGCTACAACAGTGGTTTGTGAATGTGAGAGTGAATGAATAGTGGAATTGTAAAGTGCTTTGAGTGTCTAGAAAAGTGCTATATAAATGCAATCCATTATGACCATGCCATGGATATCTTAGTGACACTGCACAGATCTAGATGTAGAATAAGGTGTCTGAAACTGGACATTGAGGAAAGCCTCACAATTGACTTGTTTATATATTCTATTTATAAACATTTACTATTGCAAAAGTAAATATTATATTTAAGAAAAAGGAAAAAGAAGGCTTAATAGGTCCTTTTTAATGTCCCAACCTCTTTTATCTTCCATTGTCTTTGAATGCAGCACATTATAAGTATATTATTTAACCAACTTCAGGATGCCTGTATGTAAATGGCCTGCATTTGTATAGCGCTTTACTCAGTCCCTAAGAACCCCAAAGCGCTTTACACTACATTCAGTCATTCACCCATTCACACACACATTCACACACTGGTGACGGCAAGCTACATTGTAGCCACAGCTGCCCTGGGGCGCACTGACAGAGGCGAGGCTGCCGGACACTGGCGCCACCGGGCCCTCTGGCCACCACCAGTAGGCAAACACGGGGTTAGTTAGTTAAGCAGCTGTGAAAGACACAAACACACCTGGAGACAAGGCTTTCTGAAAGATAGTTTGGTATATGTTATTCCTAGACGCAGTACTGTATACAGAGATTGTTACATAAAACAGATTGTGAATGAGGGAGCGGACTGATCTGATCAAGCTCGCTGCAGAGCTTGGCAGCTGATGGACGAACAGCTTTCTCCCTCCTCCAAAACAGTCACTGTATACCGTACTCTACTCACTGGCTTCAGTACACACAAGGAGGCCAAGACAAAGCAAAAACAATCCCAAGTTTCACTCGCTTTGCCAGCAGTGTGTCACGATTTTGTATGGGTTACAATGCTGAAAAGAGCCAGTCACAAACTTCATCTTGTTACAAACTGCATGGTTGGTTTCTGTTTAAATTTCTCCACTAGCAAATCAACCAAAAAAAGCACACCAAGAATGGCAAATGGATTGTGAAAGCTATTCATTTTTCTGAATTGCCATTGTCAAAAAAGAAGGAAAAAAGAGAAAAGAATGGTAATGCTTTGCTTAACATCATTATCTTTCTTATTCAAACAAATTCTTTATTGTAACAGACTGTAAAAAAATTAAACATGGTCTTTGTATCTCTTAAGTGTTTCGGGAAAACCTTTATTGAATAAGAAAATAATGTACCACAATAAAGCTGCTGAACAGTGTCTAACATGTTTCTCTCTTTTTACTATAGCAAAAAAAATCTAGGTCTGCATCACTCTTTATTATAGCTGCTCTTGGTTTTATTATTCATACAAAAATAGGAAAATAATAATTTCTTGCATTATTATTTCCTTATGAGTAGTTTTGTCTTTACAGAAAAAACAGCATTGCAGGAAGTGTCACTGTTTGATGGACACTTATTCACAGATATGCACGACAACATATTCCAGTGCTACAGCACTAAAAAATGTTTGGGAAAATTGATTTACAAACAACAGCATACACGTACACAGATATAAAGTATATATAGGTCAGGCCAGGACCCTTACTGGATACTGGGTGGAAATCAAACTTGTGACTCCCGCTCCAAAGGTGTGTAGTTTTACCACCACACTGTCCAACTGCAGCATTATTTTAATAAATAATGCTGTACATATGCAATATCCAGACACTATGCAGTAATAATTCCCCAATGAAGTGTATATATTAGACATAGGAGAACATTTTAAGATTCCATGACATAAAAGTTATGAAATTATACATACACGCTGTTCAACATGAAAATATAGATATCATATCGAACAGCAGGATGCAAACATATGGTATTACATGATATATGGTATTTTTGAAAGGGTGTATGTTGCCTTTGATTACTTTCATTACTTAAAGGCATTAACAAAATGCAAAATTATGCCATGACTCTTTAACCCCTAGAGGGCTCAATTTACCCCATCCTTGTGCTCATTATCCCTCTACATCGGGGCATGTTGTGCAGTAGGACTAACTTTTTTGACAGGTCATTGGTGTAAAACTATAATAACTAGAATTTGATAGATACAACAAAAAAATATTATTATTTGAATATTATTTTTATTATTTTTAACAAATGCAATTTTATTTGGCATCAAAATCAACTGTAAAAAGTTGCTCATCATACCTTCTTTTCTATAGAGATAATAAGGCAATGAAATGTGGATGTATCACTCTGGTGACTGTGGAGATGGTTGGTTTAGGACAGTGGTGGGTGGAGATGCTCATTCTCTCCTCACATTGTCCTTGTTTTCACATAGTCATACATTCACCTATTAAACCACAGTGACATGACAAACACACAGCCAAGTGGCCATTTAATTGGCTTTAGTCCATAGGTAGGATGGTACACATGCCACTGATCCAAATCCTGTCAGGCCTTGTAGGGTGTTCAAAGAAAAAACAGATGTTTCCACTAATATCTGAAATATAATCGAGCAGGTAAATTTACAGTCCATTATGGTTGAACTGGGAACTAACTAGCCAACTTGTAAAAAAGCAATAAGTCAGGGATTACTGCCAGATACCTTACAAAGAAGAAGTACACACAACAAAAGCATTCAGTTTACAACACAACCACTGGCCGCCTCTGTGCCCCCTTTGGATATCCATCCTTGGATCAGGAGCATAGTTATTAGTCATGGTTTTATCCAATCAGCCATCCTTAATGCTTTTGCTACTGGGCATTACTCTGGAGAGGAAAGATTGTCTTTCATTGTCAGTTTGATTTCAAACTGGAGATTAGTCGTATTCTTTCAGTTGCTTGTGGCACAGACCTATGTGTATTTGTGTATGTGCGTGCTTCTGTGTGTCTAATAATGTTTGCATTTGGGCATACAAACATCTGTGTCGAAATTATTCACTCCGGGAAACCTTCATGAGTTCTTTTTGTGTTACATTCTGTACATATGAAGATTAATATCTGTCAGTCAGACTGTAGCGGTGGGTCATCTCACAGGCAAAAATCTGGTAGTGATTCAGAGACTGCCCAGAATTTCGCTATAATCATGCGTATTTTATATGTGAAATTGGAGACATTAATATTTAAAACCTGACCTTCATATAATTATAATTCACTTAATTTAGGATCATAAACAAAGAGTTATTCACCACTTAAATCACCATGATAATATACAGTCTACATATTAAAAAAAAAAGGTTTATTACATTAACGATTTTAGTTAACAACAGTGGGCTTGCTGGATAACAATCTGTGAACACAATTTTAGAGCAACATTATAATACATCTGGACTTTCTGTCTCTGAACTCTCTGAACTCGTGAGGACTCAGTTTCATATATTGAGACTGGGGATAGCTATTTAACATGTTTGAATCAATTTACAGCTGTTCTGAGGGTGTCTTCAAAGTCTCCAAAGACCTTTCTAAACATCTGGATTAAAAAATAATCCAGTCCAGTGAATGACAATAAGAGATTTCCCAAGATAAGCCCGTGTTTGTGAATCAAAACAAAGAGGGCAACACCATGGCTCAGACAGAAAGCAGAGTGGCAACATGGTAGATGGATTTTGCATTCATACAGCTAGAAGTGTCTGACATTTATGTAAGCATTATCAGAATAGCCAGAGAAACTGATAGTTTCCAGTGTGAACTGAAACTGCTAATGCAGAAAGGCACAGACTATGTGAGTTAATGTCTTTCTTTGGTGAAATCAGATACTGGAAGCTGGAAATAATAATTTGAGAACAGTGTGACTGAACCAAAACAGCATGATTAAGGCCAGAGAGTACAAACAATAGGCTGAAAGATGCTATAAAGAGCTTCACAATAATTTAATTTAATATCAGAGTTCCCGAGAGAGACCAGTCTCTCAAGAAACAGAAAAATTAGATATGATTCAAATATTGATTATAGGCCTGCATGTGCTCGTGTTTGTGTATCAATGCAAGTGAGCTGAGTCCTTTAAGAATCTTTGTATTTGTTTATATAAACAGTTCTACAGCACATGTACTGTACAGGTATTTTTTTAACTAATCTCCAAATGCAATTACAGCTGAGAAAATGGTTTGCTGATGCAGCTTTTATCGTGTTGTAGATGTGTACCTGTGTCTTTAAACTCTCATTTACACTGAGTTAGCCACTCCAATAAAAATGAAGAAGAGTCATCCTGGAAGTGAGAAAAGAAAGAAAATAAACAGGAAGAGGATAAAAAAAAGTGAGACAGAGGTGAGTGGCGTAGATAATAATGATTAACACCAAATAACCAAACGCTGCACATCTGATCCTAAATGTGGGAGAGACTTGACTAAAGTATCTTACTGTGGCATAACTCGACTTCTTTTGTGTATGTTGAAGTTTAACATCAATTAACTTAGACGGCAGAGCAGCCTATGTGCCCAGCTCTGCCGTCAGTGACATGACCCAGTAATATTATAACTGCGACGGGAGGCTGGTTGGAGGGGCCCACTGTGATTTTTGTTGAGGTCCCCGATAGACTCTGGATTCGCTACTGAGCTCATCCATCTAACTTGGATGTAGCAACTGTAAATCAATCAGTTGATCAACTGAGACTAATTGATAATCCGTTTATTCTTTCAGTCACTTTTCTAGGAAGAACTCTAGGTCCAGCGTCCCAAAAATAAAGATCCCCCCCCCCCTGTTTTCTCTTTTTAATGGCTGAAAACAATTGTTTTCTGTCTTGTGATGTTAAAAAATTACGTGGCTATTTGTCCTTTGCTTTTACCAAATCAGAATGGAAAATGAAAATAATCGGCTGATTAATCAGTGATCAGAACGATCGTATCTGCTGTTTCTGACCAACTTTAAAAAGCGTCATCCGATAAAATCACCAACTCGATGTCAGTCAAAGCTCGGGCCTGCGGTCTGCTTTTTGAATGAATTTTTCCTTTAAACTCCCTCTTCTCTCTCCTTGAATCATCAAGGAGCATCACTCCTCACAAACGGAAAGAATAGACATCCAAACGCACGCACGCACTCATGTGGCCTCTCTCTGCGCATAATGATTCATCAACCACCGTTTGCTCATGAAACCGTGATTTCGGGTCCGATGAGTTCATTTACGGAGCTGGGTGGTTTGTCGTGGGCCCTCGGATGCCCCCACCCCCACCTCTCTCATCCCGCGTCTCGACGGACCAAACGCTGCTGCTGCAGCATCACCGGCAGCCTCCAAACTGCGTTTTCCCTGCCGCGATGGATCCCTGAGTAAACCGGCGAGCTGCTGTCAGAGAGACACCGCTGTAGCTGCTGTGGACAAGGACCGACACGCAATGACCGCAAAGAAATGGTGCCATAGGCTCCAACTAAGAGATAAAGAAAGACAATTTTATTTTTTAGCGATGTTATAGGATCGCCTTGTTTACCTTCTCGACAGATAAGCAGCCGGGTGACTGTGATATTACGGCATGTAAGAGCTGGATAACTATTCCTGTGTGACCGACACCCTTCTGCCGCTGATTACAGTGAAATGAAAAAGGTAAGCTTGTTGACACGTTCAGGATTTACATCGGGCGTTGCGGGTTTCAGTGAAGAAAAAAAGAAACAACAAACAACAAAAAACCTGACAGCTCAAATGGGAGCTCATCAGGCTGCATTGTTGCATCGACAATTCCAGTCTTCTTGAGTTGAAATTGACGATTGATTTGGGTGTTTGGATTAGGTCGATTTTCACCTGTCGAAATACGAGTGTGTTTTTAGCGCAAAGAGCCCTGTAAGTAACTTGACATAAATCAATGTAGGTATCATGCCAGCAGCTTGATTTATTGTGAATGTAACAGTTATTCACCTCAGGATGCCTGGACTACCTGGCTTCAGCCTGCCAAAGCCAAAGTCGGTTTATCCTGTAAGATAGTGGTGCCTGAAATCTTTCTTTCCCCTTTTTAGTCTTATGCGCATGATCTGTGTTTGTCAAAGTTATCAAATCTTTGCTTTCATCATTCCTGCAGGGAGAAACAGCCACTGAATTCAGAGTTTGGAAAGGGAAAAGCATGTCTTTTGAGAACAATTAGGTGAATCTCTGTTAGCTTTTAACTCTGCAGATTTTGAATTAATCAGAACCATATATATATATATATATATATATAGTGGCATTGCTTTTTCCTTTTTTCTCTTGATCTTTAATGAGTGGAAATAAAACCCCAAACTAGCAGCAAAAACTCAGGCTATCCTCGAGTTTCATCATTCTCGGTCCTAAAATATTGCAGTTTTTATTATCGAGTGTGTGAAAGACATATTTCTAAGGGGCCCTGTCCTCTGGAGGGAGCAGGAGCTGCCTGCTAAATTTTTTGTGTGGACAGAAACAAGCTCTCTTCTACTGTAAAGCTGCAGATGAGTCCGTGGGGGATGATCGATAGCCAGTTTGTATCAAGGCTCGTGTTTCAGCTGTCATTGTCGAACAGTGGTCTCTACAATTAAAAGCCCATTTTGTTAGTGAAAGACTGATTAATAATTCATCCGCAGCTCAATGGAACCACAAATCTGTGGATGGCACACTGAAGGATGCCTGTGGCTTCACAGTGGCTTCAATCTAGTGCTGTGCAGGCTGGAAGGTTTACACATCACTATATAGGCTGGATGGTAAATACACACTTTACTGTTTGCTGACTTTTAAATGTGCACTGGATTGTTTGCTCTAAGCAGAAAACTAAAAGCATACACACTCAGTGTTGAGCAGTACAAACAAGACATCTCTGGGTATCCAGTGTCAAACAGCTCTGTTGGTGGTGGACTGTAGCCTCTAACTGCGGTGTCAATGTCATATCTGCTGCCAGGGAGCCAACAGCCATGATGATACTGTACCACGGAGTTTGAAGGAAACCCAGCTGGCTCCGGTCCAGGATGGTGGGTGTTTTAAAAACCGGCTTAGTCAGGGCTACTGCAGGGAGTGATTAGAAAAGATAGCATACAGTATCACACACATCAGTGTGACGTCAACAGGACGCAGAGCATTAGAAGTATTTTCACACCAGGACCCGGACGAATCCAGAAACTGAGCCAGAGTTGCAGAATCCATCACACTGAACCCATTATGTGAATATTTAGAGAGCTGTCATGCAAACTATCCAGGCATTATTATTTTTTCTTAAATCTGAAACAATCTCAAAGATGAATATTTGTAGTATCTCCTAGTGAAAGAATGTATTTAAGTGCACGGAGTAGCGTGTAATCTTGAGTTCAACTTGTATGCTACATGAGTGCTTCCATTTTAAGTTATGTAACATTTCTACTCACCCACATTTCAGTACGAAACATTGTACTTTTTACTCCACTACATTTATTCACTGGTGGAGGAAGTGCTGAAATCTGTTACTCAAGTTAAAGGAGCAGGCTGGAGTGTAGAAATATACATCCCTATAACTAAAAGTACTGCAATTAAAATATATTTCAAGGTAAAAATGTCAAAAAAAAACAAACCCAAATGGCTTTTTTTTAAAGAATAAAATACAATAGTCATTGGTTTGATGCATAAATGGGTAAATATGTTGTTCACTCCAAAATCAAACAGATATTTTTTCTGTCACCTGCAGTGGTTTTTCCCATCTATATTTTTCAACCTGTATCAGAGATATGTGCTATAGAAATGTTTGTATTTTCTTAAAAAAACACAATTAAAAAAAAAAACAATCCACAAATCGTGGTGCGAGCAGTTTCCTGTAGGAACATTTTCCTTTCTGCTCTCTCCACTCTCCAGCCAACCAACTATCCAGAAGGAAGCCGTTCACCTGTGATCACAGACTTGTACTCGAGACAGTGTGACAAGATACAAATATTAATGGCGTTTATTTATTTTGAGCTGTATTGTTTGCCAGCATGGCTTGTGTTTTAATAATCCGATAAATGTAGTGGAACAAAAAAGTATCTGGTCATTCAGGTCAGCTTTCACAATAAAGCCCCGAACAGTAGATGTAGAGATACTAATGAGTACTTCCTTAGTTAATAAAGGTAAAGACCAATACACCAAACCAAAACAGTCCAGTACAAACAATAAAAGCTGGGCCTAACTGCATTTAACAGACACAAAGCAACATTTTTTTTTTATCTCTGTTTTGGTCTCTAGCAGCTTAAACATCGAGCAATTAACCTGCTAAATGTTCAGCCAGCTAGTCGCTAATCATCAGTTTTCTATTGCAGAAGAAATAATGTTAAATAATCTTTTAACCTGAAAATAGTTGCCTGCTGTTGCTGAAAGTGTCTGGGAGTAAGAGAGGTGGGAGTAAATCAAAAATGAAGTTGTGGACAGGGAGCTTCACCTCACTGTAGAGCTACATAAAACAGTGGGAGCCTGGAAGCAAATGGAGCCGATAATTCTCTCCAGTCTCTTTTGCTTACAGTTCATAAGGTTTCCTGAAGTATGACTGGCCGTGCTGGTCATTACCTGTATCATCAGAAGAGACAGAAATATCATATAGCATTGGCCTAAAAAGCATTTCAATGCACAAGGAAAACAACGTTTTCTTATTCTGTCTCCTTTGTTATTCATTTGGCTGGATTTCCTCCTCTCTCATCTCACTCTAGATTATCAGCTGTATGTGGTGGGAGTAAGGTCAGGTGACAGAAACAACAAGTTAAATACAGTATAGCAGCTTCACCAGCCTTTATGTCGCACTGTTATATTGACTGATGTAGTACTATAACTGACAGCAATATAGTTTGCTGAATTTAATATGTCTGTTGTTATTAAAACTACTGTTTGAGGTAGCCTATTGATGCTATTTGTTCCACATTTTTAATGTCAGTAAAGGCAAACCTGTAAAGGGAAAATGCACTCACTGGACCTGAATTCTAGAAATGGATGAATTTGGAGTTTAGATACAGAAATGGACTACATTTAGACTGTTTTAAACTATATAATCAAGACAATCTTAGTGAAAAGTTACTTATCTGTTCGCTGTAACCTCATCAAAGTGAAGTTACTGAGAGACTTTTTAAAAATTTTGTTTACTTGATCCATTTCAACATGGCAACCTATACCAAGTGCAGTCATAAAGTTAAATCACTCCACCAGACAGCTATACCTGATTTACATTTGGCTTATGTTTACTCCAGGATGTTTTCTTATTCACATCTGGACTGTTTTGAACACAGCTGCTATTTTTAGATTGCTCAGAAGAGGTCCCATTCTGTCCCCTTGCACTTTTGTGAGCTTCTCCGGTGTGTCAAATTGATGATTGGTCAGTTTGAATAACAGAATGAAGTCTCACGGAGGCAAATCTGCTAAACAGCGAGTGAAGATTGTATTTAGCAGCTTCATATTTTGTTGGGGTTTGTTGAGGTAGCTCAAGTTTGGTTTGGTTTTTTTTGGTTGCTCTTGTGCATGCTGCGGAACTGAACACATGGCATCATATTTTTTTAACATAAAAATTTATATGGGCGTCATCGTAGATGGCATGATATATGACAACCCGTAGTTTGGACCCAGCTCTTATCACCAGCGATGATCCTCAGCATGTGGGACCAGTTAGAAACACAAGCTGATCTTTTGCCCTTGTACAAGTTTGAGGTCCACAATGAAAGTGGCTAGAATGGAAATTCTCTCCTTGGAAATCTTTGCTTATACTATTTAGTAAAAAGGCAGGGATTCATGAGATCTTCAAGGTGAATTCTGTGTGAAGTCTGTATGTTCTCCCCGGGCCTACTTGGGCTCTCTCCCAGTACTCTGGCTTCCTCCCACATTCCCAAGGCATGCATGTTAGTTTAACTGATAATTAATTGGCTGTAGGTGTGACTGTGTGTGAATAGTTGTCTGTCTCTCTGTGTTAGCCCAGCAATTGACTGTCAACTTGTCCAAAACGTACCCCACCTCTCACCTAAAGGTAGCTGGGATACACTCCAGGCCCCCTCTGTGATCCTAAACTGGATCAGCAGTTAAGATAATGGAGTTTTTGTTAACATTTTGATGGGTAAAAAACAGTCAGACTGATGGATGAAAATCATTTGATTGAATATAACTTGAGTACAAAAAAAAAATCCTCATTGAAAAAAAACTCGCAAAAAACAGACATGGATAAAATAAGAATTCAAAAATGTTCTTAAATGAGACCCGTTGTGTTTGCTGTCTGACCGGGAGAAGAAATCCCATACAGTATTTCAAGCTGTTGTTTCTTTGTATTTACCATAGCAACAAGCCACCGGTGTAACTTCGGTTCATGCAGAAGAATGGCGCTCTCAAGCCAGCCATGTGTACAGTTCCTTCTTATCATTGATGAAGTGTCTTAGTGCTCCATCTGTTCAGCTATTGTCTCATCATCACCCTCTTAAATTTTTTGAGAAAGACGGCTCAAATTAAGAGCAAAGATGGCGTGATTTCAGCTCCGAGGAGATGCGCTCATCTCATTCTGTACGTCCGAAACAGAGAGAGATTTTATGACCTTGGTAATGCTTCTCTCGGTCCATCTCACACAGGAGCCGATGAAGCGGCTGAAGGTGATTAAAGTCTGCCTCCATTGATGGTCCTCTGTGCTGCTGAGTCAGTGACCTTTCCTGCCATCGGGTCACTGTGCTCAAATAGCTCCTCTGCTTTCCTCTCCCTGTCTCCTACCCTCTTATCCCTCTTATCCTGTTCGCTTCCTTTGTGCCCTCTTCTGTTTAGCGGCTTGTTTCACGCAGCAAAAACAACCCCCAAGGACAAATCAAATGAAATGATAAACATTCCGCTACATCGCACCAAAAAAGCTCTCTTTCCTCGGCATACTTCAACTGTCTTTCAGCGTTCATCAAATTCAAGTTGAAACATCTCATACTTTCCACTTCTTGCGAGCCCCAAAATAGAAATAACCATTTTACAGTATGCCCCTGACAAGTGTCTTGTTATCTTCCTGCATGTGTCATTTTACAATAAGTCCCTGCCTGGGCTGCGTCGCTGAATGGATCCTCTGACACAAATTTGCATGTTATGCTTAACGTTTTTCACCAGGGACAATTTATCAGAATGCAGCAATTAAGGAGTCTGTGTCCCCTGGTGATTAATTATGTCTCATGTGTCCACAGCAGAGACAATCCCAGGAACAGTTGTTTGTTCAGGCCAATGTGTGTGCATTTTATTTTTTAATTTTTTATGTGAAAAACAGTTTTCTTGGTGTTGAACAAACATTTGCTTTGCTTTTTCCTGCACGACCAGTTTGCAGCTGGATCCAAATAAAAGCTAACAGACAAGGACAATTGACAAACCGTGATCGAGAGACGTCTTCTGTGTGAAAGGTAGAAGCAATACGGTAGGAGACAGAGAACAGGAATAATGCAGGGTGACATTCAAAGCTCAGGGATATTTTGTTTTGGAACTACAAAGAGAATTTCTTCATTCTTCGCTTGCATTTCTGGGGCAGCTCTCGATGATTGTGTCTGTGGGTGGTTTTGTGTATGTAAAAATACTTTTTTTGGATGAGGACTGAGCTCACGGGTATTCATTGTAATATCCACTGCCCTTGAAACAGAAGTCAGCTTTAATTACTTCTTTGTAAACATAAGAAAACTGGTGTTCAAAACAGATTTTGCCTTTTGGAAACCTGCTACCCTCCAGCAGGTCCAAACCAAATGCATAAATTCACTTACATATTCCAGAGAACAGTGGGATAACAAATGCTCATCATGCTCTAATGTGTTGCTGGACAACATTGTGGTAAACAAACACAAGCATGCAGAAAAAGTGTTAGTTGCATTATCCGGGGAAAGATCCACTCCTACCTTAAAATGCCTGCAGCAAGATTTGTTTGCTTTAAAGCCAGTGTTAAATTGATAGAACTATTATTAACTTGCTTTACTAGTATACAATTGTTTGGGCCTTGATATTCATTTTACTGCAAAACAGTGGACAGACAGTGAGCTTAATAGGGAGCCAGAGAGCAGATCTAAGCCCTCTGCAGATTAACACTATGGGTTGCCTGCCTTCTGGCTCTTGCCGCCAATTACATTCACTCAAACCGAGACCTGACCCTGGGTGTGTGCTTGTGTCACAGTCTTGGCCCCCGGCACCATATGGACATGGCATTGCATGTTATCACGTGTGTTGCTAGCACTGCATCTCATCACCTAAACACAAGATTATTTTGACCTTTTGGCATGCATGGCTTCCCCTGATTTCATGCATACAGCATCAGGGTCCGAGTGTGAATAGAGATAATTAACACTTCTGACCAGGACTGATCTCTGCAGCATCTTTTTAAAACGTAACAATTAAGAATGCTTGCTGAAATAAATACTCGACTGGACTCTAATTTATTCAACGAGATACTAGAGATGAAAAATTCATTACTGACGCCAAGCTGCAACTGTTTTGTTTATGGTCTATTAGTGATAAGAAGAAAAATGGAGCCTCTATTCTTTGTGAAATTTAGACATCAAATCACCTATTCTGCAGCAAAGTTTTGCTTAAGTTAGAATCATTTAGTCCTGGTGAATGTGGTGACACTTATGGTGACAGCAAACACTTACCCCCGAGAGCACACTGGGTGCATGTCTGTGTTGTCACGTCTCAGACGAGGTTCGTTCCGTTCTTTGCACGATTTCAAATTACACTTGGAGCGTTTCAGAAGCGTTTGGTCTGTAGGAGATTGTTTGTGCTGTTTCTGTTCTGACATCCTGCTCTCCTCATCTGCTGTTTGGGCAAAAATACAAAAGAAGGAAAGCATTTGTGTACAATGCAACCAAATAAGCATACAGTACATCGTTTAAGCGCAGAAGTCGGTCATAAAATAATTTCAAACATGATCAGGTTTGCAGATGATTTGCATGCACACAGTACAGTTTTTTTTTCCACACAACAGCTGAAGACAGTGAAACCAGTTGGAGGTGTGCAGCCTCTTGCCTGCAGCTTTTCTAGCAGCTCATTGTGGCTGTCCATTCTGTTTCATGGCACTCTTTCGAAAATTAGAGTGTATCGATTCATGGACTAATGCCACAAATGATTGTTGTCTTGTTTCGTACATACACTTCTGGCAAATGATCACGGTCACCCTGTTTTTGACAGCTGAGTGCTTTTTAATGTGATCCAGGAACAGTTTTTGGTCCACCGCACAATGCATGACGTAAAGAGAGGCTAACTAATAAGGCTGTTATCAGGGAGATTTAATTCTGCTAGATCACATGTAGATATTATTAAGTTTCCCTTTGTTTAGGTAGGTTATCTTGTTGTAGTGCTGGGAGGGATCATAGACTGCTGCTACTGTGCCAGTCAAAGCTGCTATACAAAGGTTGCATCCAGTTGATAGTGAATATTTACATTCTCTTTCTGTAATTATTACCGTTAAAAAACAAATGGTAAGGTTAAGGCACCTTAAAAAAGCCATTTATTTCCACCTGTTTTTGTATCTGATTTTATATATTGTTGAAAAAATTATTTTAAGATTTTAAGAAGTTCAAAGTGAATGAGCTTAACTGTAGATGTGTCTACCTTCCAAAAACGATTTGGACTTCCAAAACTAGCATAGAGCTAGTTCCACTGGGTTTGTATTTGGATCATTTTGAAATATTTCCAAGTATATATTTTTATAAAGTTATCATGTATAAGAACGGCATGTAAACTTTAGTCTACTACATAAAAGTCAAACATGTTACACACCAAACCAACATTCCAACCTCCTGCACTGTTACTGAAAGCAAATACTGCATGTTGACCGTAGAGCATATACTCTTAATTTTGGCCATTAAACATAAGAAAAACATTGTTTTTCCCTCTAAACTCGACCAAATAAATTCAAAAAACAAAACTTCTTTATGCTCTTGTAATTAGCCATTCCCACCCACACGAATCAGGACAGATTGTTATGGTGTTTAAACAAAATCGAGGTCTTTCTGTGTTCAAAACACTCTTATTATTAGGTTTGTAATTGTATAATTCTGTTTCTCAAGGAGCTCGTCGACCTTTAATATGTTAACATGTCTCCGCTGCAAAGGCAGTCAACAATATCCAAATGGTATTAAATTATTTACCCCCCAAAAAACACTGGCACATATAAAAGTTTCACATGGAGGCTGCGCACAATGTGCGTTTCCCACACCATGACTGTACAAAGGCTGCATCAAGCCAGACAGAAAACATTACATCATTCCAAGTAATATTTTCTGTCCACATAAGTGATAATGTGTGCACTTTCACTGGCACACACGTTCTCATTTAGGCAAAGGATTTCAGGAAGGAATACTGTAGCCTTTTGTGTGATGCAGATTAAACTAAGCTCAAGTTGGAGACTGGGAAATCACACCGTGGCTTTGCTTTGGCTTAATCCTGCCTGTGCATGGTGTCAAGATTTTGAATAATAACGTTAAGTCACTCCCACAGCTTGAGATATAACAGAAAAGTTAGAAAACTGTAGCCATATCAGAACTCAAAGTGCAAAGCAGTCAACAATTAAGCATGTGACAACCGTCTCAGCTGGAAATCACATTACAGCCTTCTGATAATTTGTTTAGCCAAAAAAGTTTTAGTGGAACGTTCCTACCAACCAAATAATGCATAGACGCAATGTTTTAGCTTCATGTGCAAGTCGTAGCTGGATGATGGTCGATATAACGTGCAGAACTGGGGCGACAACACTGTTGTTTGCATTGTGAGTTCCATAAGTGTTCAGTTTAGGCAACAATCAATGATAGGTTTGATAATTTATGATAATCTTTTTAAAAATGTAACATCTTTACATCTACTGTCAAATATGGAAAAGAAATAGTAAAAACTTATATGTGATTACTCATGAAAGTGGCCACTTTCATGATTTACTCATGAAAGTGGCCACTTTCTCATTACTTTCATACATTGTTTTAGTAAGTATCCAAAACATACAAGTTTCATTATATAATTTTTCAAGGGATCTTATATCTGTTTTCACTCTTATATGCTTTTCATACAAGTTTCACACAAGACAAATACAAACTTTATAAGATTTATATATATATCTTTTCCATATGGGGTGTCACCACCACACCACTAAAGTGGTGTACATAAACATGTATTGGGCAATTTATTTTGTTTTTTCCAGGGAAAAATGAGTCACAGTAATGATGTAGAGGTCTCAAAAACTTATAAAAGCCGATGGCATCACAGTGGAAATAGTTGATAGCCTCTTTTAAATCAGTGGATTGCTATCTGGGTACGTGACATAGGGGAAAATTTCATGAAAAGGGGTTGATTTATAACCAGACCTAAACCCACAAGCAACCTTGAATAGGTCAGTGGTGGCCATTAAATAATCCTGTTTTAGTCTTCCTCTTTTACTTTATAGGCTGATATCGAAGGGAAAAGGTATATGGTGTTAAACGTGCTGTGTACATGGTTGATGTGAACATGTTGTGACTTCAGACTTACTCAGGTCCTATATGCTAGTTACTGGTATTCATAATTTGTCCATGTTCTTTACTTTAGACTACATGGGATTTTTTGTACCCGTAGTAAAGCATTGACTTTCAGAAACCTGTATTTTCCTACCACAGGGCTGGTTCATCAGAGCCTTTCTGCTGAAAACAGCTGCCTGTTGTGGCTGAGAAATGATGTAATGTGAGCAGAAATGGTGAAATGAAAACAAATGAGTTAGAGGATATAAAGCTCCGCAGAGAAACTTTATTTGTACATTTGTCATTATAAGCTAGCACTTCAGTGATTATGAACATAATGAGGAAATGTGTCTCTACTTATTTTGATGAAAATTAACCAGCTGGCTTTAGGCTGCTCTAAATACATTTAAATACATGTTCTTTTACAAATTAGTCATATAATATATCACTTTCATTTAGTTAAACGACATGAAGAATCCCTTTTAATTGTTTTCGTGCATTTACTTAGCAGGTTTCTGTGTGTCTGGCTGCACTTCGTTTACTACTTTCAAAACTTACACCTACTTTGGGTCTGGAGAGACGTAAACGCACCCGCACTGCCCGTTTGCTGTCAAGGCCGCAAAGAGTCAAGAACAACATTCAACCTTGTGACATTACACACCTGCATCCCCTCAACCCACACATGCACACACACTCACGCAAACTTTGACTGTAGCTGGAAGGAGTGATTGTGCGCTGTGTCATCCTCAGCAGTGAGGCAATTTGAAGCCTGTCTCCCTTTTTCACAGATAGATGCAACACGTCTCCCAGGATTGCTGAATACAAACACACTTCTGATCACTCATCCTCACTATAACCTTGAAGCTAAACAGAAGGGTTTATCACATGACACGAGGTGCGCTACTACATTTTTGCTGTATTAGAGCTCTGCTACATTGAATCCTGCTGTTGTCCTGAATCCTGCAAGTGTATTTATCCCACCTATGTACCAAGTTACAACGCTGCCAGTACCAAACCTATATAAATAGAAGCAGCATTTTCCCAGGTCTACCAACGAATGGCAGCCTGAAAGTGTTTAAGTGTATTATTAGTGTATTCCATCCTTTCTTAATTTTTAAAGGGTATAAATCCTCCTAAACTAAGCTGATACCATATCTAGTGTTCCCTGTTTTATCTTAGAACTGCAAGAGATTTGCATGACAATGTGGTCACGTCTTCACACTATTAAACTTAACAAGAGCATTAGCGCATGTGACAGCTGCCCTCGTTTCTCTGCGTCAGTTTGATGTCTATATATTATTTATCGTGCATTCATGGACATTCGCACTCATTGCGCAAAGTGGAGCTTGCAGCACTCCAAGTCACACGAATAATTGTTAAAACACAGTTATGTGGGATCTTGTCATAATAGCGGTACATATTCATTATGTCATGACCATCTGTTCATATAGAGAGTATAGCGCAATATGTACTAGATAAGTATTGGAGCAAACATATTTGAGTAGCAGCCTATCAATTGATTATCGTGGGCTAATGGACAGCAGTGATGTGTTTTCACTAATTTCATTGGATTTAGGGAGAAAATGTGTGATGTCATAGAGACACTTGTGTTGCTCTGTCACTGCGGCAGGATTAACAACACAGGCAAAGAACTGACTTCTGCAGTTCCTCTGCTGTCTTGTGTTTGTGCATATTTAAAACTCACAGTCGCCACAGCAGGCTGTCTGAATTGCTTATGTTTCTTGAACATGGCTTGACCTCTTGTTTCACTTTTATCCTTGTATGTGGGGCGTCAACTGATGGGCAGGTCACCCTGAGCTCGATGTTTTAAATCCCTGTAGTGCTAACTGTAAAACACCAGGAACAGCAGAACAGCAGCAGGGAGGCAGCTGTGCCTTGAGACTGCCAGGTAATGGGGCAGCAAGAGGCTCCTGAGCCTCACAGGAGGCTAGAGGGCAAATCCTGGATGACTTGGAGATATATGGCAGAATCAGTCTTTCCCATGGGGATCCCGTCTGGAAGCACGACTGTGATGTAGGTCTTGGATAAAGGAGTTGTCTCAGACCTCTTCTTGAATTCTGCACATCTCTGTAGCTTAAACTTACAGAACTGACAGCTGAGCATTAGGAAGTGACTAATGTCAGAACCCGGATTTGCCACCTGCTTGGAGAACATCTGTCTGTCATCACAAGGCGATCGCACTCCATTAATCTGTTGGATATGCTAATGAATTTCTTGTGGAGAGTTGCAAGGATTCCCAAAGGTCACTGTGTACTCTTATGCATTGCCTTTCCCTTCCATGCAATGCTCCATCCTTTAGCTTCATTTGTATATCACATAGAAGTACACAGTAGCAGTAAGCAACCCTGGCTCCTGCTGTCCTTAGACATTGTTTGTTGATGTCATGGAAGCATTTTGTTAATTTTTCAATTAGTCCTCTTTGTATTTGTGATCATTTGTAGTATTTGTGAGTAAAAATCTATCTAACTATATCTATATCTGCATATAGATATTTATATGTAGATATCTGTGGTTGTAAACAATGACTGATGCAGGGAATAGGAAGTCTTGAACCACATATCCTTTATTTGCCACAAAGATATCCTGACTATAACAGAAGCCTTGAAAAAACAGCAGATGGGATTCCAGATAGCTACAACTTTTTTGCCTCATGCTTTACTTGAGTAAACTCAGCTGTGACCAACAAAAAGGTCCAAATGAGATTTGGCACATTTGGCCTAGCATCAGTTGCTGTAGGTAGGTCAGGAATAGCTGAAACAAAAAAATAGTAGAAAGTGTCTGGAGCATTGCTAAAGAGTCTGGATGTCTGACTTTTAAGTGTTTTCTTCTTTCTCTGTTGCTTTTGTTTTGTTTAAAACCCCTCCCCGATCACCTGAACCAAATGCCAAATATCTCCATTGGTGTGTTTTCTTTGTTGACAAACAGCACCTTGTCTTCTTGGTGCCACTCTACATATTGTCACTACAGTCCAATATATTTAACGATAACATTTTAATTCCATTCAGTTCAATATGATTTATACAGCGCCAAATCACAACAACAGTCACCGCAAGGTGCTTAATGTGGTAAGGTAAAGATCCTACAATTATGCAGAGAAACCAAAACAATCAGATGAGCCACTATGAGCAAGCACTTTGGTGACAGTGGGAAAGAAAAAAATCCCTCTTAACAGGAAGAAACCTTCGTCAGAACCAGGCTCAGGGAGGCCTGTCATCTGCTGCGACCGGTTGGGGGTGAGAGGAGGGAGACAGGATGAAAGACATGCTGTGGAAGAGAGCCAGAGATTAATAATAACTAATGATCAAATGCAGAGTGGTGTATACACACATGGTGAGGGAAGAGGTCCATCCATCCAATTTCTTATGACCAGGAGGGTGAAGCCTATCAAGTTTATAGTTAACTAAACCTAAATTGCGCCTCATTTTTGTTGTTCAATGTTTCATTGCTACAATGACAATAAAGATTCTGAATCTTGCTATGAGGCCACAGTGCCAATCACTGCATGATCATGCTGAAATGGTAAATGGACTCAGAAAGCTCCTTTCTACTTAATTTGAGTACTTAAAGTGCTTTCTACTACAAGTCTCATTCACCCAATTACACCCACACACAGCACATAAATATAAATATTTTACCATTTTTATATATTAGCCGTTTTTAAACTCCAAAATCACATTTCATGCAGTAGAATGCAAGATATTAAGTTCATTTGAGACACACAGTTTATACAATTTATAAACAATCGGTTCCTTTGCATAGCTGTACTGCTTTTGGAGCCTGATCTCAGTACATGTGCTTCAGCGTTTGACAAAGAAGATTTTTAATACATCAAATAAGCCATGACGTTAACTGAATTCTGACTTTGTTTGTCTTGTTTGTTGTGCTGTAGAAGCAACGACAGTTCATCTCTATATCAAATCCAGCTTGTTTGACAAAAAGGAAATATGGAAATTTAACTTCAGCAGTCAGTAATGAGATTTTAAAAATGTAAAGCTGAACAATGTAATATAGCAAACAGTCTGTTCTCAGTCTGCTGTTCTTAAACTAATTAACCAACAGTGGTTGCTGTTTCCACTATGAGATCAATGCTTGGTCCTTGTTGGGGCTGTTGTGAACAGTTAGTGTGCAGTAGTGTGTCAAAATGTTTCAAAGGTTGAGAGGTTTGAGGTGGAGAAGAGAGAGCAAGTAACTTTCTTCTTTAAATGGTGGAGAGAAGGTTTTTTTCAAATGCTCTCTGGAAGCTGTGTGATTGTTTCTGCCTGATCCTCCTGCATACGCTTGGTCACTGCGCTGTGTAGAGTCTCATTAGTATGGATGTCAGCGCCTCTCCTTCAGCTGAACCTGCCATGCCACTACAGTAGTAGAGCTGCCTGCCTGCCTGCCTGCCTGCCGCATTGTCCCTGGATGGCCGATGTGAGGCTGCCAGCTCTGTCTCCTCCCAAGGATGACTGAAATGTGGGCGAGCGTCAGAAGCTGAATGTCATGATTCAATCAAAGGCGATGTCTGTGCCTGGATGTACAGAACAGGAATTCATGTTTCATATGGCTGTATAAAGAGAAGGGTACATATAAGAAGGCACTGTCATTGCAATAAGCCTGCTTAAGAACAAAAAATTACAGCTGAGGTAAGACTGGGGAAATGGCTGTTTGGTGATAGTGATTCAGTCTACAGAGCTTCTGTATTTAGGTTGTACTGCAAGCATCAAGCAGCCCATCAAGTATTCATCTCTGGATTTAGGCTGTGGTGGCAGTTTCTGTAGCTTGGTGTGATACCTGACTAACTTGATTTTGTTGTGATCAGGGATTTGTTCTTCTAGTCAATAAAAATATTCTTTTATGAGCCTGACTGTATGATTGGGCTTCTTATCATGCTGCAGAATAAATTTGGGGCTGATTAGAGGCATTACTGAATATACTGGTTAATAGAAAAGGACCAAAACATTTAAAGTGTCCAAAAGCTTTGCACAGCACTGTATTTGTAGCAGTTATTTCATTTTTCTTGGAAAAGGTTTCAGATCGTCTTGGATTTACGTAGTTGACAGCCTGGCTTATTGTTTATTTACTTTGACACTTCTGGCTGTAGCTCTTTCGTCTTGTGTAGCGAAATCACAGGTGGTGATGTTCAGTACAGGCCAAGGACAGAACTGACATTGAGGGGAAAAACATATGACACTTCCAATATCTTTCTTGAAACAAAACAGATGTTTGTGAGTCAGGGTAAGCTTTTGGATGTAGGAAATGTGTGAAACTGAGACTTCTGCAGCACAAGCAAAGAAGAATCAAACGAGCCAAGAAAATATAAAACCAGAGATCACAGATTTAAAAGGTACCAGGGTAAGATGAGCAATGGTAAGACAGAGAATATCTACAGAAATGTGGAAAGTGCCCCACGTGACATTAAGCCAGGACGAAGCAGCTGTGCACAAAGGTGAGGTTCTCCCTTGTCTTTACAAAAGCTGCTGCAGGCTGCGAGGAAAGTTTACCCACGACTCAAATAGGAAGTTAGACTAAACACAAACATGAATATTTGGGAAATACACTAATTCCTCTTTAAGTGTCATAATGAGAGAAAGAAGCGCTATATACGTTACTCATGCCTATATGTTAAATATGAAGCTACAGCCACTAGATAGGTTAGCTCAGCTTAGCCCAGTGGTGTCCAAACCCAGGCCAGTGTCGAGGGCCAGTGTTCTGCAGGTTTTAGCTGTGTCCTTGATCCATCACAGCTGATTTAAATGGTTCTCCAGAGGCCTGGTAATAAACTAATCTTTTGATTCAGGTGTGTAGACCCAGGGTGAGATCTAAAACCTGCAGGACACCGCCCCTCGAGGCCTGGAGTTGGCCAAGCCTGGCTTAGCCTATCTTTGCATAAAAACTGGAAAACGGAGGAAATAGCCAACAGTGCAGGTAATTGACTGATTTTATTGGTTTTTCATGTTTCATTAGCTGTTGCTTGTTTGTTACTGTATAACTAGCTGTCACTTTATAAATTGTTCTACTTTTGTTAAGACTTTTTATTATAGGCTATCTAGCCATTTTGACTGACAGATGGGTACTAGTAAAGAGCAGTAGATGCTCTGTAGCTGCTTGCAAGGCCTCGCTTCAGCTAATTCAACTCACAGAACTGCACCTCTCTCATACTTACAACTACCACAGCTTGCTGTGTGGTTAGTTGCACTAACAGAATGTCCAGGAAGTCAGTTTGGGTGACAGGTATTCTAGTTCAATTACTTAACTAATAAATTAGCAGTCCATCTGTGTTCTGCCTTGCATGCATAAAGTCTGGGGAAGCTAGCTTTAAATCATGACTTAGGACTCCTCATCTAATATGGTTAATTCTGGGCCCCAAGAAATCAAGATGCCAAAATCAAGGCTTTGAAATTAGTTTTCACAAACCACTGGGATGTCACAGTGACTGTGTTCGTCTTTTACATAGGCACATAGGCTACAGTACATGCTTGAAAGCCTCCAAAGGACTTGAGCCTTGACTTGGACTTCATGACCAAAACTTTAGCACTATCTCACAGAAAATTCAGCCTCAACCTGCTGGGCTTTTAAGTCTTTTACATTTTCTTGTCCCAGTGTTCAAACCATTAAATCCAAGTGATGTTTATACTGATAATGAATGAAGGAAGGAATGACTGCATAAGTGTAAAACAACTACCCAAGAGATGTTTATGTATTCCTTCTCTGTGCACCCATGGCCATTGTCCTATGTTCCACCTCAAGGCCAGAGGATAAATTCTCCTCCTCTCACTTCGTGCTGCTTCGTCATCACTCCTGGCCTTCAGTCAATCGGTGTGACAATGAGATGAAACTGCACTGCCTTCACAAAGTCACCTGATTATAAAATATTCTGTTTTTAGCCTTCACAGCGTCACCTCATCTATTCACATACTGCCGTGCTTCAAAACGCTTCCAGGAACCAGAGATGAAACTTTTTATTATTAGAGCTGTACTTTGAGGTCCATTGATGTAGCCTAATATTACATAAATTGGTTGACAATGCTGGGCTTTGTTGAGCTGTGATTGCACCGGGGTCCTGCTGCGTGTGCTTTGCCATTTCCCACTAAATCTAACTTTTAAGACGTTGCATTTCAGTCGTCATGGTTTCTTAGCTTCCCCTCGCACCTGCTCTATGCAATGCACGCCACAGGAGTGAGAGTTTTTCCAGGCATGACTCAGAGACAGTGACACCCCCGCCCATAACACTTTTCCTCCTCATGTGCTCACAGTAAGACATATTGACATGTTGTCTCAGTCTTTTTGATAATGCATTTGGTCCTGCTAGATAAGAGGCCCATACATCAAGCTGTCACAGGTCTGTCGAGCAGCAGCCTCACCTCATCACTTATATTCTCTCTTTCATTCTGTACACTTTGACTGCGGTACACTCCCACACATTTCTGTTTACCTACTTTTATTTTTCACTCTTTTCTGGGAGCTTTTAATTCTAAAATAACCTTTTCTATAATTTCTTTCTTCATTGTGCCTTCATTAGTAGCCATTCCTTTCTTTTAAAGGGACAGTTCAGCTCAGAGTAAAATCCACATATTTTTCCTCTGGCCTGTAGTGCTAGTAATCCATCTCGATTGCTTTGGTGTGAGCTGCCCAGATCTGGAGATATTGGCTGTAGAAATGTCTTCCTTTTCTTGAGTGTAATCGAACCAGATGGTGAGATGGTATTTTGATTGTGGTGCTTCAAGTGCAAAAAAAAAAAAAAAATGAAAAGAAAATTGTTGAAAAAAAGAAAAAAAAAGTCTCTTTCCAATAAAGATGACCCAGTTTCTTCAGATAAATAAATAAATCAATTTAGAGATTTTAGAGATTAACATGTGTGCAGGAAATACTTTCTTTTGCCTATATCCACCAGACTAAAGAAGATTGGAGTTAGTTTTTAGATGAACTGGCCCTTTAACTGTCCTGCATTTCTGACACCAAGAGCATTTGAATTGGGCTCCTTGACTCCTTCCCTCCTCCTTCATTTCATGGCAAGTATAAATGTGAGTTTTGACAAACAAAAAAGTAACGCCTCACTTGAAAGCAAGAAGAGTGGGAAAAAGTAAACAGCTGATGGAAAATGTATTTAAAAATTAGGAAGGCTTGGGTTTGAAATTAGAGGAGTGACCAGCTCCTGAGGGTAAACAGGGCAGAACAGGCTCATTTATCACAAAGCGAAGCCTTAAAGGCAGAACTTAGCCGAACAGGTGAGAGGAAATGTCAGTGAAACCGATGGCGGCTGAGATATATGCATGAGCTCGTTGGTGGTGTTAGCAATTAATTTTTTGTTCATATACTTGACAGTCATTCATCGATTTAAATTATGCTGCCAATCTTGTTGCTGATGAGAATCAACATGGTGAAAGGCACACATCAATCTCTTTTGCTAAACCCAACCAGTGAATGTCCAGTAACGAGCCGCTCCTCATTCTCTCAGCACCAAATAGACCCATTTGTCCCGGTGCTGAGTCTGGTGACCCAGTGTTTGTGTTTTTGATTTGATTTTTTTTTTTTAGGTTTTGGTTATCTTTATTTCTTAGTGATCTTAGTTTTTCACATTTTATGTCTAGTCACCCTTGTCTCTATGTTCCCTATGTCTCCCCAGTCACTTGCTAAGCTTGCATGTCTGGAGTCTGAGTTTCGATCTGTGTGTTTCCTGTTTTATTTTGATAGATCCGTTGGGTCGTACATCCTGCCTGCCACAGCACAAACCACGACACCACTTCCATTTTGTCAAGCTCGTTCCTTTCTCAGCAAAGTGTTCATATTGTCCTTGGTCTCTGTGCAGCTCTTGCTCCCAACTTTACAGATATAGATTGCTGGCCAGGATTCCTTGGCATCACATTTTAATGTGTTGGGTACTTTTATGCATAATTTGTCAAGGTGCAGGACGGAGGCTGTAAATGAGTGTAATGTACAGTACCAGTCAAAAGTTTGGGCACACCCTCTCATTTAATGTTTTTTCTTTATTTTCATGACGATTTACATTGTAGATTCTCACTGAAGCCAAACTTCAGCTGTCAAACAGGTGGCATTATTTTAAACTCCTGAATACTTTGGTATGCAGAGTTCATGGCTGACTCAGGCACTGCCAGGAACCCTATTCCTCTGCCTTCAAAACAAGCCCATTACTCCTCCACTGACATTTGGTTTGCTGTGTTTGGTTTGCCACTATAGAAAGAAAACCAAATGTCCTTTGGTTACAGAAGTCTTGTCTTGTATTCAGAAACAGCTTTGCACGCCTAAACTGCGCTGCCATGTTCTGCCGTGAACTTTAACATTTAACGTGCTAACTCAGGCCTGTACACTGTGAGATGTAACTCTTTGGTTTTCTGCAGTTTCTTTGCGCATTGCACGATCATGTGTTGAATTTGCAGGGACATTCACTCCTGGGAAGATTTGCAACTTTCCTGAATGTTTTTCACTTATGATGCAATGGACGACCTCAGATTCTTTCACCTTATAACCATTCCCAGACTGATGTGCAGCATTAATTGCTCTTCTAAGATCATTCCTGATGTCTTTTCTCTGTGGCATCGTGTTAACACACAAATGAATGCTCCAGACCATCAACCTGCTAAAACGTCTGCTTTTATAGAGGTGTTCACTCTTTGTGGTGATCGGTTAAGCATGTACATCTAATTGGCAGCACTGTGTCTGTTACTTACCCTTTAATTTCTATGGAATGGTGTACTCGGTTTTTCAAAAGACAGCATAAATGTGCAGTGAAAACTTTCTTTTTCACGTGTCTGTAGTTATCATTAAAATGTTTGTTTTCTTGCTGTAAATGAGAAACAAATCTTTGATTTGTTCAGTGTTTCAGAGGATGACACCTCTGCCACTGTTGGCACTGTCAGTTTCTGTAAATCTCCTTGAAGCTGCACCTTGATTTAGCTCTTGTAAGCCTTTTACTTTAATAGGCCACACGTTGGAAAAACGCACATGTGAATAAACTCTCCAGAACTGATAACAGTTGTTTCTGTAGCTATTTTTATTTTATTTTAGGGCGAATCCTCTATTGATTGGGCCTTTCTTGTTCTGAGATCAAGGCCTTTTCTCCAGCTCAAAATGTGGTCAGGATTTTCATTCAACATTTCAAAGTGTTCTCAGGGCACTCTGGCACCAAAAATGCTGATCCCTGGTTCTGAGTGATGTATCCTTGAACAAAACAACTGTACTTTTGCATTATTTATGTGCTTGGTGTTTGGTATGCTAATAGTGAACATTATTTTATTCCTCCAATGACATATAGCTGCTCTCATCCTGGTGGTACACAGCCCCAGCTGACCAAGACCATCAGCGACGCTGTCAACGGAGGAAGGGCAGCTCCTTTCCTGTGCTGCTAGTGAAACTTTTGGTTGCAATTTAACTAAAACACCAGAAGTCACCTTGTAAAGACAGTTTTATAGTTTTAAAAGTTTGTTTTGAGACTATAGCTTAATTCACTCTGACAGTCTAAAATATTTTTATGCTATGTTGTTTCTCTGCTTTATTAATTTACTGTCAGAGCAGCTTAACTGAGTAACCCTTTTATCTTATCAGCCGCCCAAAATCCCATGTTTTATCATTTCATGTATCATCCTCTGCATCCAGCAAATCTGCACATCAGCAGAAACCACTGCAGAATATACATGAATTTTAAATTTCCCTCAGACGCAAGCCTGAATCATGATCATCTAAGAAACTAACTGCCTAACTAGCTGACTCACAGCAGGTTTTTTGATGATCACCGGGTAGTGGTGATGTAACAAGCAATCCCTGGAAGCCAGAAAAACACTCTGCTCTGTATGCTGTAAATATATCCAACAACTTAAGAACATTAGTGTTATTTAAACATACCAATTAAATCCAGTAAATTGAATCCACTGGACAATAAAAAGAAATACTGTATGTCCCTTGCACTGGCTTCTGGTTGGGCACAGATATCAGTTTAAAATCCTCACTCTTTCTTTTACGTCTTTACGAGGAGAGGCCCAAACTTATATCATCAAGCTTCTTCACCCTTACTCTCCAAAACAGATCCTTAGATCCACTGATGGTCTTCTGACTATCCCACAGACCCGTTTGAAAACAAACGGGGATCACGCTTTCCAAATCCTACCACCAATATTGTGGAACAGTTTGCCTCCCCCTCTATACACCATTGACTCTTTGGCTTCTTTTAAAAAACAGGTGAAACATCTATTTAGACAGGCCTTTGGGTAATGTTCTTGTTATTGTGTAATATGTTGTTTTGTCTGATTTGTTTTTATATTCCCTGTAAAGCACTTTGTAACAGATTCCTGTCTTAAAAAGTGCTATATAAATGCATTTTACTTACTTTTACTTACTATACACTTACAAATATCTAATTAGCCAATCACATGGCAGAAATTCAATGCATTTAGACATGGAGACATGATCAAGATGATGTGCTGAAGTTCAAACTGATCATCAGAACGAGGAAGACATAAAACATAAAACATAAAAACATCCAGCCTGCTTTCTATTAACTGTTCAGGCTAGTGATGGTGGTGGTGTAATGGTTTGTGGGATATTTTCTTGGTAGACTCTGGATCCCTTAGCATCAGCTGAGCGTTGTTTAAAGACCACAGGCTTCCTGAGTAATGATGTTGACCATGTCCATTCATTTATGACCACAGTGCACCCATGGGATGTGGTGGAAGGCAAGATTTTCATCATGGATATGCAGCAATTGTGTGAGGGGGTCCAATCCATTACTAGCAAGGTATCCGGTGAGTCTAGTTGAGTTAATAACATGAGAACAGGAAGCAAACATATTTAGTTTGAGTGGTGCAAGAGGGCAGCTGGTGTGAGCTGCATTAGTCAATGTACACAATATGTCTGATAACAAAGGCGGGCCTCAAAATTGAAGGGCCTTGTATCAACAGCTCTAAATAATGAATCTGAATGCAACCACATTAATATTGTATTTTGTTTCAGGTTTTGCATATGAATGTTTTTAGGTGTGTATTTCTTCACATTAGGAAAAAAATGCACAAAAGGACATTAATAAGTAATCAAACAGAAGCACATCCAGTCACCAAAAGCAAAACTGGCCCATTCTCTGTATCCTCTACAAGGGAGTTGGAAATATGGCTGCAGACCAAATGTGGTTTAACTACAGTAACAATAGCTGTCAGATTATTGGGTTAAGCAAATGCCACTTTGAGATTTGGGCACACAGCTATTTCCTTTCCTTTGATTATTGCTATTAGAGCAGTAAAGTGGTTTCTCATTCTTTATTTTGTGAGCCCCTCAATATCAAATCTCACTTTAAGCTCATCAAACCCCAATAATGCCCTTGTGTGGTCTTAATGTCAGGCAATAATGCCAAATCCTGTAAAAAAGAAGAAGAAGAACTAATTGAATTTCTTCAGTATAGTGATTACTTGAGGTTTACCATAAAACATATCATATTTCAGTCATTTAGTAAGTGGGTTGGGTTGATTTCAGTTAAAAATCTCTGAAAGATGCAAAAGGTATATGATATAAACTATGTGTGCTAACAGTAATATTGTTTCACTTTTTTTTAAATACACAATGCTGTCTTGCATTGTGTCTTGCATTGCTTGTTATAGTCAACAGTAAACCCATTAACCATTAAAAAGATTAATATCCCGTACACAGACTGTGAATAATGAAGGATTTTCTTTCATTGTTATTATGGTAGACAAACATAAAGTGGTTGCCTTCCCATTTAAATGATACCTGTTGGTTTCAGATTGATGCTGTTGGTGTACAATGTCATGTCATATCAGTTTGAGATTATCTGAGCTTTGTGACATGGTGTGTTGTCCTGCTGGAAGCAGGCTTGTGAAGGTGAGTCATAAAGAGATGGACACGGTCAGCAACAATACTCAGGTAGGTTGTGGTGTTTAAATGATACTCAGTGGTACCCACTGAGTATCATATAAGGGGTGCAAAGTGCCAAAAATAAAATAGCTCCCACATAATTACCAGCACTAGCAGCCTGAACCATTGGTACAGGGGAGGGTGTTTTCACATTGTTTACGCCAGAAATCAAGACCCATCAGACCAGGAAACATTGTCCAGTTTTGGTGAGTCCGTCCAAATTGCAGCCTCAGTTTCCTGTTTTTCACTGATAGCACTGGTGTGATCTTTTATTGCTGCAGACCATCTGCTTCAATGTTTGATATGTTGTTGTTCAGAGATGCTCTTCTGCATACGTTTGAGTTACTGTTGGCTTCCTATCACTTGAAAGCATCAACAAGGCATTTTCACCCAGCGAGGATATTTTCGTGTTTTTTGAACCATTCTCTGTAAACCCTGTTATGCCCTTATGAACTTTGTAAGATGAACTTCTTAGTAAAACATTGCTTCTTTGTGCATCCAGCAGGTATGAAGCAATTTTTATTTATGAGTCTAAATCCAATATTTGCTTTCCTTTTAGCTGTTTTCACTCTACACTTGCTGCTTGTTCTTTAGCTGCTAAATGCTCCTCTGGGTTAGCATTGTGGAGTGGGGTTTTATGGCTGGAAACTACTGGCTGTTATGGCTTGAAGTGACACTGATGAGATCATGTTGAAAGTGAACCAAAACTGTAATGTTGCACATGGGGGAAAAACAAGAATAAGCTGAAACACTGCATAATGCTATAAAGAAGAACAGCAGAGTCTGTGTGCTAAAAACACAACAAGTACAATATGTAAAATTTGTGAAAAGTGAAATGATGTGGATTATTAATTCTGGACTAATTCATTGTGGTGATATCACAGCTCCCTTAAAAAGAAGACAGGAAAATCACAGCAGGGTTTCTTTTATTATTTTAATTCTTATTGTCTGTCTTTTTTCTGTATTTAATAAATTTGTAGGTCTCTGTGGAGAACTCATTTATGTGACTCACTGCTCCACTGATCATTAAATGTCAATTTACGGATTTGTAATTCCTGTGTGGAAGACTTTGCTGCAGTTTTTGTAATACTGACTGCATTGTACTGACGCTTCATGTTGACTACAGCATCGGTCACTGCCTGGTCAGTGTTTGCTATTCTTTCTTGAAGCTATAACTCACTGTGTAAACAGCAATGCAGTGAGAGGGGAACAAGTGGAAATACAGTGGCTATGCATCAGTTTAACTCTGATGCAGCTGATCTCAGCCTGACAGCAGCTCTCCGGCTGATGATAAGCTATGTTACCCGCACTTCTCCCCTCTGTGTGTGTGTGTGTGTTGGTGCAGCTGGCCTGACAGCAGCTTGATGGTTGTGTGTGATGGAGTGCTCACAGCAGGCTGACCAGAGTAATGAGAAGTGCATGGCTGCAGCTGATACTCCAGAGCTTGGCTCACCTGAAATGGATCCCGACCCACGCAGGCAAACCACCTCACCCTGATACAATAAACTTTAAGCTTTTTAGAGGTCATTCATAATGCTGCATTTAGCCAGCTTGTTTTCTTTTTGACTGCCCTTTGGAAGGTTTATGTGTGACACTATCAATGTTTTTAATGGTGGAGGCCCATCTCTTGACCGAGGTTTCATAAACGTTAGTGTAGAAAATTGACCACTTTATGGGGAGCGCACCCCAAGGAGAAGAATTCTCTACTGTTTATCATTTCAGTTGCTGGTCAAGTAGCTCTGTGGTCACGGACAAGGTGTGTCAAACTTCAGGCTTGATGTTACTGTCAGATCGATGAGATGTTTTGAGTTGTCTCCTGGGTGTTGTCCTCTGGCAGACTCTGGCAGGCATTTGATCAGACGGGGATTTGTTGTTAGTACAAGGACACACAGTGCAGTGTCTGGCAGAGGGACCAAGTGGTGCAGGAGTCCTGTCGCAGTGATACAAAGGAATCCTTGCAATCGAATGTTATCCTAAAACTGTCTGCACAAGAAAAAGAGCGTCATTTGTTCGAGAAAGCCCCCAAATCCAGCATGTGGTTACATTGCAGTGGCAATGACAATAACGTGGCAATAACATGCTCACAGTCATAACATGCTGATGTTTAGCAGGTAGATTTTCCATGTTCCCAATAAGCCTCCCATTCTTTTAACCTTATATTTTTATAATTCCCCTGAAAAGACCACAACAAATGACGTCTCTGCTTAGCAACAGCCTGCTAATCGCTTATGTGTCTGTGCCACTCTTGTCCAAAAAACTATTGAAAACACATGAAAGAACCATAAACTCACAATGGGTGGGCGGGTTACTTTTTGATAAGTATAAATTCTCTGCTAGCTTTTAGTCTCTTCGGGGAAATATTTTTGAACAGCAGAGATTAAATAAATGGACCCTCATCCTTTAGATGCAGTAATCGGCTGGCACGGAGATCACATTTTTTATTTGATCTAATTAGATATGGGAATTTTTACAACAGCAAAAAACAACTTAGACATCTTAATTCATTGAAAACTGACTTGGCTCAATATTAATGTCCCTCTGTATCCTTTCTGCATCATTATGAAAAACATACAGTTTAACTGGCTTATGTAACATTGTAACACCTAGTTGCTCACCTTTAATGTATAGAGAGTTTGACTTTCTCATCAGGTACAAACCACATACTGGAATTTCCTTGCAGCAGAAAGGTTGAATCAGACGATCTTTATGATTTGCCGTACCTTGAAAATGCTCAAAGAAACTATGAAACTTGACAGGAAGAATTTAATAATGGAAGCTTACTCCGCCAGTGCATTGACTGATTATTAGTTTAGTCTGTAGAGAATCTGATATGGTGCTACTCAAACTTCAGTGAGTGAACAGGCTGTAACAAGCCATCCAAATTAAATGACAAAACAGGCTTTGTCACTTGTCCATGACCTCCACAATGACAAATGTTTATGGTCTAATGCTGCTATTGGCAGGATGACATCATTCCCAGCCACAAGAGCCAGCCTGGTATTGTTTTCACCTTGTAAAGCTGTGTCTGTGTGTAAAGCACAGCAAAATGTGTTACTGGAGACGTCTGCTGGTGCAGGAACTAACACAAAGGCCATTTTTAGTGCCTGATGTATACATCAGTTGACTAAAAGTTTAAAAGCAGCCCTTGATAGTTGGTAGCAGAAATACTAGTTGGTAAATGTATTTATTTTTCTTAGTTTTCTTTTATTACATTTTTTTATTGATGTGCAGTCATGCAAAAAGGAAAGTTTTCACCGGACTCTAAGCAGTCCTGTGAAGTCCTGCTGCAGGATTTTAGTCGGGTCTTTGACTTGACCATTTCAACACCTTAATTCTTTTTCTTTTCAGCAATTCAGTTGTTGTTTTGCTGCTGTGATCTTTCTCCTATTGCATGACCATCAAGTATTAGCTGTTGGACAGATGCCCTCACATTTGATTCCAGAACACTTTGTTATACAGAGCTCAGTGACTGCAAGGTTCCCAGTTGCCATGTCTGCAACACAAGCACAAATCTTAATCTCTCCACCTCCGTGCTTGACAGCTGGTAATAGGTGTTTGTGGTGATATTTTGTTTTTGTTTTTCACCGGATGTAGAGCTGTGCATTATAGCCAAATATCTCCACTTTGATCTTATCTGTCCAAAGGATAGTGTTCCAAAAGTCTTGTGGGTTGGTCAGAAACAGTTTTCCTAGCCTAAGCCGTACTACCCTTTTTAGAGAGGAGGCCAACATGTCCAAACAAGCTATACTTGTTTAGTCTTTTTCTAATTGTACTGCCATAAAAGTTTTATATTTACCATGCTAACTGAGGCCTGTAGAGTCAGAGATGTAACCTCTGCTTTTATAGAGGTGGTCAACTAATCAAATGTATTTAATTAGCACCTCCCGGCTGTTACCTGGCCTGTTAATTCCTATAAGGATGCAGTTATTTTTTCACAGGACTGCATAGAGGCTTGCGAAAACTTTCTTTTTCACCTGACTTTACATTGCCAGTTAACTGTTGGGTTTTTGTTTTAATTACATTGCCACCCACCACTAGACAGCAACACCCTTCTCTTTTTCTGTTGAAGTTGTAAACCTGCAAGGTGGAAAGTAAAGACAGATAACAGCTGCATGAACCAGCCTGGTTCTGCAGTACTTTAATCTAGAAAATTTATGGTTGTTTGCTATGTCACAATAAACTGCCAGATAACCACTCGACTGGAGCAATGTGTAAACACATTCTGCAAAGGTGTCTGGCCATTAACCTGCAGGGAAAGAAGGCTGCCGGTGCTAGCACTGTTAATGTTAGCCACACTGATGTGACATTGTGTGTGCACTATGTTATGATGCTGCAAAGTGCCATACGCTTCTTTGGCATGTAAAGTATAATTGTGTTATTTTTGGTTAGTTATGGTTATAAGTAGTAATAAACTTGCTTTTTATTTAGCTTAGATTTCTGGGCACAACAACGCTGGCTATTGTTTATGCAGAAGAAATGTTTAGCAATCACTTCCTTTAAAGTCTGATGGTTTATTGAACCATTCCACTCCCAGACCCCCCTCCCAGCAGAGAAGCTTTTAATAACCCTGTAATAGCTACTACATTATTTCCTCACTGTTGCAGCTGATGCTATTCTTCCTTAGAAGACAGTCTCAGTACAAATACATAATCAGATTCTCCAGTCACAGTTTTGAGATCTATAAAAAGTAAGTATTCTCTATCTGATAATAATTTGTGTTTGATATGGGGGTTGTTTCCCCCACACCTGTCTGGAGTCTTTATATTTTTACATCATACCATCAGAACTGCATGTTTTACAACTGGTTTATGAGTTTTTGTATTACAAATTCTTGCATTCCAAACTCTTTTAGCAGATGACTATGAAACATCCTTTTAGTGTCAGTCTACGCAGATACAGTGCAGTACTTCATCCTGAGCAGATGAAGTGAAGTGAAAGCAATACTAAGCAAAACACACATCTGAATTGAAGACAGTTTAAAATTTATAATTAAAAAAAACATGATTTTCTTGGTTCTTTACACACAGTTTCCCATTCTTCTCTCAGCTCTGTGCCTCTTTTTGTTTCTTTCCATCGTATGCTCATAAAAATGCAAACAAACTGACAGATATATACAGTACATTAGCTCAGGGGCTGACAGTGCATTTAAATACCTTTGGAAAACTGCCGCTGGTTTCCCTGACAACATTAGAGGCAATTGATTGTGCTCAGCTCCTCCAAGTGTGGGTATCATGCTCGATTCAATCATCAATGCACCTGATGTACAGTAGCAGTGTTTTCTCTGACACTCACTACGCGGGGAGGCTTCTCCCAAGCCAGGCACGAATGGTATGCCTGCAGGAAGTCATTATGACTTGTTTTGCAAGCTGTAAATGTCCTCCAGCATAGAGGTGAGCCTAAGACTCATGCTGCATTGCTGGAGAGCACTTCCATTTTAACACCGGATCTTCGTCTTCTCTAGTTCATGCTGTTATACTAGAGGCAGTTTTAAGAGAAATGCTTTTTTTTAAATGTTTTTTTTTACAACCCAGACAAGGGCTACCAAAAGTTTTGCTAACCAATCACACTATTCTTCCATTTCCCGTGACCACCTGTAGTGCCTGACTCATTGGTTTGTGTTGCTGTTCCTGTTTTCTGCCCTTGTCTGACCACAGAAGTTATTGCCATACACACTATTTCTGTTCATTTTGTAACTGATGCCAGTGGAGCGCCTAGATGTTACTAAGCTGTTAGCAGTCTGCTGTCATCTCTCTCTCTCTCCTTCAGATGGTGGCTCATTGAGTCTGCTTTCACTGACATCACCCAGACATGCTTTTTAGAATAGCTGAAATAATTGAAGATAAACACAGCAGATGGTTCAAAAAATTGCTTTATGGCCGTTTGGTTCTACTCTTGGAGTATTTGTTTGTGGGCTCCACAATCAAAGAAAAACAGACCTTTTACAAACCCTTCTGCTAACATTCACACTGACAAAGATCTTTATATATTTTGTATATCTGCTTCCTGCTGCCCATTTGAATACATTTTTAGCAAAAAAAGAAAACAATTTCATCTCACAGAGTGGCTTTTCCTGTGCCATGAGAATGACAAATTTCTATTCTGCAAAATGTCTAACATTTAGGGGAAAAGATAAGAAGCTGTATTGTTCTAAGAGCAAAAGAAGAATATTGTTTTTGTTGCATTGCATTGCAGTGTATTAAGCTGTGATCTACTCAGACACATCTTTACTTAGAGTAGCTATTGTTTTTGCTTTAGAAGAAGGCTGCTGTACTCAATTTGAGCATAGCATCAGTTGGCCACATTATTTATTTTTGTTTATATCTTGTTTGTCTAGCAGTAGCTATATAATTAGGAAAAAGGATTCAGCACCAAAGGTAATATTGTTATACAGAAAGGCCCAGACAAGCATGATGGCTCAGTTTTTAACACTGTTGCCTTACAGCAAAATAGTCCTGAGAATATATACAGCTAAAACAAAACATCTAGGGCTAAAAAAAAATTATATTTTCCTTGAAAACACATACTCTCAAGTGAATAGAAAATAGAGTCACGACAGTGGAAAAGTTGGATTTTCTTTTCTTCTTTAAATCTTCACACAAAAAATTGTCCATTTGCTGCACCCACAGCTTTTTAGACCTTTGGCACTTGAGCTCTTAATTTGTAATCTGGAGACATTTCACCCCGTTTTTCTTTAACCCCCTACCTCACATCGGATTGGTCTGATAATCGCTTCTGACGTGCCATACGCTCAAGCTGCCCCTAGAACAACTCAATAGGCTTGAGATCGGTTGACTGTGCTGGCTACTCCATTTTACACAGACTAGTAGCTGATTGCGTCTTCCCTCTGTAGTTCTTGCCCAGTTTGCTTTTGGTCATTATCCTGTTATAGAAGGAAACTGTCCCCCAGTCAAGTGCTATCAACAGGGTGTGGAATAGCATCACAAAATGGAGTGATAACCACGATAACTCTCACTGGTACACTTAAACTGTCACATTTCCTCCACAGTTTTTCAAAGATGATGTAAGGCACTCCTTTAGTATTTTTCACTTGTTCAACAAGAGTTATTTTTGAACCAAATAGTTGAAACCTAAATTTCTCTTTTTCCAGCCTTCACCTGTCCAGTGTGTGCACGTGTCTTTTCCTTAGATATTAGTTAGATATGGCTTTATTTGCAACTCTTTCTAGAGGGTCAGCATCCTCTCTTCTGCCTCTCTCTTGTGTTGACAATCAGACAGGTGTTTTATAGGTAACATTTAATGAAGCTGCCAGTTGGGGACCTGTGAGGTATCTGTGTTTCACACTAGAGCCACCGATGTATCTGTCTTATCTGTTTTACTTAGAGACACTTTTGAACTGTAGGACACATTGTTGTATAAAATCATCAGCTTTTGGGGGGACAGTCTCATGCATTGAATAGCCTTCATTCTAGTGAGGAGCATTATAGTCAGAAGAAGGTTGTTATTTCCATCTGCAATTTATGTTTGGCAGCAGAAATCTCCTTGCATTTCTGTGTGCATATATGGAAAAGCAGAGGCAGTAGCAGCAAGACCCCAGTGGAAAACCAAGTAGGCAATAGATATGACACTGTATAAGCCAGACACAGCAGGGACCTGGATAAATGTGGGTTGCAAAGAGACTTGCAGATACACAGAAACCGTTGGAGGCTAAATCAGCCTAAAGACCTATATAAGATCTTCTAAATGGATACATAGAAGAGTATTAGCTGACTCATCAGTTTATGTTAACTGCAGTCAAGTGATCTGCAAGGTCTGTGGCCATGCAGGCATTGGGGCTTGCCTAACACCATATTCAGTTTTTTGAAGTTCCAGCACAAAGGATTGTTTTGGCCATTTCA
Source organism: Haplochromis burtoni (assembly GCF_018398535.1). Classification (NCBI taxonomy): domain Eukaryota; kingdom Metazoa; phylum Chordata; class Actinopteri; order Cichliformes; family Cichlidae; genus Haplochromis; species Haplochromis burtoni. The sequence goes on from NW_024582452.1 coordinate 1,247,223, forward strand.
AAACTGTAATAAAACCTAGAAAGGCAGATGTTTCTTGCTTTATTGATCAGCAGAATAGTATTAAAGTAGCCTAAAATAATTGCAAAGGGGTTTTCTAGTGATCACTTAGTCTTTCAGCATTAGCTTGCATTAATGCATTTTGTTATTAGAACACAGAAGTGATGTTCTTGACAATGGGCTGCTTTACGCCCACATACCTATCCCATTAAAAATTAATAATTATTCAAACTTTTTTAATTTAATTTAAAAAAATGACTGTAAGTAATGGGTTTGTGTGCTTTCTAGTCTGTGTAGCCAAGACAAATAGAAAAATAGAAAAAAAAGGCCTCCACAACACAGAAGCAAAAGAGCGAAGCATATTGATAAAATAAAATTCATAAAATAACTGATGAATTTTTCTGAACTGATTTCTTAAAATATTTATATTCTCAAATACTTCTCTTTCTATTTTCTCTCTTTAACCCCTGGCAAACAACTTCTTATTCATGACAGATGAACAGTGCTGAAATTTATCCTGGGCTTATCAGTCTTTGATTGAAGCTTTAGAGTCTGTTTAAGCGATCTGCTGTGCAAAAAAAAAGAAAAAAAAAAAGAAGATAAAAATACACTGACAGGCTAAGGATGTCTAAATTGCAAAGAAGACACTCTAAATGAAGTTATTGTGCATGCACTCACGAACCAGGACATGCATGCTTACATCTGGCCAACCCATTTTGCGCACTGTTTTGCATGGTACCTATTTTCCTGCGGACAAAAAGTCTCTGGAGGACGGTGCCTATTAGTGCATGATTGACATCAGTGGAATTTCTTATGTAATCCATGGAGAGACAAGGGCATTGTTATTTCTCGCTTTCCCTGTCATCTGGGTTTAGCAGCGGCTGTGAGTTTTTTCCCCTTTTGGTTCAGCTCCCAGGGCCAAATGATTCAGAGATGCTGTCACATGACACAAGATAATGAGTAGACTGCACTACTGCAGCATGACAGCAAGGAGGTCTGCTCAAATACATTGCAGCAAACTTTGCCTGAGCATCCAAGGACAATGCTTTGTTACTTAAAAGGGTTGTATGCATTGTGTTTTGTTGTTTGCGTGTGACTTTGGGGATGCTCATGGGCACGTTTGATATTTATAAGCTCTGTGCACAAAGGACATGTATGTGTAAGAACGTGTGTATAATGCAGTTCGATCTACAGGAAAGGAAACTTGATTGTAAACTGCATCCATATGATACACAAGTTGTAATGTTTAACTTATTTCGTCCAAATATCATTAATATTATTAAAATTGGGAGAGAACTCAATTGCATGCTAGGATAATTATCGCTCTAATTGAATCCAAAATGATGCTCGGAGTTGCCAGATGTACACCATGTGCTTTTAAAACATCTCATATTGTCTTAAGCAAAGAACACTGTGTGATGTGTTGTTTTGAAATTCAAAGACAGCCACAAGGGAGATGAACGTGGCAACAGAGTTCCTCTCCAGCGCACTGAGGTTAAGACAATTATCGTCTTGCTGCTACTGGCCTTTTTATCTGACATTGCATTGTTTTCTGTGAAGCATTGTGCCATTTAAGGATATGCAATGAATGACTCCACTCTCAGGCATGCACCATATGGCGCATTCAATTCGTGCACTTTACTGAGACATCCTGGGCTTTCTTTCTAAAAGGAAACCCACAAGAAGACATGCATTCACAGCGAGACAGAAAACAGCTTATTCTTGAAGGACCAATCCAGCACTCCTATAAATCTGAGGGAGTCAAAAGCTATGCAGTAAATTTTAGCCAGGAACAGTCAAAACAGATGCAGCATACATCAAAACATCATGACCTTTAGCGCCTTATATAGGTTTAAAAGACAGATTTAGATGAAACAAAGTTCTGATGATGAAAACAGTCACATGTTTGTGTGTTGTTTGGCTTTGTTAAAATCAGTAAGGTTTTAGTTTAGTGGAAGAAAAAGATCCTTTTAGAATGACTAATTAAACATAACATATAAGACAAACCTGCAATGCTAAGGGGCAGTCAGTGCATCCATACTGTATTATGCATAATTTAGGTTGTCATGAGATGCTTTTATAAGGCACCCTGGGAGCATAAATGCTACAATTAGGTCAATTTAGCCCATTGGTTGGTGGTTGCTGGGCAGCATGATGACATCACAAAATATCAGATATAAGTCAAGTTTTGTGGGTATAGTTTAGATGTTACTGTGGTGAAATTAAAATGATACGATGCTTTTATAAGGTGTACTGGGTGCATAAATGCTACAAATGAGACATTTAAGTCTGCAAGCTGTTGCCTGGCAATGTCATGACATCATAATACCTGTTTGTAGATAGACAGACAGAGATTGAGTGATTAATTTTATCATTAAATACTAGTGTACACGCGTTTTATTTTTTTCTTTAGTTATCTGTTATTAACAGGTTGAGAAAGCCCTGCAAGTTTTGACAGATAAAATTGGTGGCATGCCCCTGTAACTCCTTTTCTTTGTCATGTGGATAGTATTGCCCTCTTCAGTATACGACAATTAATGTTGAGGTTCGTGGCCACTTAATTTCATGCAGGTCAGGTTATGAAGTGTTTTGCCACAGCGGTAATCTTTTAAATGCCAAACAATTTTCAGATGGTGTATTGATGGTCTAAATATATCGACAAATATAGCAACGATGGAAACCCGTGTTGTCATGAAGTGAGGCCGGCATTGACAGTACAGAATAATAGTACTAGCTCAGCAGTAAAAGGCCACACGTCACGATGTTTTTCTGTATGCTCCACTGAGCCTTCAGACAGACTACAGGCCCGTGTTCTCATAAATGTACTATACATGTCTGAGTTCAGCGTCATAGTCTTTTCGGCACAGAAAGAGCAAAGGAAAGATCAGTCTGTCCACTCATGTGTATTCAGGCAGAAGGAACAACAGCCCGGCACATTCTGTAGTGACTATAGTGACTTCTATCTACCCATTTAGAAAGACCATGCAGGATTAACATGCCTGCTTTAGAACCAAGTAAATCTTCTATGCTCACACAAACACACACACACATACACACGTTTACGGTAGTGCAACACAAGCATGCATGCACACATCACAAACGCACTGCATAAGTCCCCCATCATGAATATTGATAGTAATGAGCTTTTCCTCTGTACCTGGGTTCATGCTGTTGAGAAGGGATTGTCCCTTATGGCGGCGGTGGCACTGTCACCAAATGAAGATATGCAGTTCATCTAATATTGAATATCATCCAGGCTGGGATCCATAATTCATCATCTAAGTGAAGACGTGACTCTCGTGAAGAGGATAAGATTTAAAGGCTCAATGGGAGGGGTTGATAGAACAATGGCCCGCACCAGGTGCCCTCATTCAGACGGCAGCTGAGATCACTTCCTCTGTCTCTTCCATATCCCTTCAAGAGGTGAAGTTCAAGGCTTGTCATTGCAGGAGGTTATCTTGGTCTTCTAAAGAGCAGCCACAGTCCCTGCCATGCAGTACTTATGCTAATGAGCCCAAGGAAGCACCTAAAAGCTTTTAATTTGCTCTGTTTGACATCATGCCATTGGTGATGTTGTCTGTCTGCCTACATAGGAAACATACAGATTGTTATGACTTGCACTTAATTGCATTAAAAAACGGCATTGGGGGAAAAAAAAAAAGCTTTTTCATAATTTTTTATATTTATAATCTATTGGATGGAGACCTGTGACAGTGGAGGCTACATGAGTACAACGAATTCATTGTCACGTTCAAGGATCCAGTTTTGGTGATATGAGCTTTGTGACATGGCACATTATCCTGATGGAAGAAGCCATCAAAAGATGGCTACACTGTGGTTGTAAATAGATGGTCAGTGACAATACTCAGGTAGGTTGTGGCATTTTAACAATGCCCAGTTGGTACGAAGGGGCCCAAAGTGTGCAAGAAAATATTCAGAACACGATTACACCACTAGCAGCAGCCTGAACTATTGATACATGCAGGATGGGTCCATGCTTTCATATTGTTTAGCCAAAATTGTTGTTGTAGCAGAAATTGTTCTGAACATGTTCTGCTCTATTATCCCCGTGTTGGTGTAGTTCCTACGCCATCATAATAATGCTGGTGACCAATTACAGTATCTGAGCATTATATTAGCATTAATCAAGAAGTTAGCTAAAGGTATTAAAAACTATCACTAACAAAGTCAGTAGCAAAGTTGATCTGGACCACCATTATTATTAGGATGCAGGAACACCACCACCACAGGGATATCAGATACACCAGTCAATGTTTTTCCAGTATTCCGACGTCCAGTTTCGGTGAGTTCATGAAAATTGTGACTGTTGCTGTAGCTGATCTTCAAGGTTCGATGTGTTGTGCATCCAGAGATGTTCTTCTGTGTGCCTTGGGTGTAAAATTGGTTATTTGAGTTACTGTTTTCTTCTGGTTATCTGGTGCTGTTAACCATGTCATGTTCAAGTGACATAAATCACCTTTCCTATCCTGAGGTTCAATTGAATGACTGTATAAAAGTATGCAGGCATGTTATAAGAGACTCTGGCTACTGAGTCACAGCATTGTTTTGAGCTAAAAGTTAATACCAACACACTAACATGCTCAGGTATAATGCTAACATTAGCATGACTTCTTTGCTATATATAATTGTGTTCACGATGATAAGTCCGGTTATAGTAACAGTACATTTCACATCATTAGTAGTTGACTGAATAGACAACTTAACTCCATAATGTGACACAGTGAATATTGATAGTTTTACTGTCTTGGTATTTTTAGCTATATGCGAGCACAAGAGTGCTAAAATGCTTAGTATAGGAGCACTGATTGTTTGTGATACACAGGACATGCTGCTAAAAGTCCAATGTGCTGAATCTAAGTTGAAGAGTGCTCCTGCTGTTCTTCTAGGTTTCAAAGGAAATAGGAAAATAGTGAAAAATCCTGTCCTTATTCCCAGAGGTGATTGTGGATTCCTGCTACAGCTCTGAAGAGTGATGGAGTTATACAGACATATCATTAGGGTTTCAAGTGGGCGCATACCATCCTCAGCATTTTGCTGACTTGGCCCACAACGCCTCCAGTAAGTTCAGCAGTGAGATCCGGTGTCCCAGAACAACCCCTTCTCAGTGTCTGCTTAGTCCACTGGCTTTTTTGCCCAGTTGCAATAGTTTCTCTTCAGCCACAACCATTCACTGCAACATTCTGCTGCTTGTGATGTTTTTTTGATGGTTTGCCGAAATGCTTGTCCTTTAATCTCTAGGTCTTTGTGGAGTCTTACTGTAGATGTTGCCACAAATCCCTTGCATCCAACTTCCACCGGCCAAATCTGAACCTTTCAGCCTGGTTGCCTTGCTTTCACAGCCAGTTCACAGTACTATAGTTTCTCCCTCTCAAAAGCTTCTTATATGGGGCACAGTGGACTCAACAAAGTAGGCAGTATGATGTGAGTTCAACCACAGCACAATGTCTGATCTAAGGCTAGCAATGGCAGTTTCAGGGGCCTAGTTTAAGTTGCTGTCCATCCACCCGCATCTTTCAATCTTGGGCTGCTCCAATGGATACAGTCCAGGATTGGAGCTGTAGGTTGGTGGTGTTTTCCTCGGCATATTCTCAACTTCTCTTGTAAATGATATCAGGTGAACGGACATCGGGCTGGCTTTGCACTGATTTTAGAACTATGAGTTTCCATATATATCTGCCAGGCACTTGAGCACTTTGCTTTGCCTCCAGGTGTAAAAACCTTGGGAAAGGCGTTACATCCGGTGAGAATATGCTTGAGCATTGATGGTGCAGAGTCCAACACTCAAGATGGGTCTTCACCCACCCACTGTAAAAGATTTGTGGGCATTGGGATGACATCATCAGTTGCTATGATGATAAAGTGAACCCTACTGGTTTTCATCTTACGTTATCTAGCTATAGATTTCATGACCTATCCAGCAGCTTTGCGATATGTCCTTCTGAACTGACTGTCATTGCTGCTCACACAACTAATAAAAGATCACTTAAGTAAATCTTGATGGGTTTTAACTGTACAGGTTGCACTAAAAGTAAAGTCACCCTTTTAAACACTCCTTACCTTTGTTAAACTTTCAACCAGACAATTCAAAGATGTGCTAAATACCAGATATTTAGTTAGGTGATGGCTTCCATTATTTTAATAATCAAATGCCGTCTCTTTTTTATGCTTTCTATGCTGTGCTTATGGGGTGTTGCTGAATTGCTTGTTCAGTCTGTAGATATAATGTTGCATTTACATTTAAAATCATTTATTTTAAAGATTGTTGTATGTGCTATGTTCTGCTTTGTACTGTGGTAGGTTGTTTGTACATTTATTGCTCCTGCTATTGAATTATCTCATTCACTTTGGAGACATGTTGTTGCTGCCTGGAAGGCACTTTCAAAACTGATGCATCTGAATACTTTGCTAGGGCTATAGTTCATTAACTATAATTTAACACTTTAGCAAGTCAGATAGACTAATCGTTCAGACTGTAACTTTAACTTGGAGGGGATCATTTGCCCTGTAGTTGCAGCTGGATCCAGTTTACCATTATGAATAATTCAAACGATACACAAGGCCACTTTTAATTTAGATATTCAGAGCAGCTATGTTTACTGCGTCATCCCCTTTACAGTCAGCACTTTTTTTTTCCCATTTTGTGTTGTGCTCACAGTAAGGGGAGGGTGAGGGAAAGACAATGAGATGAAAGAGGAGGCGAACATGAGGAAGCATTTATGCAGCTGCAGCAGCAAAGATAAAGAGCGCGCCTGTATGTGAGCGTGAATGCACGCCCGCTGCTGCTCTCAGGTAGATTGTTGTCAGACATGTTTTATTTGTAGTGAGGGGGAAAAAAGAGATGTAGTTAAAGCCTGAATATCTCCTCTTTGATGTCGCAGCGAACTAACAAAGCAAACAGGGAAACAGCCGCGTGTTACCATTCACACTGCTTCTAAACTCCACGGCATATCATCAGGCTTTCAGTGGTGGACCACATAATTGATATTCCTGCCCCCAATTAGAATAATAATTATCCCTGCTGTTCTGTTGGAGCCATCTAACTCCAGGGGGTTAAAAGTGATGGGATTTTTTTGTGTATTTTTACCCCGTGACTTTTAACATGATTGTTTACTACATGGTACAATAAAAAAAAATCTGTTATTGCTGACCTACAACATGAAATGTCATGACATAATAAGATTTTAGTGGCAAATTAGTTTCCTTACAAAGGCAATGAGGATTTAGAACAGAGCTCTCTTTTATAAGTGTGTGCAACTGTAACAGATCAGAGAAAGTAAACTCAGATACAGCCGGACTCCTGCTTCTGTGAGCATTCATCTCTCACTGCAGGACATGTTAGTCTGCACTCACAGCTTTAATTATCCAGAAAGATGACTTTGCTGCTCATTAGGCTCAACCAGGAGACAGGTGACTGGCATAAAGGATAGATGCAGGTGATCTAGAAAACACACAACCCTAACCCACCACTCACTTCTCAACATGGACTGTTTGTCAAAAGCGATTGACCATTGAAGGATGAGAGGACAAGGGAACACGGTGGCCCTTCTGCATTTCCTCCTTTTCTCTGTGAGCTATGTACATTTGCCCACCGGGGGAATTATAAAGAAGGAAAAACTGTCCAGTTTCATTTTCAGCAGGCCTAAAGAAAGCTAAGATGACTCATGTGGTGAGTGTTTGCACTTAAAGTAAAACCATAACTGTTTGGGGCAATGCAACATGATGTACTTTCCTTATTCTGATTCAGTCCTTTTATCGGGGAATATTTTGGACAGTCATTATTTTGGGCAACCTAAAGAAAAAGCCTGCGCTGTGAATAATTGATAACTAACCGGAGATGGCTCCCAGCCTGTAGTTTATTTCTATAAAAAAGTTAACTTGCTGAACGTCAGCCTTGTGTGGTGCATATCTGTCATCTAATGGTTCGTGCAGAAAATACTGCTCAGCATAGTTTATACAGTGGAACTTGAGATGTATACAAACTGAGGGGATTATCGGTTTTGTGGGGAGTTTGAAAGTTTCTCATTTTCTCCTTTCTTTCCCCCCCAAAAAAGGTTTTTGCTCTTCTTGCCAGTGCTTTCATCAAGACAAATGGTCTTGGCAAAGCCTTTGGCCCCATAATTAACACCAGCCCAAGGAGGAGCCATCTCGGCCTGCGACCTGACAGGCCTGTGCTCACAATGGCCTCACACATCAGGGCCAACGTGTCACAGCAGATCTCCATTCACACCAATTTCAGTCCGCACATGTCTCATCTCATCACTACACTTCCCCAGGCTTTGTTGGATGTACAGTTTCTACCAGGTTACATGGATGATAATATCAGTATTGTAACCATCATTACCATTGCTCTCTCCACGATATGCTCACATTATATTGTATATTTATAGGGAGTATGTTTATTTCCCCTCTAAAAACGAGAAGGTTATTTTTCGTAGCACTCCTTTTAGCTATTTCAGGCAGAAAGCCACCATGTCCTTCACCACTGCGCTGCCTCCTTTGACAGAGTGGCTCTTTAGTATGGAGGTGGGAATGGACAAAGGAGACTTGGGAACTGAGGGCTCAGCAAGATTTGTCACATTTTGACACTCGCTTTGCTCTACTAACCCATGTCACACTAGGTCAGCGTAATCCACCCCATTTTTCCCATTTCCCAGAACAGATAGAAGTAGGATAGAGGCCATTGTGCATCCAGTTTCTTTCAGTTAGTCCATCTTTGATTAACGCAATAGTCTGGAGTATACATGCTCTAGATATTACCAAACTAGGTTTTAAAAAGTAACAATAGGTAGGTTTGAGTTTTGAGATTATTAGAGGGAATAAATTTGAATTTAAGTACTTGATGAAGAAGTGAATGCCTAACAGTTTTCCAAATAGGAAAACTCAGAGATAGAGTAGTTACAGTATAGCAATGAATGCAAACTTTTCCATATATGCTAAACCAAAGTTTCCTGTGCCCATAAAAAACCCCAAAAAAGACAAGAAATACAAGGAATACATGTAATTAAATGTAAACATTTTTATGGATAGAATATTGAGGTGTACTCAAGGGGTTGAGGATGTCTGTTTTGTGGTCCAGGATCACTGGTTACCTTGGCTCTCAGCTGGAAGCAGAAGGATTGACCACTTTGGGTTAGGGATGAGTTACTGCCTCAAATGAAGGAGTTCAAGAATCTCCAGCTTGTTCAGAGTTCAGGGGAAAGGTAGAGTGACTGGTGCATCACACTGTACCAGTGGTTGTGGTACGTGCTGTGATGAAGGGAGCTGAGTATGAAGGCAAAGCTGTGAGGTAGTGATGGTAGAAATTAGCTTCCTCCAAAGGCTGTCTAGGCCTCAGAATAGAAACCTGTTTCTCTGGATCAAAAAGAAGCCTGCTGATGTGGTTTGACTGTCTCACCAGATGCCTCATGGGTGCCTCAGGTGAGTTGTTTTGGGCAGGTGCAACTTAGAGGGCAGGGACAGGATAGTTTATGTCTCTCGAGTAGTCATGGATCTCAGTATCCTCCTGGATGAGCTGGAGAAGGTGACTTGGGAAAGGAAAGTGGTAGAAAATTAATGGATGGTTAATATTAAAATGTTTAATAACTAGAGACAGATAATTTATGCGTGAGTAGAGGGATTATTGTACATATAACGATACCTAACATTTAAATTCCACGGTCTGGTTTCAATTCACTTTCCCATTTCCTCATTGAGCAGAATTTCCATTCAGGTCTAAGTTTGTTTATGGATTTCTACGTGGAAAGTGACGTGTGACCGGCAGGTCTCCTTTCCCCATCTTTTCATGGTGATAAAGGGTCGCACAGACGCACAGGGATCTGCAAAGACAAAAAAGTAACTTTGAGAAGACGTTCCGACTGCATACAGTGTGGCATTATCACCTTCCCTAGGGATACTCTGATTAACTATTCCTAACCACAGAGATTTATGTGCTGCTTCTTTTACATAATTCCTTATCTCTGCTGCTATGAATAATTCATGTGAGACTAAAGAACTGAGAAGACATTGTGGTTGAGAGTGTGGGGAAATGAGTGAGGACATCTTGAATTGCCTTTGTAGGAAGTTTGAGACCTGAAGTAAATACTGGATTTTATAATTGGAGGACTTTTTTTAGCAGTAAAAAAAAAGTCTACTGCAATCTTATAATGAAATCATGACAACCTCAGCATATTTATCCAGATTAGTAAGTGAGTTGCTCATAGTATAAAATATAGATTAAATAATTAGTGTAATCATGCTCAAAATACTGAGTTACCGTGGTAGCCACTTATAAAATGTTTTTTGTCTTACTCTTGCATATTTCTTAACGTTAAATTTACATTTTACAGCATTTCTAAGCTAAGTAAAGTATGACACAGAGACTTGGGGTCACAGTAACGTGTCCTTTTCTACCTCCTTTTCACATTATGCATGGCTACACTTTCATTAAACTGCATCAGCATTTTTATGCTTAGCAGCACTCACCCCCTACATAGTACCCCTGAGCTGAGCTCCAAACTATTATTTCTTTAAAAAAGTTTGTTGAGTCCATTAAAGAACAAACTCGAAGTTGTGATCAGATATTATGGACTTCTTGTGCTTGTGCACTGTCATGTGACGAGTTTACAATGACATATATCTGACTATAATAAGGCAGGGGCCAGTAGAAAGGTCCAAATGCATATAGGTAGCCTACGTTTTGCAAACCTTTCATGCTTGTGTACTCACGCTGCATTAAATGGTGTAATGGTGTATTTGACAATATAGACACCAATTTTCCATACTTGTATGAATCATCTTGTTTCACGTCTTCAATGAAGCACAAGAAACTCTTTATATACACTTTTACTTAGAATAAACTTATGGAATGTCACCATGTCACATTTATTTCTATTGACAGTTGCAATAAGTTTTCACCATGATCTTGATTTGATGATGGGAGAGCTGGACTTTCCCATCTCAAACACATTCCAGAAGGAATCTCGTTGGGGTTAAGGTCTGGGCCCTGTGGTGGCCAATCCTAGTGTAAAAATGGTCCACGAACCACTCTTTCACAAGCCTTGAGCCCCATGAATTTTTATAATGTCAATGTGAAATATACGGCTGACATCAGGGAGGAAAAGAATCCAGTGATGGGGGGAAAACTGGTAATTCAGTATATTCAAATAGTCAGCTGATCTCATTTTTTGAGTGCATAACATTGCTGAACCTAATCCTGATAAACTAAAGCACTCCAGATAATAACAATGAGTCCAATCTTTAGGCTCCCTAGCAAATGGAAACCCTGTGTCCCAATTAGCTTAACTGATAAGTGGTTTTCTTAAGGCTCTACAGCTGTTTAGTCCCAACCCCTTCACATTGTGAGTTCTCTTCACATTGTGTGGAAATACTTGTACTTTAATTTTTAAACGTAGTTCTACTGTTAATTAAAAAAAATTAAATACTTTGACATTTAAATGAGCTCTAAACATTATTTTTTTAGATGATAGCTCAACACTGTACATAGTGTTGTTACTCTGTTTGTTGCCTGTGGTGTTATGCACTTGGTCTTTGGCAGTGTCTTTAAAGTGGACCAGCTTTATTTCCAGATTTGCAGCTCCATGTTTTCATTCTCAAAATCTGTTAGGTGTACCTCTGCATGAATTACAGTTCAAAATAATCTTGATTTATCTTATACTGAGCCTCGCTGCAGCTGCTCAGTTAATTCACTAAAAAAAGCAGTTTTCGCTCTTCTCCCTCATCACTCAGTGGCATCACTCAGCACTCTTCATTAAGGATATTCTCTCTGTTTGACATCATTTAGAGCCACGGGTCTAAAAAAACTGCCAATAACAGAACACGTGGTTTAAGTTGAACATTCTCTACTGTATCAGGTTTTATGTGAGGAAAAGCAGAGTAGGTTCACTTGATGGATGTATCGTCCTAGATACCTGAGATGCAACCTAAACCAAAGTAACCTTAATTCTCCAACAGGACTTGGAAACAAGTTGACGGGTGAAGCTCTCACATTAACCTGCTTCATGCAGTAGACACAAGGATTGGTCTACTGTCTGGTGAGCCGTTCTGATTCAAATAGCCAACTTATTTTGCGTAATGTATTCAAAGGAGTTTTGGTGAAGGCTTCCATCCCTCTCTTTGAAATCAATTCAAAGTCCTGAGTGTCAGAAAAATAGCCAAACGACTTTGGGTTGAAGCTAAGCCTTCTTTTGCCTTTATGCATTTTCAATCTCAACCTTTTAAATCTTTCACACAAACTCCTTTTCTCTCCAACGGCCTGCCTCTCTTTTTCTTCTGCCTGCTTTATTTTCCCCTTTTCATTCTTTTCCTCTCCTGCGCTGAAAGTCATCGATTCAACCGTCTACTAGACAAAATGTCCCAGCAAAAAGATGGGGGAAAAAAGACACATGAAGGGTTAGTAGGCACTGTAGGGTCTATTCATACATATACAATGACCGAAGGTTTGCTGAAGTCTTCTGAGTTTGATGTGGTTGTGTTTAATCCCGTCAGTTTCTGCAGAGAATGACTAGCCTTCAGACAAAAGTGTTTATTGTGACTGTTTAGTGGAGTATGGTTTTGTGGTGTTAAAGATGTAAATTGCATGCCTGTTACTCGTGGTTCAGCTAAGAGAGACTGGTAAAAAGAAGCATTTGAAAGATTAATACTGGACCAGCTTGATGTCATATATGTGCCAAATGTTATGTTTAAACATTTGGTTTTCATTTTCAGTTGTAAAAGTGAGAAGATCCCAATATTTGCCCAGGGGTAGAGTGGGGTTTTTTTCTGGAAAGCTGAAAGACATAAAATGAAATTATGTGTAGTCTATTTTGATTTTTTTATATAATCTTGAAGGATGACTGAAATATTTCTTCAATTCTGGGCTTTAACTCAGGCAGTAATATGTGTTAATTAAAATGTAATGCATCAGAAGTTTTTCAGTAGCAGTTTAAAAAGAGCATCTGCTTCATGTGTTGTGTGTTGATCGCATCGGGAATCAAATTTTAGTACTTTTCCCATTTTAGCTTATATATCTGTTTTTTGCAGCTTGGCTGCATGCAGAAATTAATATTTTTAATGAAACTCTTTAGAGCCGCACATCCCCCATCGAAGGCCAGCTAAAGTAATGAATTTATATTAAGTAGTTCACGAAAATTTTCACAGGAAGGCAGTTTTTGTTTAATGAAGTCAGGGGGAGGTTCTGTGTGGCCAATATGGTCTTATTCATGCGCACCAAGTACTGCTTTTCTGTCAGGTGCTGCTGCTACTACAAGTTAATGAGTAAAGGAAGTCACAAACTTATTTTTCTGTTATGATCAAGTAAACTTTTCACCATCTTCATCAGGTCCTGTTTGCATCTTTGGGTTTTATGCTTTATTTTGTGCTGTTTTCACTCGCTGAATTGTTATACTTGTACTCACTTTTTAATTTGTTAAGTTTAGGCATGAAAAACTATGTGATTGGCTATAAAAACTGTAGCTCAATGCTGGAGTCCCTGGTTAAAGCTTTTACTATGTATGTGAATGATCTCTGCTTCTGGTTTGTGTTGCGCTTGTTACAGTATCACTACTAGTCAGCAAGTAGCAGGCAGTGTTTGTAGACAAGTCAGCATCTTCCATGCAAACTACAACCAAAGCAGTCACAAAGACACCAGTTCTGACCAATTTCACCTGGTGACAGCTAAAAACAACTCATCAATAAGTCCGAGAATACATATTTTTCCAGTGGGTCCCAGGGGATGCCAGGGGGTTGCCAACTGGTCTCCAGGCTGTGACTGAGGTTGTACCCAGTGTGTATAAAATAGCCAACAAATACCCACATGTGACAAGTTTGGAGTTGCAGATCCGTCTCACTAAACCTGATGTCTCAGACAGTGATGCAAAGAGGTGCTTTGCACATGTTCAGTGTGACAGTATTTTGGCAGAGTATTTGGTAGATGTTGTTGTGATAAGAGTTAACTCTTGGAAAGAATTAAATATTAAAATGTAAACATTTTCCTTCAAGTACTTCCATTCATTCATTTTCTTAACTCCTTCTCCATCTTCGAGCTGTGGTAGGTCAAGAGGCTGGGCACACTATACACAGGCCGCCAGTCCATAACAAGGCTAACACAAAGAGACAGACAACCAGTTACACCCACACCTACGGCCAATTTAGAATCACAAATTAAGCATGTCTAAGCATGTCTTTGGACTGTGGGAAGAAAAGTGAAGTGGTAATTTATACAGAGGCTTTCATCATTTACAACAGATTCATTAAAACTGTGACAGTGAAATCTGAGATGTGGTAATACTCATAAATCTTTAGAAGATATCATAAAGATGAATCACACTTGATGGCAGAAACATCCATACAGGAAACTTTCACAAAATTCAGACAGTGGGTTGAATGTAGGTGATGCTGAATCTGAGTCTAAATCATGAGCCTCTGCTCCTGGAGAATCTATCATTTAATGATACAAAATCAATAAACACATTATTACTCATGAGTGGATCTATTTAAGTAAACAATGTGCTGTTAAGTGGACTTCCTTTAATCACAGTTTGGGCAGGCTCCTCTGACTGCTGGCTGCAATCATAGGGCTATTTTTAACACTTTAGTTGAGCATTGACTGACCTGAGTTAAAACCTAGTAAAGTACAAGGTAAAGACAAACATCAAAACCTTAACTTAGGCTACATCCACACAAATGCGTTTTCGTTTGAAAACACATCGTTTTCTCTCCGTTTTGGCCTCCCGTCCACACTGGGACGGCGTTTTCCCCAAGGAAAAACGCAGCGTTTTGAAAACATTCTTGAAAATGTAAATAAACGGCAGCGGGAAATGACGCAGGTCGATGATACAATGCTTTTATAGCTGTTATAGAGACTTAAATGTCAGAAATGCGTCATTTTAGCCCAATGGTAGGCTGGCTGCTAGGCACAATGATGACATCATAATATCTGATGTAGATACAAACCTTCAGGGGCCGAAAGCTACACCCACACTGAAAACGACTCACTCTTCCTCCATTGCTTTCAAGCTGACTGCTGGTCTTAATTCCAGCTATGTTAGTTATCAGTATCCTGTGCTCTCATTGGTCACTTTAGTCACTCTCAATTTCTTGGGTAATATCACTTCTGGTCTCTGGTCTAGCCATCTCTTCCACTGTGGATGCTACTCAAGATGTAACCTTTGTGCCAAGTTTGCCTGGTCAAGGAAGCCGTTTGCAGCAAACAGACAAGCAGAGATTTGGTGTAATCCAGTAAGAGGGCTTAAAAAACAAGAACTTTTTGGTCTGAGCTGCTAGCAGCTAATTAAAACTGAAAATGGTCAAAACTGAGGCTACTCCAACTGAAGAGACATTAGAAAAAGGTCTGAAGGAGCAGCTACTTAAAATTGCTGATCATTACTTCACAGTTGCAGACATTTATCTGAAAATAAAAAAAAAAAATAAAACACTTTAAAATCAGAGCTGATCAAAACAAGACTAATGATGAAGGATCGAAAAAATCTGTAGTGAGCCGTAGTGCAGTAGCTTGATGGGGGTCAACCTGTGCAAACAAACCAGTGTCTAATTACATGTGGAACGTGAGAAATGGCTGCCATGCAACTCATGTTTACCCCAAATTGCAGTGAAGAAGAAAACTCACGGGGGAAACGGCTAACAGCAGGGGAAAGCTAATCAGAGAGTTAATTAACTAAATTGACACATTATTGAAATTGAATCATGATGATAACATACCCATGCTGACATCACAATGCAGTGAATAAATAGATTAATTCCTCTCTGTTTTGCCCTTTAGAGGTATTATTTCTTCTTTAGCTACACAGATATTATGATGTAGACGACTGTATCCCGTATCAAAGAATCAATGCACTATGACACCAACTATCACATTAAAATGTGATCATAGAATTTCACAGCATTGCATTAACTGTTTAGGAATTACAACTATTTTTATACACAGTCCCCCATTTTCAGAGGCTCAAAAGTAATTGGACACACTGGCACAATTTTAAATACAAGGCTCATTGTTTATATTTGGATGAACATCATTTCCAGTCATTGACTGCCTGAATTTTAGATGTCATAATCATCTTCAAAATGCTACCTGTCCTCTCTTAAGATGATTTGACGGGCCTTTCCTGCAGCCACTTTCAGTTGCTTGTCTTCAGTTACCATTTTTGAGGTACACATGAGATGCACATTCTCTTTTACAAACAGCAGTGCGTATAAGGCAAGTGGTGCATGCATGCTTGTTGGGTCATACATTGCTAAAACATCTAGTCATTCATATTTTTTATCCCTAAAGAACTACGTCACCCCCAGCATCGGCTGTGATCGCTGGCACTGAATTACGCCATGATTCCCACCCCCTGAGCATCTCTATTGACACGCATTTCTTAATAAATATATGCAGGCATTAAACTGAGTGAGCTTTTGCTTTTGCTTCCTTGCGTGATTCTTATGTGGCGACTGGTCGGTGAGGCCAGTCATCATTAGCAGTATTAATGCCTTGGGTGGTTTGCGTAGACCGCGACCCTCTGACATTTTCTCTTCTCATTCTCTTATATACCCAAGCTGGAGATTAATGTGTGGTTTTTATTTTTGCTGCAAACTGTTTAACAGGGAAACCAGCACAGCCTCAGACTCAACCCTGCTGAAGGCAAGAAAGCACATGAGGAAGAGTTGTGTGTAAGCTCTCAAAATTATTATCCCAAATATGTACGCCTCCACTGCTCTGCTGTCCGGTCTGAATTAGCATCTCTGCTCTAAGCCACAGCTCTCAGCCGCCTTACACCATCTGTATATTTGACAGGAAACAAAGACGGGTTGTAGTGGTAAAGCAGTGGTGCCACAGATCTTATGAGAATGGCCTCTGTGTTGCTGCCTCCTCTGAGCATTGTTCCTATTAATCAGAAAGCCATTTGTGATGCCGCATTAAGCCCTTGGATGTCTAAAATGTGACAAATGATGATTACCTGAGGGAAATCGATGTTGATCACAATACTATTAATGGTCCCACTGCAGGAACAGCATCCATCGAAGTACAAATCTGGCAAGATTCACCGGCTGTGAAAAAGCACTAATTTAGAACTAGCTTTGTGTCAGGTGATTCATTTAATAACCGAGGTCTGAGAGAGGGCCATGTTAAAAAAAAAAAAGCTCACATCTGCTACCTTGTGCTTTTTTTGACATCAAACATACTGAACAAAAAGAAAACAAAACCTGCATTGTCTTATCCTGGCAGTGTGAATACAATCGCGCTGTTATGTGAGAGCAGCTGGTGAGTCACTCGCTGTAGTATTGCAGATAGAAAGACAGAGAAAGGGGAGGGGAGTAAAATACTTGATAGTACATGGATGCTGTATTACAGAGCACTTCTTCAGGGTCAAAAATATACTCACTCATCATTTATTCCCCTCCCCATATCTTAGGTCAACCAGGGGCAATGAGCTCAGCGGCACCGACTTTAGCTATGCGTTCGTCTTCCTGTTACTCCTCTGCGGGGGATAAAATCCATATGCCACCTAAAATCTATGGTCTACTTCCTGCATGTAGCCTCATATGAACAAGTCCACATATGTGTGTGAAGTGTGCTTCAAGTTGGACAAATAAGTCCTTCAGCATTTACGTGTGCGCCGGTGAGATCAGGTGCGCACAAACGCCGTAGGTGGTCTTTCCTTATGCATGAGACAGTAGTTTTCCAGCTGATCACTGATTTCATTTGCCATGTGGGCTCACTCCAGAGATCTGTCTGATGGCAATAGTCATGCTGGACCATAAATAAGACCCTTGCAATGACAACATCTGTATGCATGTGTCATGTTTTTCAGAATATATTGGCACCTCTATCAGTCAGTGGATTCTCAGAGCTTCATATTTTATTTGTTTGCTGTTCCTTTTCTTTTTTAAATTCAATTTCGTTCAGCTGCTCTGACTGATTGTGTTTTTTTAAGCTCTTGACCATCTGAACTCCTGTTCCTTTTGGATAAGGGCGATGGCTATTTACAATGTTAACTAAATGAAAGATTTTGTCAGTGATGGATTGTCTGATATCTTTTTAGTCGATCAAACAGTTTAGTATTTCAAACACTTAGAACTGATGCATCTTTAATATTCACTGCAACTGTATTTTGCACACGTTACTTTTTTTTAGATGTGTTTTTGTTATCTATCAACTCTTTTGGAAAACATCTTAAGCTTTGCCTGCTTCATGGTCCAGCGTGTTCACCAGGTAGCTGCTAACTTTCTTTTCAGATGTTGGGCAGGCAGTTTTTAGCTTTCTTTTTTTAATTTATAAAGACAAGAACATTCAGGAGAGGGAAGGACATCACATAAAGTAAGAAACTTAAAAACAGGGCAGAGTTGGTAAAGAACATAAAAGAGGGCTACTTAGATATTTATTTCCAACTTCTCAGACAGTGCGTGTAAATGTTGTCAAGTTTTATTTGTTGGTAGAGAAAAAAAGCATAAAAAATTAAATGAATAATAAGTGCAGTTTTCTATTTTTGTCACACTAAATGCTGCTACATTTATGCATTAGATGAGAAAAAAAAAGTTCAATGCCAAGTAGGAGAATTTTCTGCTCTTTAACGTTGGTGCTCAGATGAACTACCCTAAACATGCAAACCTTGCTTGGATCATTTCAGCTGAAATGGGATATTTGTGTCACTTTGTGATTCTTTCTATGATGCAGTCACACTGTGACGTGGAATATGGCAGCCGCTAGCATTAAATAACAACCTCCATTTACTAATTCCTTGTCTTTTCATTCTGGACTTACCATAGAGGCCATTTCAACTATACATAAGCACAGGAGGATATGGGCAGTGACTGCAGCATAGCAGATGTGGGTGGTGGTGGTTCGTCCCCATCAAGGCAGCTCCTCATCTCATCAGCCATCCATTCATTATTCTAACTGCTTGTTTAATTCAAGGATGCAGGAGCCTCTCCTAGCTGACTTTGGCCAGTAGGATGGGCACACCAGTCCATCACAAGGGCAGCAAGAGATTCTAACAGTCACACCGATAACCAAAGTTAGACTCAGTACTGACCAACAAGCTAGCAGTCTGAAGAGAAGAAGCCCATGTAGGCACAGGGAGAAAGGATTTATCTTACCGAAAGGTTCCGAACCATTTTACCATGAGGTAACAACGCTAACCAGTGCAGCACTTTGCTCCTCTCACTTTCTCATTCGGAACTATTCTTCAGATTTTTGCATCCAGGAAAGATACTTATGTGAAACTGAGGCATAGCTGTGAGAGGTCACATGTTCATTCTGGCCCATATAGAAAACATTAAACACATCAAACACAGTTCAACGGTCTCCTTCCATAAGCCACTAAAACTCAGATCACATACACCTACTAATCGGAAGGCTGGTGGTTCAATCCCTGGGTGCTCCAGTCTACATGCCAAATATGCTTGGGCAAGATACTAACCTCGGGTTGCTCATATGAATGTGTGTGAATGTTAGATAGAAAGCACTTACACAGAAAAAAAAGTACTTTTATGAATGGGTGTGAATGAGGCAAGTTGTATAAAGTGCTTTGAGTGCTCAGGTAGAGGTGAAAGTGTTATATAAGAACCAGTCCATTTACTATTTTCAGACAGTTTCAAAGCTATATAATGTGTTAAGAAACAATCTTAGATTTTCACATACAGACTTGTGATAAGGATTATAGAATAAATGATTAAAGGTGCCTGCTTACACTTAATGACATTTTCAAAAACAAACAGTCTGTTTTTAAAGTGTAACACAAAAGCAAGCAACAAAAATTTGCATATGAAGCCTCCTTTTTTTGTCCTGAAGGCAAACTTCTCCCATGTGCGTGCTATTTACATCAGGATTCCTCATCTTTCTTGCCCTTGCTATCGCATTGTTAAGTTTGTGGATGCACAATCACCACCTGTCAATCAGTGGGAAAAATATGAATCCCCAACAAAATGTCTTTTGGCTCACTCTTGTGTGTGCATTAGATTTAGAAAACAGGGCATGCCAATGGTACTAATGGTCAGAAACCCACAAACTGATACTGAAAATCATGCTTTGTCCAAACTGATACTATGAGCCTGTGTTCAGTCTTGCTTGTTGATCAAAGACCGGTGGCTCAACACCAGTGAGATGGTGGAGGTGTTAAAGAGGTTCTGGGAGAGCCTCATCATCCTCCCACCAAGCAATCATAAGAAGACCGTGCACGAACAGAGGATAGTGAGAGGTGAGCGTGTGTGAATTTACACTTTGTGTGCTAGACAAAGGGAGAGAGTCACGCAGAAAGGGAGGAGGAGATAAAAAGAGAAATAGGTATAAGAGGGAGGGAGGAGATGAGGGGATGGTGAGAGCCTAAGCAAGAGAGGTGGCAGGCAATAAAGCGCCCCATCAATCTGGTAAATGAGTGTCCTTCCAGCAGAGGGTACTCAGAGAAATGCAGCCTGCTCTGTGTTCATCAGTCAGAGGTTTAACACTCATCCTCCGCTCCAACACTTCCTTATCGAAGGAAAAAGCAATTGAACAAATGCTTGGAGTACAGGTCGCTCTGCCAATTTACTTACAGTATGAACTTGTCTGCTTGGCACCTTGAAGGATCATACTAGCATTAGTGAGGCTTTTGCTTAAATTGCTATTGACACTTTCAGTCCATTTACACAAGTTTATTATGGGTGTTCATTCATGGTGACTTCTATTGACCTCAGTGTGGCTACAAACATCAGCAGCACTTTAAAATCTGTTTATATTTCCATGATTTTTTTTTCTTTTTTTATTTCCAGGGCTATTTCTTATATGGCCAGTGCAGCAATATCATCTGGTTAACACACAACACCTTTTTCACTTTACACGACTGTTTGTAAGGGGAAGATGTTGCTCACGGGAGATGAAATTGACTCTATAGCCGTACTTAGCCTAAGAGCACTTTTTATGCTAGTGCTTATGTATTGTAAGATTTCATCAACCTGTTTGTCTGCTTGCACACTACCTGTCCACCAAAATACATGGTCAATACAATCATGTGAAAAAGAAAGAACATCCTCTTTCAATTCTTGGACAAAAAAAAAATCACATCCTCAGAAATAACATAATCTGAAATGCAGAAGCAATGTGCGAAAAACTAAGTGCTCTTTTATTGATTCCATAGGAATTAAGAGGGTAAGTAGCAGCCAGGTGCTGCTAATGAAATGCACTTGATTCATCAGCAAGTGTAACCACCTCTATAAAAGCAGGGCTCTTGGCAGTTTGTTGGTTTAGAGCATTCAGGCGCCAAGGAGGAAACACATCAGCAATGGGCTTCGAGAAGCAATTCTTGCTGGCCATCATCAATCTGGAAGGGTTATAGGGCCATTTCCAAATAATTATTAATAATTTGAAGTCCATCATCCTACACTGAGAAAGATTAGTCACAAGTGGGAAACATTCAAGACAGTTATCAATCTTCCCCGGAGTGAATGTCCCAGCAAATTTACCCCAAGGTCAGACCATGCATTGCTCTGAGAAAATGCACAAACCCCAAGAGTTACATCTATGTATGTTAATGGTTAAAGTTCATGACAGCACAATTAGAACAAAACAGAACAAGTGTGGCTTGTTTGGAAGAATTAGGAGAAAACACGACTTGGGTTTGTTAAGTTGTGGCTGAACAAACCGCAGATATCTCTGGGGGGGTTACTACACCACCATCTCTCTCTCTCTCTCTCTCTCTCTCTCTCTCTCTCTCTCTCTCTCTCTCTCTCTCCCTCTCTCTCTCTCAGTGGAGACATTTATTTAAACTTATGCTATAAATTCACATAATTTTCTTCAACTATGCTACCACAACCCCAAAACAGATTTAGCCTTTCTAAAGTAATGCAAATGCAACTGTAATGTCTCTAAGCATGGAACAAAAGAGCGAAGCCCATTAACCTCCAGTCCTCAAGGACCGTCTAGACTGGGTCACTGTACCAAGAAAGCACATAATCACCAACTGTTTTCAGTGAACCAACTTCTAGATATATCACACACACATATTACAATATGACTGTATATAACATATTGTACAAAAACACAGACAAACTACTCACCAATCACAACTTTAACTTTTAGACCTCATCAAAACCAGTGTCCTGGTTGTATACTCACCCTGCTCTCCTCTCTCCATCTTTATTTGAGAACCACTTTTTTGCTTTGGCTTGCTAAATATCATGTATAATGCTAGAAAACTGATGAACTACTCTATAAGACACACAAAAAAAATTCATAGCTGATGTCAACAGGTTCATGGGCATTTTGAACAAATGACAGAGAGCAAGGCCAGGAAGTGCAAGTAATATATTTCTGAGCATAGCTGAAAAGAAAAGTATTAAGGTGTTGCAGTGACCTAGTCAATGTCCAGACATCAACCTTACTGAAATGCTAACATAAGATCTTAAGACAGCTTTGCATAAACAATTGCAAGTACGTCTCACTAACGTGAGGCAATGTTATTAAGAGGAATGGTCCACAATGATCTGATAGACTGACAAAGTCATAAAAAAATAAATAGTTTAAGTTTTTGTCGTTAAAAGGCCGGTGTGTTTGAGGTGTGGACCAAAACGCAGACACGGGAGAAAAACAAAATATAACAAAAAGCGAGCCTTTATTGTGGCTGATATCATAAACACAAAACAAAGGCAAAGGCGAACTGAGAATAGAACTAAACTAAAACCTAAACTGGGATAGGCTAAGACTAACATGAAAACTATCATGAATCAAAACAGGTACATGCAACCTGAACCTAAACCAAAGCTTAAAAATAATCCTGAGACTTGACATACATGATACCAGACAGACAACCTAACATTAAAAACACAGAACGGTAATGAGGGAAGTGGAAACACCTGTGCAAACAGCTGACACAAATAAGCATGATGCCACAGGGGAAGGAAAACTAAACACACTGAACATGGAAATACGACTTTCAAAATAAAACAGGAAACGTAGAGAGACATGAACTGGGACACGCAAGCTTGACACAGGAGCCAGAGAGAGGAAGTGAGAGAGGGACAGAGACACAGAGGAGAGAGACACAAGGGGAACCTACACGGTCGAGGAGACAACACATGACAAACAGAAAAAGACTCATAAACAAGGAGACATAGGAGAAAAATAACCTAGACTAAAACTCAACTAAATCTTAACTAATAATAAGAACACAAGAACTTAACATATTTCCAATATAACATAACATACAAAATCGAACATGCGAAATAACTCAAAATGCTGGGTAAAACACCCAGCCCCTGAGAGTTCTACAACTATCGAAGCATGGCACGTTTATTTTTTCATATGCTTCTTCTGTATTCTGTCTCACTTTTTGGTGAATAAATAATAAATGTGTAGAAATTTACATGTGGTTGTTCATCTCAGGCTATATTTAAATCATTTTTGAAGCTAGAAAAGACCAGATGATTTTGTTCTTATGTCCTGATACATAAAACTTTGACATGAAGGAAGTGTATTTGGAGCCAGTAATTTCCCACAGAAGATGTTAGAGATTCATTCACAGCACTGTTCAGTGACCATGGACCGTGAGCAGACATCTGGTGAAAACAAGTCCCATGTTAACGCTTTAAATATGTCTCTAATAAGGCCTTAATGCCAATGGGAGCTGACATAAACCTCTGTCACCATGCATGTAAGCCAGGGATCATAACCATCACATACTGAACCCAGACCTGCAGCTTCAGCTTTGATCGTACTTTGAGTCTACATAATGCAGTTTCCTATGTGAAGAACAGAAGGCACGCAGATGTAGCTACAGATGGATAACCTTCAGAGAAACTACAATCTCCAAGGAGCTTCAGATGCTCATTTGGAACGTTTTTACTGGCGTTGTTTGCTAAATAAGATGTTCGGCACATTTGGAACCTTTTTGTAATTTATTTTTGTTCAGAGAGAAGTAAGATGCTGTTGTCAAGGCTGAGTTGTGTTGGTGGAATTGTTTTGTGGTGATATGATGCTTGGAGCGCAAAACAAGCCAAGCGTTCGTCATTGTTGTCATGAGCATTGTGACTCGACCGCACAATCCCATAGCTGTTAGTGGCGGTGACAATGTGAGAATCAGTAATAGACTTCTGAGATGAATGTTAATACTCTATTCTGTGCTCGCACAATGATGTGAATGTTTGATATCAGCGTCAGTCATGGAGTCACACAGAAAGAAATCATACACAGATTAGAGCTTAATGAATGTCTGCGTGTTTTGTGTTTTAATGCCAGCTTTCTGTCAATACACAAATACGCAAAATACACAAAAAGCATTCAAATGTGTGAGTGTGGTACTGTTTATTGTGCGCAGTCTGGACACCTTCAAATGATAAACTAATGTCTCTTGAAAGTTTAGTAACCGGTAGTTATTATTCACAAACATAATAACACTTTCTTTTGTCTTAGTATTTGTTGGACTTTCACCAAGCTATCATAGAAAGACAGAAGTAAATAATTCTTCCTCATAAGTGTTGTGTTTAACTTTAATAATCATTTTTGAAGAAAAAAAATGATGTGCATCGAAGGGTAATAAAAGTATCAAAACACAATAAAAAGCTGAGTGCTTTTATGTTTATGCTTTGAGTTGTGACACTCGTGAAAGCATTTAGATCACACTCATGAAGATATTAAACAAAAATCGATACTTCATAACTTACATTATCTTCTGTGTGGTACTCGGGTTTTTGTGACATAAAATTTGAAACTGCAACTTAAAAAAAATAGCTGCTCAGTTATTGATTCTGATGGTCAGCTCAGACATGCTCCACAAGGTTCAAACAAAACTTCTTCATTCACTTGATGTCAGCCCATCCAGATGGCTGGTCTGCTGACAGTAATTTACACAATGCTGTTTGAATAAGTGCTGTGATCCCGCAGCTCACTCCACACACACCTGATTTGTAACACACAGCTCGGTCTCTGTGGGCAGCAGCATGCTCAGGGAGACAAATAAAACCCAGGAGAAGGGTTTGGGTCAACTCTCTATACTACAGCATTAAACAGTCTCACAGAGCTGGACTCACTTCCCTTATGCATGTCTTTTAAAAGCTGCCATATTGGGCCATCTGGATATCTGGCTGCAGAAATACATGTCCTCTGCTTTGGTCTGCAGCCTTGTCAGCTGCTGTCATATCTTAAACTCCAACAAAAATTATTGTTATTATTTATTTCTGGTTACATTGTTTGGTGAAATAGTCTGTTTATCTAGTTAAAGACCTTATTCTAATACAGACAATCACATCATGCAGGAAGTAGTGATCCAATGTGTTAGAGCAGACAGTCACACAGAGGCATAGCTACAGATACCGAATTACTTTACTTACTCTATCTATCTATCTATCTATCTATCTATCTATCTATCTATCTATCTATCTATCTATCTATCTATCTATCTATCTATCTATCTATCTATTTTTCGGGGGTTAAACAACTGCAACACTTACTGTATTGATTATATATTTTATAGTGTAACACTGTCATCTGCTAGAACAGCGGTCTCCAACCTTTTTTGCGCCACGGACCGGTTTATGCCCGACAATATTTTCATGGACCAGCCTTTAAGGTGTCGCGGATAAATACAACAAAAATAAAACTAGTACCGGTACCGAAAAAAAGAAAATTTATTCATAAGACACGTGAAAAGACCAAGGAAAACCAAGTAATCGATAAAAACGATAACAAAATAACGCTGAAAACCGATAAAAACCCTGAAACTATACATTTCACACCTGAGCCTCAACTCTCGCGGCCCAGTACCAAACGACTCACGGGGCCCTGGGGTTGGGGACCGCTGTGCTAGAATGCTGCTCTTTTAGTGTTCCTCTGAAACAGTTCATTGCTGTTCTTGCTATGCACCGTACAGATAATGGACATAGACAATGTAAAGTCACCCACTAGTTTTGCAGTACATATTTTTATGCTTTTTAAGCATTAACATTTTGTCATACTGTTTTTTCCTGGAGCCTGAACTTAACATATTTGGATGAAAGTGTGGATTGAAGTTAACAGCTAACCTTCACAAATTTGTTTAGAAAGCTGCATCCCTAAACTGTAAGGATGCATTAGAGCACACAGCGCACATAAAATACCAGAATTTCATTCACAACGACTGGAGCACAGACTTGTGAGATGATCTGCACTACAAAGCAGGTCATACTATTTGTCAGATAATCCATGAAAATGCGCTGGTAGGCACCAACAGCTCACAGACACACAGTGGAAAGGTCCAGTTCAGTGATTCCAATTTGCTGAGGTGAAGCCTAGCAGATGCCAATAGGCTTCAGCGGCCTGTGTCAGGACATCTGTCAGTCAAAACAGCAACACCTACCACTCCAGTATGCAACTTAAGACTTAACTAATAAAAATACCGCCCCAAATTGGAACAATTCAAAAATTCTGGAATTTTTTGTTTGCTTGTTGGTTTGTTTTTTGTGCATTTTAATGCTGAAAACTAACATTAGCCAGATGTGATCAGTCACTACAATGAGTCCTGAAAACGACCCCATTGCTAGCTAGGGCAGTGTTCTTCTCAACATCGAAAGCAATATTTATTTATTTATGGTAATAAATCATATTCATAAATAACATCACTGTAGAGAATTTCCTGCATTTTTACAGCTGCAGTGTAAGTTGCAAACATAAACAGATTTTTTTCCTGATTAAATAAACATTCATATTCACATTCAGGGGTGGCTGTAGCTCAGGTGGCAGAGCAGGTCAGCCACTAACCTGAAGGTCAGCGGTTCGATCCCAGGCTGCCTCCTGGCTGCATGCCATCCTTGGGCAAGATACTAACCCCGTGTTTGCCTACTGGTGGTGGTCAGAGGGCCCGGTGGCGCCAGTGTCCGGCAGCCTCGCCTCTGTCAGTGCGCCCCAGGGCAGCTGTGGCTACAATGTAGCTGCCTATCGCCAGTGTGTGAATGTGTGTGTGAATGGGTGAATGACTGAATGTAGTGTGAAGCGCTTTGGGGTCCTTAGGGACTAGAAAAGCGCTATACAAATGCAGGCCATTTACCATTTCTTGGAAAAGTCTCTGCACGAGTCACTTTTTAAGCTAGACAGCATATTAGCTCCTCACTTACAGAACACCAAAAAGCCTGTAAACATATGTCACGCCACTTTCGTCTGTTTGCATATTCACTTGATTTTATTTTTGACAAAAGAGGAAGGCTAAATGTAATTTCAGTTTGATTTAAGCTTTTATTGGATAAACACCTTAAAAAATGTGGAACCACAGATTTCTCGGCATCTGCACTAAAGACTAATCTAATTTTACCTGGCTTGTCATAACCCTCTTACCCATATTCTTCATGCTGTCCTGACAGCTCCAGTTAACTGATACTGAGTTAAACTGCAGTCTTCCACATGCTCTGATCTCAGGTGATTTTGTCCCATTTAGCATCTTTAAACTACACCAATGAAACAGCCAGTCTAAACTTCCTGGTCTCTTGTTTTTGCTTGACTGGAGAATAACTGAAGCAAAATTTCTACATAAAAAAGTCAAATCACCTGGTCTTTTGCAGGTCTTAAAATTAAAATACAACCTCAGAAGAACTTCAAAGAATATTATGCCATGTCACTACTTATTTAAGACAAATTAAGCCAAAATGCAGAAGCAGTGTGTGAAAAACTATTAAGAAGTAGCTAGGTGCTGCTAACCAAATGAACTTTATTAACTGATCATCAGCCTTTTAGAGGTGTGATAACCTCTAAAAGGCAGTTTGCTGTTCTGGAGCATTCAGATATGTGTTAACATTGCCTATGCTCTCTAAAAAGATTGTGGCAGCACAGCAGGTTTTAGCATTTTAGCATGAAAATTTCATCCCAACTGCCGTACGGTCAAAAGTTGAATACCACTTGAAAAATGGCAACAACAACAACAAAAAAAATCATATTTTGCATTGCTGGATCTTAACAAGGTTCCAAGTAGAGCTTCAACATGCAACAAGAAAAAATGGGAGAGAGACAAAACATTTTTTTAAAGATACAATTTATATAAAACAACACTTAAACTGAAGCAGGCTGTTTTAAAGCCATTTTTCAAGTGGTCTTAAACTTTTGATCGGGACTGTATCAAGCACGGTGGTGGAGCGGTAATGTTTTTGGCTTTTTTGCAGGACCTGGGCACATTGCAGCTGTTGAGCTGATCCTCCTTTGTATACCAAATTATTCTTGAGTCAAATATAAGGCTATCTGTCTGACAGCTAAAGTTTAGTCAAAATCGAATCATTAAACAGAACAATGATTATAAACACAGCAGCAAATCTACATCAAAATGACTGAAAAAGAAAAGAATGAAGGTGTTACAAACTTCAGACCTCAGCCTGACATTGTGGCAGGTCGTTGATCTACAGTCATTGGGCAGGACCTTAAAAGTCCTGTGCATAAACAAATGCCTGAAATGAACTGAACCAACATTGTAGAGTAGAGTGGGACAAAAGACTGGAAAAAGTCATACAGAAAATGTTTAGCAGGAGTGACACACACAGGACCTATAGAGCCACAAATTATGCATAGGGAGGTCGGGCAGATTGATGGTTGACATTTAACAGTGGAGACTGCCGTTAGTTCTAAATTTCAAACTGATACTCATAATTTATTTGAACCTTTATATTACCTTAAACGTGTGTTTGATTGTATAAATGTGACAATAAATGTCCTATTTTAACAAAAAACAAAACAGTTGTTTACTTATCAAATTGTTTTGGTTGGTTTTAGTTTAAGTTTGTTGAAGTTAGAAATTCAGAATTTATTATTAGGTGCTGTTTTTGTCATCCATTTAAAAATATGTATCATTGCTACCTTCAGATGTTACAATAGAAGAAAGCATTTTCACTGTCAGTCAGATTTAATTCGTCTGACCATTTGTAAAAGATAAGTGAAAGGCTTTTATTCTTTTATGGATTTATTCACTTCTATTCTGTTCTTAATGCTTTAATTATGGACGGTGTTTTCTTTCATAATGAAACAGCTCTTCCTTTCATCACCGCAGACGTTAAATATGTGGATGTACTGTACTAGAATCTCACTGGGTTGCCAGCACATCATGAGCTGTGTGTGTACAGTATACATGTCTGGGAATGAAAGTGAGCCAAGCTGGTGAGTGACATGGTTTCATTTACATTTTCAGGCTTGTTTTTCGGCTGTGCTGTGTCTATCAACTTGAATCTACAATTCTTCAGGAAAAACATAGCTCTGAATACATTTATATGTAAAACTAAATAAATAAATAAATGGCTGTGTAACATAAATGTAAGTTCTTGCTGTATAGTATAGCATCTAAATCCACAGAATAATGTTCTATTTTCACTTCGCCCGCTCGGTAAGCTTAGCCTCTCATCTCCCATCCAAGATGACAGCGTAGTCAAGGGTAAATTAGTCTGACACTGCATTGGCTAAATGCTGCCCATCATTTCCCATCTTCGTTGATCCACATTTACTCAGCTTCATGTCCCTTGGTGTCAAGCACGCATGGGATCACAGACCAGCTGGAGAGCACTGAGTGATGAGCTTTTGTCAACTGTGAGATGGCAGCAGAGGATATGGGAGTACAACCAGCACTCTCCCAAGATGGAACTTCAGTGCGTCATCTGTGAGACATACCCACACTGGCAGGGCAGAGTATTCAGTCTACCTCCAGTTCATCATCAGTGCTCCGACTGCCGGCTGATGGGTGTCCACAGGGCAGGCTTTATGATATCTGAGAATCTGTTCTGATGTGATCAGACAAATTCCAGGTCACGCTTTGTGCCACAATATTCCTCCAGCTACATATACTGGTAGCTTCAGAGTGTGTGATATGCTAGAAGGGCTAGAAGCAGTGTTACCAGATTTGACTGATAAAAAGTATCCCCCACCCAGGTACCTTAAAAACAGCCAAGGTATTAATTTTTATTTATTAATTTTTATTAATTTTATTTATTTATTGTCCCATCCTTTTGTGTTAACTGTTAAGTTCATTCATCTGTCTGCGTTTTCCCATTTAGTTATGGTTCCCCCCCATCCTGCTTTATTTTGGTAGTTACTTGTCTCTAATGTTGTGCGTTTGCTTTTACTTCCCCTTGTCTCATCATTTCATTCATTTCAGCTGTCTCTTGTTTACCCAGGTGTTTCGACTTCCCTCATTACCTCATCTACAAATATGTATTCTCAGTTTTCCTGTGTTGTCTTGTTGTGTCATACTGTGTTCTTCTTTTATTAGTCCCAGTTAGTTTCCTTAGTTTATTTCTGGAATTCTGAATATTCATTGGATTTTGGACTTTGCTTCTGGTCTTGGATTTTATCAGCCTCAATGAACGCTTGCCTTTATTCTGCCAAGTTTCTCTCATCCTCATGACAGTTTTACTGGTAAAATTTATGCAAACTAATGAATGTGATGAATAATAGAAGTCCTAAAATATATAAAGTTAGAGCCAATTTTGCCTGTGTACACCACTACAGTGGGTTTGAATTAGTCAAGATATGACTTTCAGCTTTATTTTAAAACACTTAACAAAATTTTGCACTATTTAGAAATCATTGCACTTTTTATATAGATATATATATACATATTTACATACAGATATGTGTAAGTCAAACAGTTTGAATGAAAATCACTCAGTCTGGCAACTTTATTCAGGAGTCCCTTTCAACTCTAAACAAAAGACTAGGGCCTGGAGGTCAGCCAGGGATTACATACTATGTTAAGGTGGCCAGCAAACAGAAGCTGTCTGGTATACTTGTCTCATTGTCAGCTATGACTTTGAATTTAGTCTAGTACATTGAAAGACAGATACATAAAACAGCTGCATTACAGCCTTGGCCCTGGCCTTAGCCCACTTTTACCCTGACCGCCCAACAATTTAACAAGTAATATTTTTCATCCACGTTCATCAAATATCAATCTGGTACACAAGACAAAAGTGTGTATCCCTACAAGTACAGGCAAGTGACCTTGGTCATTGATGCTACCTCTCAGCCTCTGCTAAGCTGGCCCTGTAACCAATGATTCTCTGTCTGAATTGCTGTAGTCCTAAGGGTCTTCTGTTTTCTCTCACAGCTGATAAAAAGACAGCCTTTTTCATCCACCCACTATTGGCAGGGGCTGAGTTTGTATGGTGCTCAGGAAATCTTCTAATGAGATTTGTAGTATTTTAGCCATGCTAGCACCAGAGGCTCTGAAAGCTTTTGTCTTGCCCTGTGCCCACCTGAAGCTCAGCAATGAGCTGCTCCCCAAGGTGAGACCTTGGTGTGGTCTTCATAGAGGTTGTTTTGGGTTTGTTTTTTTTATCCCAACTTAGTCTGGCCCCTCATGCAGGGTCAGCTAACCTTGGGAGTCACAATGGCATTCAAACCCTCTCTATTACGATGAAGTGGCAAACTAGAGGTCTGTCCTTCAGCACCACCCCCGAGGTACAAAAGTAAATACCTGAGGTGGTTCTAGCACCTGACTGGGACGCCTCCTCCTAAGTGAGGTTTTGCTGAATTACAGATTACTGCTCTGGGATGTTTCTATATACCTCCACAAGAGCTAGAGGAGGTCTACGTATTTCCCCTTAGAGTGCTGCCCCCTTGAAATGGACCTGAAAGAAAAACAGTTAAATGAACATTTTTTTTAACCACAGAAAATAAATCCATCTATGACAGATCAGCATTTAAGGAATCTTTTGCTTTCTTTTTAAATCAATGAAAAGGTTCATTGGAACTTAGATGGATTACCAATAAATTTGGTGATAGTGATATCTTAGCTTATCATTTTTCTATGCAATAATTTATTTTGTAGGAGGGTGGTTCTTTTGCTGTGGTAGTCTAATACTGGCTCCTGACAATTAGACGAATTAGGATATGCCGTATTTCAATGTTCATCTAGGTTTCAGTAAAATCTATTGCCATAAACAAACTGTTGTGCCAATAGTTTTAAATGAGATTCTTCTGATCCGATTGCTCTCGTTGCTGGCTGTACAGCTTTGATGTTCGCTGTAATTATACCACTTTTCAGCACTTTATTTTAAAAAAAAATCTTTGCATATTAATATGACCTTGGCGTAATCCTCACAACAGCTTCTGCTCTTGTTTAAGTGTGTCTCTTAATGAACAGATATGCTGCTCCTCAGGCCTGACTGCTGCAGCTGAACTGCTCTCTCTGGTCATGTGCCGTACACACTGAAACCTAAATCCTGATACTCTTGGATGCTCTAATCCCTCCACAGTACGGAAACCGAAACAGAATATTAATTTCATCTTGTTTTTAGCACATTACCAATTTGAGCAGTTAGGAAATGTTCAGCAGGCCTAAGCTTGCCTCCCATATGATTTACATTGGACTATTGTTGGAAATCTTTTTAATATGACACCCCAGGCTGCAATAAGATATAGCTGAAGTTATGGGAATGCAACTGCAAACCCCCAATGCAATGTTTTGCCTTTTGCAGTTGAATAATTACACACTGGGTTTCATTACTATTATTATTATTTAGGCTCAAATGTTGACACTGGTACCAGGTTAACCTTTTTTAAATAATCCCACAGTACTCCATGAAGAACTGAGTAGGCACAAAGAGGATCTTTATTTTACTGGACATGAAATCCGATGATTTAAGGTCACTGTCCTTCTTTAAATTGAAGAAAATCCAGTCCTGCTCTAGAGGTCAGCTAGTATTGAAAAGATAATCACTCAGAGTTCACAATCAAATGGATAGATTTAATCCAGCCAGAATTAAACCCAATAGTTAGAAAATGGGTTAGAAATCCAACCAGCTAGTGAGATAGACTTATACCGAGAGTGAGACCAGAGAGAAGATTTAAACATTTGAGTTTAATACTCAAACAATGCTCATTGTGTTTCCTGTGACATAGTGCTGTGTGTTCTGCCTTTTCAGTTTTCAAAGTGAAGAATTTCCTCTCTAAGCCCTGCCCCCCAGGACTATTAAAGCTTTGACAGCATTTTAAACAAGCGCTGGCGGAGGATTTGCCATGCTGGCTACTAACCAATAGCATGTAATAATTCCCCAGTGCCCAAGTTCTATTCTGAATTTATGGATAGAGTGTTTTAACAATGTAGACATTGGGCTGTGCATGCTTAGCATGCATGACACAACAGCACATGACTGCAGAGGTTAATGCGTGCAGCATTGGGTCCTTTATGTCTTGTTTCGCCTGAGTCCATTGTAATGTCTAAGTCTGTTTGACAGGGAGGAAAGTTCACAGCTCTCCTACAGCTTAGGCTTGCTCTTTTTCATGAAAAGAACAAAAAAAAATTTTTTTTCAAACCCAGAATTTGATTTTTGCTCTTATTCGTATCATCACAAGCACAGTTCAGCCTTACCAGCAAGTGCTGTGAGAGATTTGCACATCATTGTGTGCCTCTTTTTTTTAAATGAGCACCATAAATGTTATTCTGTCCGGTACTATGACGTTCAGTCTTGCAGAATCACTGAAGTGAATCTTTGTGGCGCTGGCACAAGATGTTACCAAATGAAAACATGCAGAAGGGAACCAGAAGCAGTACAATGAGGATGGTAAATGGCTCAAGGGAAATGGCAACGTCTCACTCTAATTACACTTCAGTGTGTGCAGTGGTGAATGAGGGAGAGCAGCGTTTTGGGATCATTTTAATGGGCAAAGCACTGATGAGAATCCCATGAACAGCAAATGCTTCGAGCTCTGAATTTTTCAGTAGGCTTCATGTTTTGAGTGCAGCGGCCTCGGTGTTCAGCAATGTGAAAGGAAGATTCTTTCTGATTTTGGAAGGCGTGCACGCATGCCATCCACATTGTCAGTCACTGAATGAGATAAGCAGGTGCTTTGGAAAACCTCTACCTTCTGTAAATACGCAGGGGGTGCAGTACCAAAGCTGTCAGCTGTCTCTCTCAGAGTCTTTCCACACTGTAAATGACATACTCAGTGCATGGCAAGTCCTAAAGTAATAATCCGATCTTCAGGTTGCACCTGTTATGACTTCATTTTCGGCAGTCGTTATTAAAAATAAATAAAATTTAAAATTTAAAAAAGCTCAAAATAAACTGTAAACATTGACAGCTCTGTTGGGGGGAAATACCCAGTGTCAATAAAGTTGTATTATGATTGCATTTTATCATCACATTAAGTACAATTTTCCTGAGTGTAGCTGATTCTTTCAGCAAACCCTGCCTTCTCCTGTAATGTGATTGACCAACACTTGGCAGTTAAATCCCTTCCAGACAAAAATGCCTCTGTGTTGCAGCCCCTCAGGTTATAAATGATGTTTGACATTAATGTGTTTTTGGCTATATACAGCTACACTGTCAGAATGGCTCTCTTATATCTGCATTATGTTACAGAACATTATACTGATAATCTCAGAAAAAAACAAAAAGGTATAACGGAACAGGAAGTGTTCTAGCTGTGTTACTATGTTTGACAATATGAGTAATATTATTTTTTAAACATAAATAAAAGCTGTTTGTGTCATGCAAGAAGCAAACGATTTCAATGCTTTTTTGCTGTAAGTGTAGTTACCATTAACACGTTGACATATAAATGGGTGCATTTGTTGAACATACAGTAGAGATTCCAGAAATTAAATGACTCTAACCATGAAATAGTTGAAAACCTCATAAAAAGATCAACTGTCACTTTTAAAGTTGAGTTGTTTTGTACAAATTTAAACCTGTGAGATATTGTTCTGGTGCATTGGTGAAGCAATGTAGAGAGTCAAAATATCACACTGTACCGATGACAGTGATTGACGGTGTTGGCAGTTTGACAAATAGGTTTGGGGAAATGTGTTAATGAGAGGGAAAAATTTAAATGTTCAAAAAATTCCTCTCAGATGCATGTATAATGTACATCATGTGGAAAAGTATTGTGATAAATGTTTAAGGTTTTTGTTCTCATTAGTCCTGTTATCCTCAGGTCTTGCTTTCCCAGGGCAGTAGAGAATAACAGTTGCTTTATCCACAGGAAGCACCAAATGACATAACTTAGCGACTGCAACAAGCTATTAGTAGATTCTCACTAGACAGTGGGGATAGCGGATGGTGTTGGCCCATCTTAAGTGTTATTACTGTTAACATGGACTTTGTACTTGTGGAAATGTGGAGGGAGACAGGCACATTTTCACTGGTTGTCAAGATTTTATTGAATTTCCATGCTTTTGTGAAGTCGGGTTTACAAAATATAGAAGCAGGAAGTGTAAAAAAAAAATAAAAATAAAGAAAATAAAGAGATAATACTTTTTGTTCATGCATTATTATTATTCATCATGTTCTATTGTCAGTGATTTAGGTGGACTATAGTATACATGCACAGAACACACAGGTCTTATGTAGATGCGGGGTTGTCAGCACCTGACTGCTTAGCATCACATCCCAGTGATTTACTGATTATTCTATGTGTGTGCGTAATTGCTTTCACACCATATAAGTATCAATCCTGTTTTAGTGATATAGACATGAAATTATTGAGTATTTTAAGGTTTTTATTTTATTTCTACTAAATATAGCATCTGCAAAATATTGCTGAAGAAGGAAAAAAACTTTTGCACATACATTTTATATATATATA
>NW_024582452.1:1285247-1371861 GCF_018398535.1 Haplochromis burtoni
ATATATATTAAATAACTGAAGTTGTTTCATTTTGTTTGAGCAGGAGTTCTCTGAATATCAAAAACATCTCTAATTTAGTGGTAGAAAAGTCTGATGCATAATCTAAAGGATCCTAAAAAATCCTAAAAACATTTTTTCTCCACTGTGATTTATTTTTCTCTTGATAAGCTACTCTGAAAATAACATTAATACAAGGTATTTGGGAAGTCACTGACGTCTTCCAACAATGTTTGCAAAGCTGCAGCCTTGATAATATTTGAGCTTGTTTATTGTTTGTCATCTGGCTTTGATTTTCCAACACAATACCATGAGAGAGCAATGTTGTATCGGGGCCAACTCAAAAAATCGCATATACGCGTGTGCACACAGCATACAGTAACAGCCAGTATAATAGGAATACTTTAATAAATCAGCCAGAGAGGAGCCTTGACTGATTAAAATTTTACTTAAGGATGGGAATCTGTCTCTATATAGGACATCTGAACCCTGGATCCTATCTTCCAACAGTGCAGAGTTAACTGTTTGTCACTGTTTATTTTAGTACAATTTAAAATATAATGGGTTATATTAATGTTTCTAAATCTTTTGAACCACTTTTCAATATATCTCCAAGTACAACAGTTCAGACGATCAACACTATTTATAATATTTACCATGGTGAGAGAATGGAGCCACTGTCAGTGTTACTGCATTCAAACTGAACTTCCTTGATGACTCAAGTGGCTTCTTGAGTCTGTAGCTTTGTTTTTTAACTCGAACAGAGAGCTAACTTGAAATGAAAATCCTTTAGTGAATTTAAAGCAGCTGTAATCAGTATGTGCTGAGTCTAATGATTATGTATACTGTGAATGGAGCAGCTTAAGCCACACAGAGCTATAACCTGAGTCTGCAGCTCCCCCCAGATCACTCCCACTGCTCATAAAAAACTGACTATACCTGCTGAGCACCAAACAGAAGCAGTTTCCAACCAGCTGCTATCATAACTGTGCATTTAGCAGCTATTTACCTCAAGAGTTAGTTGAGATAAAATTGTTGTTTAAGAAGAGCGAATATTGCTCTTAAATTTGTCAGGTGGCCAGCGGCACAGCGCCAAATGAAGGATAATGTTGCTCTGTACTGTGTCTGCAGGCTGTGTAAACAGGAAACTGTTTGCTAACAAGTTCAACATATCAGCTTAAAAGGTGATAATATGTCAATGTC
Source organism: Haplochromis burtoni (assembly GCF_018398535.1). Taxonomy (NCBI): domain Eukaryota; kingdom Metazoa; phylum Chordata; class Actinopteri; order Cichliformes; family Cichlidae; genus Haplochromis; species Haplochromis burtoni. Next base: position 1,286,448 of record NW_024582452.1, read on the forward strand.
GTGTTTACAGATTGTTCTTGCAGCACCCAAGTGGCCAAAAATAAAACGGAATTGTTGTCTGCAAATTCGTTAAGCAGGGAAATCTAGTTTATCATAATAGGTGTCACGGTTTGGCATGACAGACCGTGGGGATATGGGGAATGAGGACCCAGGCGCGGTGCTCTGTGTATAAACTGTGCGTTTATTTACAGTGATGGAAACAATAACAGTAAATCCCCGTGCTCTCCCGTGTCGTGTCTTCCCAAAAAGTCCGTGCTCCGTGTTCTCCAATCTCGTGTGTCCACACACACCCCGTGCCTGCTGACCCCCGATGTTCCACGCTCCTCCTGAGGGGAAAATGACAGAGGCAGCCGTCAAGACACTCAATTCCAGTAGGCATACACTCACAGACTTAACTAAGCAGAAGACTAATGCCGGGCTTATGCTGGGCTTACACTGTGCGATTTTTGGCCCATTTTGAGCCGATTTTTGAGTCGTGCGACCGTTTTGGCGATCGGCCCGATTTTGGCCTTCATCGTGCGTCGTGCATCGTGTAGTATACGTGGGGTAACGAGAAGCGATTGACACCTCACGACGAGCTCCCGATCATCAATCGCTTGGTCCGTCGTGAGGGCGTCACCGCAGTTTGTCACACTGCGCACGCGCAAACACAAATGTCAGCGAAAAACACGGAGCAGCACGGCAGTGCAGCGTGTGATCTGGACACAAGCGATGGAGGCACAACTTGTAGAACTTTGGAAAGCTCATCCGAGCCTTTTCGATGTGGCCTCACAAAATTATCACGACCACAACAACCGTGAAAATAGTTGGATTTACATCGCTGCTCAATCACAGCTGCCTGATCAATGTTTTTCATTAGCAATTTAGCAAAGTTGATGGTGGTGGTGTGTCTGTGTGAGTGAAAGACAGAGAGAGAGCGCGAGCGACAGATTTTCTGTTATAACCTTCATTTTATGGACGCACAGTGTGAGCACTCAGGTCGCATCAGAGCATCGGGCCGTATAGTGTGAGACCTGCATCGTGACCTATGAACTTCTAACCCCTGCGAGTCAACCGTACAGTTTGAGCAGGAGCTGTATCGCGCGACTGAAAAAATCGCACAGTGTCTGCCCAGCGTGGAGTCTCATGAAATGATCCCGCGTCGGTGGGAGCTCCAAGACTCTCCTAGTAGCTCCCCCGACGAGCCCTGATCAGCGGCAGGTGTGTAGCTTCGGGTGTGGCCAGTCCCCTAGCCGGGCCACACCCACCAGGCCTGAAGGCGCCTGTAAACCAGTGTACATACACACCTGCACCCATACACACACACACACTCACATCTACAAGCATGGAGAAGAGCAGCAGCAACACCAAAAATACATATAATATCACCAGTCCATGATTGCCCAGGGATCCTGGGTCGCTCAGACCCAGGACCCTGACAATAGGAGTTTAAGTGTGTTTTCAGTACTTGTGCATGAATACTAAACTCATTTTATTTTCCCAGTATGAAGCCAGCTTTAGCACTCATTATGAACTCTCAATGTTACACGTTGTAGAGCTTCAACGTGTAACATCCCAGTGCTTTTTAAAGTCTCTCCAGTTTAGCTCTTTTAACCTTTTCAGCAGTATATTGCAGTCTGGGGAGAATAGGTGGTGATTCTTCAGTCTGCTTTAGCTGATAAAAAAGACGATAGGTTTTTGGCTGTGTGATTTGTCACAGGGAGAATGGGGTTTCAGACGGCAGAAGAAAAATATGAGCAAAGTGTATTCTCTTTACCTGAGTTCAGCACAGTGGCGCACTGCTTAGCATTGTTGTTTCACAACAAGAAGCCTCTGGGTAGAACTTCCTGGTCAGTTAGTGTCTTCATGTGTAGAGTTTGCATGTGGCCTCTGTACCTGGGTGGTTTCTGTCTTGGTGCTACGGTTTTCTCACATAATCCAAAGACATTGTGTTAGCCTTATTAGGGATTCTGCGTTGACTTTAGGTGTGACGCATTTGCCCCACTACATGTGGGCAGTGTTGGGAAGGTTACTTTTAAAATGTATTCCACTACAGATTACAGATTACATGCCCCAAAATGTATTTTGTAACGTATTCCGTTACGTTACTCAATGAGAGTAACGTATTCTGAATACTTTGGATTACTTACTATATTATCATGCTTTTACAACCACATGAATGTACTATTGCTGTGTGATTTATTACTATTACTGAAGGTTACGCGCCATACCAATACCAACTAGATTTTTAAATCTTAATATAAATGAGTAACAGTAGGTTGACATTAGATAAGGCTGCACTTTTTGCAGCGATCTTGTATAGAAAACTATTCCGGGTGTATATAAAAAAGGTCCGCGGCTCCGAACTGTAGTAAAGGGACCTCTGGCTAATACGTCGGGTTCCGTGTCGGGTTCGTAGCTGAAAACTAGCTTTACTTGGTTGTCTGGGTCAACTTTGTATATACATATATACATTATATATTATATATAATTTCTGCTCGGTGATAACTCGTACTTTTCCACTCACCTTTTTCTCCCTCCTCGCGCTCACAGACACATAACGGGTATGGCAGTCCATTCTCCCTGCAGCACAGACTACACTACCCATGAGGCTACATTCTTTAGGGCTATGCCTGTAACACTCTGCTTATTGCCTTCATATTAAATCATTTTGTGAATAATCTTTTAAAATATTTCTTCACGTCATTATGCGGGCCGCAAGTAGAGGTGACATGGGCCGCAAGGTTGAGACACAGACATTAGAGCCTCTTAATGCGTGTTTTGTCTCCAAAAATATGGAGTTCATAGCCTTATGAAACAGGAAAATACCGCCGTGTAATCCATTAATTTCAACAAAGTAACTGTATTCTGAATACCAACTTTTAAAATGGTACCTGTAACGGAATACAGTTACTCATATTTTGTATTTTAAATACGTAACGGTGGTACATGTATTCCGTTACTCCCCAACACTGCATGTGGGACAGCTGGGATGGGCTTCAGCTACCTTACAACCCCAATCTGGATGGAAGAAAATTGGAGGAGTGGACATATTATATTTCAAATGAGCAGTCGGTTAATTGTTAACTGAATTAATTATTATGCATTTTTGTCTTTGCCAGAGTACTGTGTTGAACTTACCAATGACTGACTAGTCATTGAAGACTCCCCAAATTATCTTTGTTCTAGGAAAATACATAAATAAATCATATACATATATTTATCAACTCTAATAAAATAATATTCCATTTATTGTGTCACTAGCAGGGACAATATTATTAACTGTAAACTTTCAAGCTCCAGATGTTGTGATCATTTGCTGGCCTTTTTGTTCTGTTTGTGTGATAATACATATAATAGTTCGGTCTTTACATTTTGGTATGCTAACATAAGCAATTGACATTTTTAACCATTTTCCTTACATAACTGAGTATTTATTCTGTCCACACAATGTAAGGAAATTAGCAATTTTATTTCACTTTCAGTGTAGTGATTTGTTTTATCTTGATTTTTTTCTCTGTTTTGAGAAGTAGCCTAAGGTAAATAATATTACTGTAAACACTTGCCCATTCTTTTTCTTAAATGCTTATCTGGTTCAGTGTTGAGGGTGGGCTCGAGTGTATCCCAGCTGTAATAGCACAAGAAGCTGGGTACTGCCTGAGCTGGTTTAAAACATGCTTTTTACATAAAAGGAGCAAATTAAGTCTGAGAATCTGAATTTAAAACCAAATTTACTTTCTTGTTATATTCTAGTAAAGAAATCACAATATATCTGCTCAACAGCTCTAATGTGATTTTCCTCAAAAGCTATTTACACATAAGATGATTATAAATGTTCATTTTATAATGAGCCAACATATATCCAGTGTATAAATCACTAGGGACAGCTTTTGTTTTATTAAGCATATTGTTCGTTTTAGTTTTACATTAAATCCATACATTTATCAAGTAACTTCATTTGCTTTTGAGCAAGATTCTTTAATAATATTCTGTGTTTTCATTCAAAACACTTTTTCTTTTCTCCTTTGGGATTTATTTTTAATTTCTCCCAGCTATTTGGGGATAGTTGGACCGGATAAGTATAAAAACTGAATGTCATCTTTGAAAAAGAAGTAATTGTTTTTTAAACAAAAGCATGTCCTCATATGGATACAACAAGTTTATTTCACAGTGTAATACAATAAAGTTTAACAAAGTATGCCAAAATGTAATGTAATATGAGGCCTGGGGTTTCAGGAAGATAACATGCACGACTTACAGGTGTTTTTTCAAATACAGAAATACTGTACTATACTTCTCTCTCAACCATTCTAACTCTCATACATTCTGACAATTAAAGCCAATTATCACAAACAACACATTCTGTGTGTCACATCTCTTTTCATATTATATATAATGACGGTTGTGGCCTTCCATAGTTCACTTCCAAAACCCTTATGGGACCAGGATACTCAAAGAACTGTAAGATCACTTACCACACTACCTAAGCAGACTACAGCTGTAGCTAGTATAACACTGACAGGTCACACCTTAGATACTGAATGACAACACAGTACCTGGAAATGCTAGTTAAAGACATTTCCGTCACCCTGTGACACCCAGTTCTCTATTCAGCCAGTCACTGCTACACCCGTGTAGTGTGTGAGCATGTGAAACAGGGTCTTAAATGTGCTATCTTCATTGCAGTCTAAGGATTCATTCACCTTGTAATTATGCAGTAGCCTTCTGGCCACCATCTCACAGACAGACAGACAGATGCACTGAACCTGCGACAGAGTTACATGAACTGTGAACAGTATTTCTTTCTCATCTTCCCCCTGTGATGCTCAACACTTGACAGGGTTTCGTTGGTGCGGTGGATGGGTAGGTGGGCGAATTAGCACGTTTCTGTGTGTGTCGGTGTGCCAGCGTGTGTAGGTGTGTGTCAGTTTGTCAGCAGTGGCACCTACAGGACGCGAACACGTGGGGCTACAGTCAGCTCAGGCGAATGAATTACAGCAGGCTGCGCCGTTGTAAAACGCTGGTGTATTTGTCAGCACACTGCTGCGCCCGTCCAGGAACACTGACTCAGATAAGTGGCTGCTCCCTCACTGTAAATTGTGTATGGGAGGTCGGAGAGATGTAAGAAGTGACAAACCAACACAGCAAAATGAAAATGTGTGCAGTTAACATTCTGCATTCAGCTCCCAGGCAAGATTTCATGCTTGCTGTGGGAGAGGGCTCTTACCATTGACTGATCGGTGAGTCACTCCACTCTGATACAGACAGCATCTGTTGGAGCGAATTTAATGCAACATGGATTTCTGCTTTGTGAATTATGAGTTTTCATAACCTTGATGCAATATTACTGTCTTTGAATAGTGAGCTTTGAGGATGAATAAACCTGTGATAGAAGACACACGTGACAGTCACACTCAAATATCTCTCTTTCCTTGATTTGCTCTCTATTGTGTGTCTGTTTTTCTGCTTATGGTCATCCTGCTGATGTGTTGCTGAGGCACTTTATGACAGAGATACATCTTATGCAATAGATGATGAAGTGCTGTGTTAAAATTATCGTTGTTGCACTGGAAACTGTGGTGTCTATTATTGACGAGGAGGCTACATTAGATTTAGTGTTACCCCAAAAAGGCAGTGAAAAAGCAGCCATTAGCTACACATCAGAGCTGTCATCCCCTGTCAGTTTGCTGGTTATAGCTGTGACATGGGCATTAGAGTGAAGTTTTATTTCAGATTGCTCTCTGTGTTTATTTCCGCTTGTACCCAGTATAGTTTCCTCTGAAGTGCAACCGCAAAATATTTGCTTTGTCTCAAAATTCTTCTTTTAGTGAGCTTTAGGGAAGATTTATTGTTCCCTTTAGTTAGAAAAGAAAGAATCACAATTCCTAGTACAGTAAGTAGATTTGAGAGGATGGCAAAGGACCAAAAATGATTTGTGGAAATGAGGGTTTATTTCCTGCTTTGGAGACAAATGGTGCTTCTTAAATATAAAGCTCATTTACATGTATGAGTCACAAAATCGTTCTCCTATGCACTGTCAGTGTAGTATCTCCTGGCTGTACATCATAATGATGTCTTATATTGGGCCCTTGGCTGTCTAGTTTCCTGCTTTGCTGAAACAATTCATACAGTAAGCTGAATAGCTTCTTCTATTCCCTGTGAATAATATGTGATTTACTGTCTTTTGTTTTTTCAATCTTGAGGCTCTATTGCACTTATGTATTCAGCGGCAGAATAATAGAGACAGTGATTGAAGGAAAACTGCTTATAAAGTGTTCAGAGCGTTTAAATGGCAATAAATTTTCTAGCGCGTAGTAGGATTGTTTTAATATTTCATGCACATATACTTCGTTAAAGTTTGATATATTCAATTTGAAGTGTACTTTAAGAGCCAAATACAAAATGTGTGTGTAAATTTCCCCTCAAGCAACACACTGTTATGTGGGCACTTGCTACTGGTGCTCCACCTAGTGGTGTGTCGTTTTAATCAACTTACAGTATGCAGGAACTTACAGTGCTGTAGAGGACAGTAATCTCCTTTCCACATTATTTTCATTGTTGTGTTTCTTCTGTGAAATGCACCACACATTTTTTTTCAATTACTCCTCTGATAATCCAAGGACACAGAGGGATTAACACTTCTAATTGTGCTCCAACTCTAATTTGGTCATTAGCTTTAAATATGGGAATGTAGAGTTACTTCTATGCTTTTATGAAGCTTAAAATTGTTCACAAATGGCTTGGTGGACTGTCAGCAATCCCTAGAATGGGACAAACACCTGTACATTTTAAAAAGAAAAAGAAACATTACTTTTAGAAAGGGCAGCTAAAAAAAAGGGTTAAAAAAAGAAAAGAAAAGAAGAAAGAAAAGCTAGTCAGTCAATGGAAATAACAAAAATATGGCATAAATGTGCCCTGAAGTCTTGACATGTTTGTATTTGCTCTTTTCATTAACAGACTGCATGTACTGAGTATCAGCAGCAGAGACTTGAATTTCTATTGTTTAATCGGATGTTTTCTCTGTGTTTCATTTTTCTGCATTGCAGAATGGGCCCAGCAGGTCAGTAGACCCGTGCTAATTGGAGACATGTTTTAAGGACAATACCTCAGCCACCATGAAAGGGTTAGGAGCCAACCGCAGTCGTCACCTGTCTGACTCGTGTGAACCAGCGGGCTGTTCCCAGAAGCCTCTGTGTCCTTTGACCTCTGACCCTCACAGCTCATTTCTGTTGAGCCCTACTATAAACCACTATGGCACTCTGGACCCCCATCTCCACCAGTGCCCTCCCACCAGCCCCACCACCTTGACTCCTGACTGCTTGCTGCCTTTCAGCCAGATGTCCAACAGCAGCACTTTCCCTCGTCTGCATTTTACCTCTCAGACTGACCAGGTTGACTGCTCCCAGGCCTGTATGGCTACTGGTGGTGGAGTTGGGCAGGGGAGCAGGGCAGGGGCACTATCCACATCCTTGTCTATGGGTATGGGCTTGGGTCTGGGCCTGACTGGTGCCCCTATGATCACCAGTGGATCGGCCACTATCTCGTCTGCAGCAGCAGCAAAGATGAACCGGTTACCTTCCAGCCTACTGGATCAGCTAGAGAGGCACCTGCCCCTACAGCGTGATGGCTTCAGTACACTGCAGTTCCACAGAGGCCGTATGTCAAAGCAACGCAGTGAGAGCCCAGGACGCATACGCCACCTCATGCATTCTGTGCAAAAGCTGTTTGCCAAGTCTCAGTCCTTGGAAAACTCTGCAATCAAGGGTAGCTTAAATGGGCGCTCTGCAGGAGGAATGACTGGGACTACAGGAAGTGGTGAAGATAGTGGTAGACCAACCCGCAGGAGCAAAAGTAAAGACAGGGCTAAGACTGAAGGGCAAAAGCAGAGACCTAGACCTAGTACACTAGGCCTCTGGGGCTCAGATGATGCCCTGGACACTGACACTACCAAAGCTGGCACTATAGCTGTAGGTTACCGCAACCCACTGAGCATGATGACTCTTGGCAGAGCGGTGTCAGACAGCCAGGCCCCTCCAAGACATATTCCACAGGGCTATAATACAATTTCTGCACATACTCTCAAGACCTCCAAAAGCAGCAGTGACCTCAAGTTCCTGGCATGCCCAGCAACACAAGTAGGATCCAAGGAAGAGGAAGAAAGAACTAGGGGAAGCAAGGACGATGCACTGGTGAAGAGGGGCTCTTGGTCCACTCTCACACTTACCCAGGCTAGGCAGGTGTTGCAGAAGGGCTCTGCTACAGTCAACAGGACCATGCTTAAATCAAAGTCATGCCACCAAGACTTGGCACAACAGTTCCTTCAGGTAGGAGGGCTTGTGAGTATTCATCTCCATCATCATTTTTTGGAAGTTTGCATGGATCTGTTTATAATTTCTCTGTGTATGTCTTGTTTTTTAATGTTTGAGCACCGGGAATCTTTATTGTCACATTTGCAGAGTTTCTCACAAGTTGTGACAATCATAGCACCTTTTTTAAGCCATTGCTGCACATCCTCACAATCATATTGCGAAATACTAGGAAATGCACGCAGGGATACTGTATTATCCTGTATTTTAAAGTTTTTAACAAAGCATTTGTTTGCATAATCCAGGTCCCCCTGGGCGACTGGGCAGGAACTTTGGGTCATGGAAAGACCAAAGGAACTGAGATCCCTTGTCGAAGGATGCGCAGTGGCAGTTATGTCAAAGCTATGGGAGACGTAGAGGACAGTGATGACTCAGAAGGAAGCCCCAAACCTTCGCCCAAATCTGCAGCTCGTCGCCTGAGCTACATGAAAGCCACCCAGCAGTCACTGAGTGAGCAGCAGCCGCCACCGACGCCACGCAAGTGAGTCCCACAGTGTAGTGAGTCAAAATATGACCTTGTTTATCATGCTCATTGTTTTGCCACTGTTGATTTTGTGCCCTTTTACATTACATCCATTAAAATATAAACAGGCACTGAAGGGGTATTTGCTATAGGGGTATTTTTCTCATGCCTCCAAAGGTAGTCAGCAGGTGGCAGCATCCTGTCATGAATAAATGTCAGTGTGTGCAAAAGTACTTGGTCAAAACAAGATCATAGAAGATATACATTGGAGATAAAGATGCAGTCTAAGGAAAGGGGACAAGAAACTATATACATTCCATTTTTATGTGCTGCAAAAGCAGTCGGTGAACTTGTTGCCATGTGTTTTACCTCTACATCCAAACGGACAGGCCTCGTTGCTACGCTCTCATGCGGGAGGATTATCTGTGGTCTCCTCTACAAAGTGCGTGCTCTATGCAGCATCTGAGGTCAGTGTAACCTAGAGGCAGGCAGTGTGGCCCTAACCACCCTAAGTGATCCTTCCACTGTTTTCCATCACTTTTTTTGCCTAACCCTGCCAGTAATTTTCCTCTCCACCCACAGTTCCATCTTTCACCTTGCAGGTACCCTGAGTGGCGTGTTAGTACTTTTACCCACTTTCTCAAGTCCTGATTTCATAATATGTAAACTTTCCATGAAAATCACTCCAGCACACCCTGTTGCTTATTGCACACACATTTTCACTAACACCAGGCGCCAACTCGGCAAGGCAGAACAGAGGAAAACAATTTTAAAAAGAAACTGAAATTCAAATCTCTCAAATTCTATTTAGCAGTTTTGCTCTTGTATTGTTATTTCCTCTGTACTGCTATTTAAGCACTAGTACACATCACTATCCACACATCTCAGTCGTGTTTAATTTGAAAAAACCCAGGGGAACATTTCCCTGGTTTAGGTTACTCCTGGATATCATCAATTAAACACAGCCCCTTACTTATTCCAGGCTCTGACTTCTGAGAGGCTGATTATTACGTTCACTTCCACAGCACCCTGCCGTCCCTGAAAGAGCTGTCCACTAATCGGAGCCTTGATAACTTAGACTGCCTGGTGAGTCCTTTAGAGGCCCCTCCACGCCACAGGATCAATGATTTCAGCCAATGCTCTGGCACACTGGGCAGAGGCTCGGGCACTCAGGTATGTCTATGATCTCTTTATTATTTATTGTTGTTATAATTGACAAAGATAATTTTAATCACTCTGTTTGAATTGGGTCTTTTATTAATAAGTTCCCACAGAGAAGTAGTTTTATTTAAGTGAGCAGTGTACAAAATAATCGAAAAACCCAACAATCGTCTTTTGAAAACAGTTAAAATATTAATTTAATGAAGGAAAGATTTAAAGCTGGATTTAATGCAACAATATTTAAAGTATACATACCTTCTAAAATTTCTAAAATTGCATAAATTTGATTGACTTCAAGAACCCGTGTATATAAAATAGACTGCCACAACCTTTACATTTTGAAGCTATTGTGAGAGAATATTTAAATGAATGTCTATAAGACTGCAGAGATGGTTTATGAATAAACCAGTCGGGAATAAACTTGACGAATCAAAATGATGCCTCAGAGTGTTTGCAGAATTTCAGAGTGGAAGATATGACTCAGTAAAAACCTGAGGGAGCTTGTTGTACATCTTCATCAGCAGGATTGGAGGTAAAAATACCTTTCATAGAGAAGGAATGGCATCACTATCTTTGGAAATGAAATGTTTAATATTAATGATAGAGAGACTCGATTTAGGCCAGAGGTAAAGTCAGTCGGACCTAAAGGATTTCTTGGTACTCATGCACAGCTTTTGGAATGAGCAGGCCTAATTTTTCTTGTTTATATGCCACCCACAACACTTTCGTATTTGGTCCTGAAATGCCAAATATAAAAATAACTGCTGATGCTTGTTTCTGCTTCTTTTTATGTCGCTTGATCAAACATTTCAGTTGCTGCCGGATGTCAATGCTTTTTCCCATCGTGCAGTGACAACACAAATCCATGCAACAATGAAAGCTATTTTAGGCAACTCAGACAATGCATTGTGATTTACTTTCATACTGACCCTGAGGCAAGCACAAAACGATTAACCTGGTTCTAGGTTTTAGGTGTATTCAATTTTTATACCACTGAACACAGATGTTAAAAATGCCATATCTCTTTAAAGTATCCTACAGCTTTATTACTTAGTATAGACTTTTAGACTGCTGCCCACACACTTCAAATTTCCACATTTTTATTTCCAACCCCATCACTCATCTCACAACCCCACAGATTTGTTTTGTTAGTCTTTGGATGACACCCAAGACCCAGTTTTAAAACCACTGCATAAAATACTTGAATGTATAAAGCAGTTTTAGGAAACTCCTCACACGACCACAGGGACATTTTTACCACATCTCTTTTGGCTTCATTTGCTGTTGATGCTTTGGTTTTACTTTAGTAAGATTTTTATATCTGAGCAGTTTTTCCATCATAAACATAGGTCTGTTTAATGCATGTTTATCAGTCTGCCCTCTGCCCTTAGCGTGTGAGTCTGCACACGTTCTTTCAGGTATGCGGGCAGGGCTGTGGGCACTCTGCACCGTACTGTGAGGGGGAATCGCAGGCTGTGGAGGCTCTGGATCTGCCTGCGCCTACATGCTTCCGGTCGCGCAGCCATAGCTACCTGCGGGCCATCCAAGCAGGCTGCTCCCAGGATGAAGATACAGCTTCTGTGGATTCAGAGTCACCACCACCCACCACTCCAGGCTATAGCTACAGCTCCAACACCAGTGAGTACCTGAGAGAAGAAGGTGGTCTTAGTGATTGCAATAAGATTACAAAGATTTGAAATTACCTTCGAGTCATTCAATTCCTTTTAAATTGATTTATATAGCACCAATTCACAAAAACAGTGGCCTAAAGGTGCTTTACACTATAAGGAAAAGACCCTACAATATTAGAGAAAAAAACTCAACAATCAGACGATCCCCTGTGAGCAAGCAAACCAGCCTGAAGGAGGGGCAGTCATCTAGGGTCACTGGCTTGGGAGATGAGAAGAGAGAAAGAGCATAGAGAAGAAGAAAGACAAACTATGGGAGAGAGGACAAAGGTAAATGTATCAGGAGTAAAAAAGAGGAGCGTAGAAGAAAGTGCATCATGGCAAGTATGAGCCTAAAGCAAGCATGGTTCAGGGTCAGATGATTTCTGCTGTATTTACTCCGCTTCATAATAGCAAAAATAAGTATTGTCTGGAAAATTGCCCCTTAAAGGAAGAGGCCACTTTCCTGAAATCCAACTTGTTTTACTGTTTTTGAAAAGTACACCGAGTAACAATTTCACTGTGTATATTTAGTGTATGCAAAAGACACCACATGCGCTGCTATTATAATAGTCTTGACAATACTGTACACCTTAACTATTATAGGTATAATTCAAATAAATAGTAGGTTACTTTCCATTGTTAAAAACGTAAAGTAAAAAGGTAGCACATGCAAAAAAATCCCAGCCATTTTGTAAAATTTATAATAATTTTTTGTGTGTATGTGTTACCTTTTTACCTATGGGGTTTAAGTGTTAAACTTAAATGACTGTGGTTTAGAAATACGGAAGGCAGATCCTTTTAAAGATCTATGTAGAGTATTCCTCTTGTTTTATTGCAATAGATAAACACATATCTACCAGAGTACGGGCTTTTGTTATTAAGGTACTCATGCTTTAACAATAAGAGTTTGCAGCATATTCAGTCTGCAGCTGGATATTGCAAGCTGCTCTCTTCTTTATCGCTGAGAAAATGGATGGAAGATGTACAGCACCTTTCACATAGTCATTATTAGATGGAAAACTAAACTCAAGAACATTTTGCTTGGCACATTTTTTCTGTATCTTTTTTCATTTATGTGTAACATTATTGTTATGTTTTCAGGGAAAAGTGCGCATTAATGACTCCTCCAGGCTGACAGGGTGAAGGGTAGAGATGCTGTTTTAGAGAGATAGAGAGATTTGCAGATAAGCAAAGAAAACTATCTATTTTTTCGCCTACAATTCAGTTCAAGCATTGTTGCAGTAAAGAAGAAAAAATCTGAACATTTCTTAAAAACATCTACTGTGTCTATAGTAAATTCATGCGGTAAATCAAGCTTCACTTCTGTTTTTATGGTGCATGTGTGTATATATTTGTGTATTATTATTATTATTGAACAAATTGCCCTGTAGCTTAAAAGTGTCAGACTTGTGATGTGTGGTTAGTATTTTTCTTCTAAAGAGTTCTATATGATTTTGATGTTAAATCATAAATTCATACTTATGAGTATTTTTTTAAAAAAAATTTAATTATAGTCCGAGATACTTTTAGAGGTACTTTTACCTATTCACCACAAAGATCTGCATGTTTGATTTGGCAGTTTTACACCCTCCCTGATGCCACCCTCCGATTTATCTGGGTCAGCATGAGGGACACACAAGCCTCTGATATCCTGAGGCTGGTTTTATTTCCCTTTGCGATCTCAAGACAGGGATCTTTCACATGTAAGGCAAATTTGTTAACTACTACAACATAGAGGCAGGTGGATTTTTCTTAGGTCAATAGTGAATCAAAGTTTTAGGGACTAAAATTTCTGATTATTAATGTTTTTAATTTTTATCTGATTTGACTTTTGCTTCTGTACATATGCGAATGGGAAAAAGCTGGACTCTATATGGACTCAATGTATTTTAAAAAATAGTTAACAAGCTAATTTAAGAGCAGAACTTGACTCTGTATCACCTCTGCTCAGCTGTCTACTCTGCTACATGTACTGCAGAGAGATCTAATCTTAAATAATGAAGATCTTGAATAATGACGCTGGAGCTATTCTGCTGAGCAAACTATGTGACTTTTTTTTTTCTAAATGACCACAAACATCTTTTTTTCTTCTTCTTTATGTTCTGTAAAGAAAAGGTTTTCATCTCAGCAGTGTCAGGACAAGGTATTTGCCCCATTTCTGATTTCTTATTTTTTTATATACTTGTTCCACTGGAAGTTTCCAATCATCAAGCAAAATGTAATATTAGACAAAGATAACCTGAGAAAATACAAAATGCAATATTTAAATTATGATTTCATTTGTTAAGGCAAAAGAGCTATTCAAACCTACCTGGTCCTATGTGAAAGAGTTATTGCCCGTCTTGTTAAGTCATTAATTAACTGTGATTAACCACATTTTTTTGAGCTAACATCAATTTCATTAGCTATACCAAGGCCTGATTACTGGCAGACCTGTTGAACCAAGACACCACTTATATAAAACCTGTATGACAAAGTGAAGTAGCTTATAAGACCTTAAAAACTACACACCATTCCACAGTTATTATTATTACAGTATAAAGAAACTCAGGAACAGACGAGAAACAAAGTCATTGACATCCCTCAGACTAGAAAGGGTTACAATGGTATTGCCATTTCTAAGGGTTTGGGACTCCAGTCAAACACAGTGAGAGCCATCATCCACAATCGGAGCAAGCTTGGAATAATGGTGAACCTTCCCAGGAGTGGCCAGCCTACCAAAATTACTCCAAGAGCACATCGGCAACTCATCCAGGCCACAAAAGAACCCAGAACGTCAATTAAGGAACTGCAGGCCTCACTTGTCCCACTTACGTTCAGAGTTCATGATTCAACAATAAGAAAGAGACTGGGCAAAAATGGTATCCATCAGAGAGATACAAAACACCCACAGCTAACCCAAAAGAACACAAAGGCTCTTTCTCTCATTTGCCAAGAAAAAAACATCTTGATCATCCCCAAGATTTTTTGGGAAAATATTCTGTGGAGTTTTGAGACAAAAGTTGAATTTGTTGGAAGGTTTGTTTAGGGTAAAAGTAACACAGTATCAGTACATAAAAAGAACATCAGACCAACAGTCAAACATGGCAGTGGTAGTGTAATGGTCTGGGGCTGCTTTGCTGCTTTAGGATGGAATCATTAATTCTGATCTCTATCAGAAAATGCTGAAAGAGAACCAACACCAACAAGTTCAACCATCAATGGCACAAAAAAGAAGAAAACAAGTCTGAAAAGAAAAGTGGGCCAAAATTCTTCCACAGCAATGTGAAAGACTCATTGTTAGTCACTGCGAACGCCTGACTGCTGCCAAAGGTGGCACAACCAGTTTTACAGTTTATTGGGTAGGTTTGGATAACTCTTTTCCCTTAATAAATTTAAAAACTGTATTTTATGATTACTTGTGTTATCTATGTCTAATATTGGTTTGTCGGACGATCTGAAACATAAAATTGTGACAATCATACAAAAAAATAAGAACTCGGGAAATACTTTTCAAATACTTTTACCTGTGTAGCGATACAATATATATCTGTGAAAGATGAATATAAGCTGATAATGTTGGTTGAGCTCTACGTGCCACCCAGCAATTTAGAAATGTTTTCTGTCTAGGGTATCTATTTGATATACTGCAATTCACATGTCTCATTGCTTCATGTACCTAATTCTATTAAAATCTTATATATGAAAACCCTATATTTATATTGTACTCTTGCCTCAAAGACTAATTTTTCTGGTTTCTTGCAGGGTTTTTTTTAAATTAAAATCACAGCATTATATCATGATTGTAATAGGAGAATAAGGCTATATAATAATAATTATAATATATATATAAAGTAGGGGGGACATAGGAGGAAATAGCTCAGTTCACCCCTTTGTTGGGGTAACAATAGATCACCACATGCTGGATATGTGCTTATTTTTTTATGTCTAGACTTAAGTCCGTTCCCGCGGCGCCGCAGACAAACTGAAGCGCACCTACCGTGAACACATTCATAAACAACGTAATACCCAGACATAAACCAATCACCTTCGTGTTCGATTAGTTTGAGGTCCGGCTCTGTCCAATCGTTAAGAGAAATCGGTTACGGAGAAAACGTGGACTCCAATCCTCGTCGTCAAGGGCGTGTACTACAAATCTTTTCTTCACAGTGTTCGTTGTGTGTCTCCCAGGCACTACACCCGTGTCCATCTCGTCCGCCGTTCATGAATGAACAGAAAATAAGGATTTCTCCGAGTCCACCACTAACAGTAAGGTCTTTGTCACCTTTTTCCCGGTTGAGCGTTATGGTTCTGACAGCCAGCTGCTGTTTGCTACGCTAGCAACAGCGAGCTAACGTAAGCTAATGGTGTGGTAGGTTAACTAGCTAGCTAACGTAGATGAAGAAAGAGGATGAAACCCTGATACAAGCTGTTTGAGCAAGGCGAGTAGCAGCAATGTTGGCTGCCTGTTTTTAGAGTGAAAAGCCATCTCTTTGTTGCCCCGCTGATATCAACTATACAGCGCCTCCGGGTAGCATTACTCAACGTTAAATACCCTGTGTGATAGCACGCCGTGGCAAGCCCTGGACTGGCTAGCAGCAAAGGCTAACGGTAGCGGAGCCGTCACCAGCCCGTTAGGGACATCCCGGCGCGGGCTTAGTTTGGCTAACCAGCCCGTTTATTAGCTAACCGTGGCTAGTGGGTTGTGTGGGTGAGTGATCTTATATTTCCAAATAAGTTTTTATTAGAGACGGTTGTAAGTCGTAATCCACTGCCACAGATCGTTAATTAAAACGATAAAGAAGCTCAGCGGCTCAGTGTGCTTTAAATTGAGCTCATTGGGTATTTAATTTATCTCCCCGGTGGTCTTTTGGATTAACGTTAGATGAGGTAACGGCTCTCTCTTATCCCGGGTATGTGACAGTGATGTGTGTCCAGAGGCACGAAGAAAGCTATGATTCACGTTTATCTGAACCCACATGTACAATCATATTGGTCTACTATAAAATGCTTCCCCATAGGTCAGAAAGTGAGTGCTGTACTAAAGCTCATAGTGTTGTTTTGTTGACAGAAACTAGGTAATTTTTAAGTCGACTCCACTTGTAATGGTACCGGTATATTTATTTTCTAGACGTCCTGTGGTGTGAAAGGAACAAGTAATTGTCTGGACAATCCAGCTTCTTGAAATGATTTTATCTCACCTGGCACAAGTGGCTATATTTGGTCCAAAGGGCCATCTTTATTCATTCAAGACCTGTGGCACAGTCAATAATTTATCAGCTTCCTGCACTCAGTAGTGCTTCGCATTTCGGACACTTCTGCTTAGGCTTTTTAAGGACCCCTGAAACAACTAGGATGTGCACATACAGCACTGTAACATTAGAGCGAAACACAGTAACCGTACTTAGTGTTTAAATTGACTACCATTGTAAAGTTAGAAAGTAAAAACTTAAATCCTGCTTAACATGTGACCAGGTGTAATCAAACTAGGTGGCTTTGAAGCTTCAGGAAAAAAAGGTGTGTTCACTGTATCCAGAACTACATTAAACAAGACTTGGTGTGGCTGTGTTTTATCATGGACAGACTATGAGTCATTCTCCACAGTATTACACACTCTTCCTCTCACACTCATTGATGAGGTAATCTCTTGACTGAATGGCAAAGCAAGTGTAGCTTCTCAATAAGGTCAGCAGCAGACGGGCTTTCTAATGATGAATGTGGAGCTATTTGTTAACACAGTTGGACATTACAGTAAAGGCCAGTCCCATTTCCTGCTCTAATGGAATGCCTTTATCTGAGAACTGCTTTCGCATTGGTTGAAATACTTTTGTTCAATCCAAAATCGCCAGCTCCTAAAAAATACAGTTGATTTTTAACTTTATGTTGTATTTTGCGTGCTGAATACAACAATGTGTCTCAGTGTAATATACATTTTGTGTATTACACTGAGACACATTTTAGTTGTGTTTAGTCTAGACATCAGACATAACATGTTTACTGACACTAACAATCATGTATGTGTTTCTGTGTAAAAAAAAAAAACAAATCAACCTCAGGTTGTTTAATTTATTTCAGTTATATTTCTAAGGGGCACACTTCACTCATGTAGAGCTTAGTGTTTTTAATTGGTCATTATTAGTTTGAAAGAGAGTGCTGTATTTTGCAGTGAAAATTATGGAGTTGTGAAAGAGCTAATCTCAGAGACTTGTGGCATGCGTCCTTGATTTAACTGATTAGCTTCCAACCCAGACTGTTGACGTACTCCAATAGGTCAGATGTAGAACCACAGATGGCCTTAAAGATGTCAGACAATTCAGTAGAAAATTATCTCCAGTAGTAGGACAGTTGGATATGTTTTTGTCTGTAGACAATTATATGGAACATTTAATCTTATAATACTAGACAGAATAATGAAGAACCTGTAACTGTAGTATTAATGAACCCATAGCTGTTTGTTTTCATAATGTACTTTTGGTTTGATGTTGCAGTCTGTTGATCTGTGTTTTGTGTAAGCGCTTTTGCTTTTCCTATCAGTATGTAAGCTTTGTCTGTTTAATGGCTGGCTGCCTTTCCTTCTCAATAGATGGTTTTCTCCCATGAAGTCTGCCTGCCCTACCCAGTGATTTACTGTGTCTTCACTGACACCTTTAAGCCTGTTGCCCTTGTTTCTTAAAGAGTTGTGGAAAAGCACTATGTAATCCATACCCGATTCTTAAAACTGTGGTAACAAAATTAATACGTGCCACATAATGGAGCTGTAGAAACCAGCAAAATTACAGTGCAAACCAACCTGTCATTTAAATATATACAAAAACTAAAATTTGCATGAAAACCTTACAGTAGGCTGTATTAAGCTCTACTGTGCAGGAAAAGATCAACTGTTGGTGACTGGCTTCACTCCAAGTGCTGGTTTTCATGAACATTATACTAACCTGATGTGACCTTAAAAGTCTAAGAAGTTCAAGGCTTTCTCTCTCTAAATAACATTTGAAATTCCTTTGTTATCCTGCTATGGTAATGTTTAACTAAAAACTCTGACACGCCTCCAAAGAGTACCTCAAACAATAACAGGTTTAAGCCTAGACACACTCAAACTCAAATATCCTCCTCTTTTGTGACGTCTAAGATCCTTTTGATGCAGAATCCCTTGTGTAAATATATCCATAATTTCAACAGATACCCCATGCCTAATTCAAATGTGTTATAAAACTCAAACTAATTTCCAGCTTACATGTAATTGGTTTTGATCAGATGCTCCATTTTGCATTTAATGGTTATTTTATTTGATTTAATTCATTTTTTTGAATCTCTGAATGCCTTCCTGTACATGTGAACAGTGTTTGTTTGTTTTTTCGTCAGAAGTCATGCTCAGCGTGTGTCCTGCTCTAATCTTTCAGTCTGTGACTCCCACAGTCTGTCTGTCTGTTGTGCAGTAACACTGGCTAATCTTGGACAGAGCTTCCATCTCTTTTCATGATACTTGGCTCATGTCCCGAAAGGTTTATTCACAATAGGCTACAATATTGTTTGTGAAGGTTGGTGTGTGCTTTGCTTTTATGTACACCGAACTTGGTGCTTCAGTAGAAACTAATGTTAAAGCACAGTTTCTCCCCTTGAAGTTCACTCTGCAGCAGCCTAATTAACACATCAAACTGTAAGTCAGAACTCAAAATGAGATCAGCTGTGATCACAACTTAAATCCCAAACTGGCACACCAGATATCTTAAATTAAAATAAGAAAGTAAATCAAAAAAATAAATAAACAGTTCTAATGGCATCAGTACACAGCTATGAGAATAGTCAGTCATATACGTGGATGTTTTAGGCTGGTGTTCAGGTCGCATTAGTGGTCATCTGATAGCACTCAGACAGACCTGCTGATGGAGCCAGAGCATATTATGGGTCAGAGACTGCATAGCTCTCATAAGGGAAGCAATTTAAGAATTGTTTGATGATCATAGTGGTGTTGACAGCATTGGAATTGATCTAAATTGTTTTCTGAGTAAGAGAGAGCACCTCAAATAAGTGACTTGAAGACTCCTGCTGTCCATATAACCTTTCAGACTGGCAATGGGCTTTCTGAGTTCTGTTAGCTTAGTGGCTTTTAATGTCTCAAATAGCTAGACTAAGAATAGAAAATGTAAAAAGTAAGAGAGTAGATGAAATGTTTGAGCTTTTAAGCCATTCAAAGTGGGTACATTGAAACTACTATTAAATGAAAAATTTGTTTTACTATAACAATGATTACAGTAATAATGGTGTATTTGATTAAGTATTGGAAACAACTTGAAATATATTTCTTGCGTTGATGAATCTACAGAGAAATGTAAGTAAAATGTGTAACTCTCCTAGTTTTTATGATACTTAAGAGTTTCAACTCATTGTTTAGCTAACCATCCAGCGGTTTTATTGTTTTGGTTCCCTGTCGGCGCACTCACAGCACTAAGTTTGGCCACACAGAGCTTCGTGCTTACTTTTTGTTTTTTTCATACGTGCACACGCTCCAAAGTTTGAGATATTTGGGAGGCCATTATGAGTTTACGTCCAACTTCTAGTTTGAAAAAAAAAAAGTAACAGTCTATAGCATTCTTTATACTTCTACTTTAGCTTTTTGTTTTGTTTTTTACATGTGTAAAACAGCAAATAGGCACAGCAGGGCTTTTTAGACTTGGAGGTGCTCTTGGTTTGTCATACACTGGCTGAAGTTCTGGAAGCAAAGATAAACCATCATCAGGCTATCAGCTGATCTTGACCCAATGTTTCAGGCATCGCAGACCTCGTCCATCGCTTCTCTGCACTACCCCTGTAGTAACCCATATGGAAAAGAAATAGTAAAAACTTATATGTGATTACTCATGAAAGTGGCCACTTTCATGAGTAAATCATATAAGGCTTACATGATTTACTCATGAAAGTGGCCACTTTCGCATTACTTTCATACATTGTTTTAGTAAGTATCCAAAACATACAAGTTTCATTATATAATTTTACAAGGGATCTTATATCTGTTTTCACACTTATATGCTTTTCATACAAGTTTCACACAAGACAGATACAAACTTTATAAGATTTTTATATATATCTTTTCCATATGGGAAGGCACATGAGGGCAACTGTCATATCACATACTGACAAAGGATAGCAAAATAGGTTATGCCACTTGCAAGAGGTGTAAACAATCTGCAGTCAGCCCCCTTCACTGTGACTGAATGTTTGTAAAGGCCTATTAACTTATTTGTTGTTGTTACTTATAAATTGGGCTATTGTTGAATTGAATGAAAAGTGCACATGTGTGGTTAAGTGTTGACAGATATTTGGCTTATGATCAATTTTATTGCAGTGTGCAGTTAAGACCCAGTGCAGTCACCCAGCAAATGCAACTGAGGCATATGCTGTGACTCTGTATGTAGTACGACACAATTAACTTTGGGAATTTCATGCATCCAAGCTATGAGTACTACAAGAAGTGCCTTTCTTTGGAAATAATAAATGTTCTGTTTTGCTCCTACGAAGGCATGGTTTCTAAGTTTGACACTGCTCGCCAGGGCTGCATGAGTGACACATAGGGTGGATTCCAATCCACAGACATGTTTGTGTATGTTTGTGGGATTTAATAAGGGCTTTACTGGTTCTGTGAGTCACAGGCTGATGATGGGAGTGCAGTGCCTACAGAATTACAGGGTGATAGGTTGCTATTTAAATTGAAACCACTACCGGTAGAATAAATACTGCATTTTTATTATTGATTCAAAGTGGTGAGCTTTAAATTACTTGGTCAGCTAATTTTAAAGAAATATTTCATCCATCATGTGTGTCAGTAAATGCTGTATGTGGGCAGAAGCATTTGCTACTGTGTATTTTGCAACTCTTTGAGGCATATGTTGCTGATTATCGCACTGTTTAAATAGCATGCTTCCCCTTATTTCTTGTAGAAAGCCTGTGGTTTTTCCTGGTTCCTTGCTTTTTTCCCCTTTTTTTTCATATTGTAGTTCATTCTATATCATGCACCACAACCCTGCATTCAGACTGTTGACAGAAAAAGAGGCACCGTTCCTATTCCTTCACCCTGAGTCAGATTGTCTTAGTTCAGTGGTAATCCACTTTCAGGCCTCATTTCAGTTTCCCTTGAAAGAATTTGTAAGCGCATAGTTCATGGGTTTCGGAGTGCCAGAATATGAAGCTTTATGTAAAGAAGTGCTCTGCTAAAGGCAAACAGTGTTTTTACTAGAGATGGACCGATCCGATATTGCGTATTGGTATCGGTCCAATACTGACCTAAATTAGTGGATCGGATATCGGAGAGAAATAAAAAATGTAATCCGATCCATTAAATATCACGAAAGCACCTCACAAAACTTGTAACATGGCTTAACTCAGCTCATAACCTTAGCACGTCGGAGCAGTATGTGTCACGTGATAGAGCGGCTGTGGCGTGCGAGACCTGTCGGTGGTCTGGTTGAGCAGTTGGAGCCTCGCTACCAAACCGGCATTTCATCTCCGAGAAAGTTATCCCAGAGAGAAGTAAAGCAAGTGTGTAAGTTCATCTCTGAATGTTTGTAAAGCATTCCCACGTTAAGCTTAACAACTGATACTGAAAAAGGAGCAACTGCCTCTTCTCTCTCCCTCCCTCTCCTGTTGCTACTTTAGTCATGAAGCTGATCAATGATCGGCTTTTCTGTTCTCTTGTTTGTTTTTGGCCCACTTTGCACCAGAAAGAGGAAACTAGCGGCTGAACAACAGCAGCACGTTTAAGCTTGATAAGCTGTTGTTAGAATGTATTTAATATTACTTTCTACACCAGGATCCTTTTCTACGTAGCTGACAGCTGGTAACTGTGCAGGGTCGGGTCTAGCAAAGTTTAGCCAGGGGGGCAGGTAGGGCATTAACTGGGAAAAGGGGGCACAAAGACATACTTTTCTTTCTTATTCTCATTTAAAATGTCT
The DNA here is from genome assembly GCF_018398535.1 of Haplochromis burtoni. Classification (NCBI taxonomy): domain Eukaryota; kingdom Metazoa; phylum Chordata; class Actinopteri; order Cichliformes; family Cichlidae; genus Haplochromis; species Haplochromis burtoni. Next base: position 1,309,009 of record NW_024582452.1, read on the forward strand.
AGCTTTTAATAAATAATTATCTGAATCTTACACCCAAAGTTTTAATCTGATGTAAGATGTATAGAAGTCCATTACTGTATATAGTAACTATTAAGTCTAATATACCCTAGTAAGCTATAGTACTTTTTCCTTCAGGAAAGTACCATCTGTGCAGTCTGCAATTCTGTTGAAGAAAGATGTTGAATCTTATTTAATTATTGTGGAAAAATAATTGATTTCTGTGCATTTTTTTATTTATTTATTTTTTTTACACGTGCATTAAATTAAAGTTGATTACGTCGATTAAGCATCGACGTAATCAACCTAACCCTGTTAGTTAGGTTGCTTAATATTTTCGCTAAGTACTCTTTAAAATACCATAATAGGGAGGAATGTGTAGGTTTAAGTTTATTAGATTGATCAGTGTTGCTGAACTATGAAATATTTTGGGTGCAGTGTATTTTTTGCATACGGGTATAACAGAATAGCTTTAGTGTTTTTGGGGGTTTTTTTAAACTTGAGTTTGAACTTGAAAAACAGTTTTATTGATTAAAAAATACACTATCTGATTCATATCGGTATCGGCAGATATCCAAATTTATGATATTGGTATCGGACATAAAAAAGTGGTATCGTGCCGTCTCTAGTTTTTACTTACTAAATACTTAATTATAAAATAGTAATTGTTGAGTATTGGATTTGAGTTTGTAAAATGAAAAAGTCATCATTGAAAACACTAGTCGTCGGTGGAGTTTCTCTCTGATCCATTCTATCCTGTTTGATTTGAAAAATTAAGAACTAGTAGCCAAAAATCCATAGGAGGAAATGATGATAAGGACCAAATTCTACGTATCTATGCATGTTGCTGCCGATATAGTGTTTACAAGGCCAGTTGTCGCTGATTGGTCTAACAAAGCTGAATGTATTGAGAACAAATGAAAGAGGGAGGCTCAATGGTAGTTGAAAGAACAGAGCAAGTGGAGGAGGGGAATAAAATACAATTGTTTGATTCCTTTTTGTTATGCTGTGGAAACAAAAGAAAAACATCACACACACAGATAGCCAGTCAAGTTTTGAATGTTTTCCTGCTTCCTTTCCTATTCATACATTTACTGAAACATGTCAAGCATGACTGGGGAAAAAATGCAAAATGCAACAGGATAACTTTATTTATTTGACTAATCTGTACTTCAAATGGGATGAAAACACAAACAAAAGCTCAAAAATAGACTGCTACCCTCAGTTCCTGGATCCATAAGACCTAGAACTGTTGAGTTGAATATCACTAGAGAAGGCAGAGTTGTCTGCCTGACAGTCCCCAGAGCAAAAGGCCTGTGAAGGTGTGGCATATAAAGGAAGATCTCCAGAGACAGGCTGACGTCAATGGAACACAGCCACCAACAGAAGTACATTACTGTAAGCATAGAGGTAGCTTTTAGTACGGCCCAATAGAGACAGCAATAAGGGCAAGGTACACGTTTGTTTTTCAGATAGCCATGTTAATAGTTTTATGTTTTGGCATTTGGTACACACCAGCTGGCTTAGGGCTGGCTTAGTCTTGCTTTGTTTCAGTAGTCTTATGTGACAAAGTGCAGGATTCCCTTTCTAAACCTTATGTTTTCATTCTTTTTGTTTTCTTTTTTTTTCTGTTCTTTTTTTTGTCAGCAGTCAGCAATAGGAAAGCTCCACCTCCAGTCCCTCCCCGTACCACCTCCAAGCCCCTCATCTCAGTGACATTACAGAGCAGCACCGAGTCAGCCCAAGACACATACCTTGACCAGCAGGACCGTGGCAGTGAGGTCAACAGCCAGTCAGGACAGAGCAACTCCTCCGACAGCCTCTGTAGCATACGCACGGGTAGCCTGGCTAAGGGGACCCAGCCTCCACCAGCGCCTGTCCCTGCTGCAACCCCAGCACCATCTGCAGGCTCCATACCTCCTGTTCCAGCCCCCCGTGACCTCCCACCTACCACCACCACAACCACTACTGTTGCTACCACTTCCACATATACTCAGTCCCAAAATGACACCCTAAGCAGTGGTACCACTCTAGAGCAGCCCCCGACTGCACCCAAGAGGAAACTTTCCTCTATTGGAATTCAAGTAAGTTTCTTTTTTTGTTGTTGTTGTTGCTGGAGATATAATCAAGCAGAGACAGACAGACAAACAGAGTTGCATTCCACTGATATATTGTGTTGTTCATTTTTCAGGTTGATTGTCTTCTGCCAGTTCCAAGAGAAGAACCCCTGCTGCTGGCTAAACCTCTTAAGTTTCAGTCAATCGGAGTTCAAGTTGAAAACGGCAGGCCGTAAGTATACACTCATGTTTCCAGGCTTAAGCCTGATGTAGAGTTCTGCGGTAAATTTATGTCCTAATTTATGAGGTAACTGGAAATTGCTTTCATTCCTACACTGGAACCTGAAGTTACTAGGTAGATCTGATGTAGAAGTATAATTATAATTGTAAAACACAATAAAGAAAGAAAATAGATTTTTGTGACAGAAGATGTTAATTTTTACATCTTCTAATTTTTGTCATTAATGGTTTGATTTGAGTTTCATCGATCAGCTTCCTGCAGAGGTCCATTTTATATGCCCAGATGGGGGTCACACCTGTTTTTGCAGTACAAGATGGGGAGGGTTGGATAATGTTAAATAGGCACTATAGATGTGCTATAGTTCTATTATTGGCTTTAAAACAATGGTATTCTGGTAGTGGTGTTTGTTTGTTTTTTTAACTCTACTGTCAGGCCTGGTTTTAATGTGCTGTAGCTCTTGTACTTTTCCCTTCCTAACTGCATGCACTTACTATCTCATTATTTCATCTCTGTTGCTCGTGCATCTGCAGCCTATACAGCAGTGAGTGGCTAAGGTCATTCAGCAGTCAGCCTGGCAGCAGCATAGCGCTCTGATTGATGGATTTTTACTCTTGTTTTGACTGTAGTGAGCTGAACATAGCGAGAAAGAGACCATTTAAACTTTTGCAGAGCACTGTAATTTCCCGTAATCACATTTGTTTGACAGTCCACTCTTTTTCTCCTGCTCATTATCTGTGAAGCCAGTTGTCTGATAAGCTTTCATGTTGTATACCTGATTTGTTGCTAATATCTGTACTGTCACATCCTCAATGCTATCTTTCCGAGTCTTTGCAGTAAATGATAATGCACAATCAGCTGCCACAGTCTTGTCAGTCAAATGCACTGACCTAGATCTGTTACTGTGGAACATGTTTGCCCCATCACTTAATTGTCTTTTTTGTCGAAGTTTGTCAGAAGCTGATATTTATGCATGTGTCTGCAGTCTCAGCCGGGACAGCAGCATGGCCTCCAGACAAAATACAGAGACTGAGCCTCAGGAGCCTAAGGATGCCGCACCCATAGAAAACAACACAACCAACTGCGCCAACAGTCAGATGGTGAATACTGCGCCGAACGGACAGGACAAAGCCATGGAGCAGCAGCCACATAAACACAACTCAGCACCATCCAGGATATCCATCTCACCCCCAGAGACTCTCGACCCAGCTTTAGACCCCTCCTCGTTGCCGCCTCCAGATCCCAGCCTCGAGTCTGGAAACTGCAGCAGCCAGGGAGATGCTGTTCAGCCTACCACGCCAGCATGTCTCAGAGACGGCAACTGGTTTCTGAAGCTACTGCAGGCTGAAACAGGCCGCATGGAGGGATGGTGTCAGCAGATGGAGCAGGAGACCAAAGACAACAAGCTCTCAGAGGAGGGTAGGTGACAGAAATGGATAAGGTGGCTATCAGCACATTTACATAGGCCCCATTTTACTTTTGTCATGTGTCCTGTTTTCAGATAAGATATAATAATCTCATTTGCCCTTTGCCACATATGCTGTATGCCTGTCTGTTGGCCAGATCACAAATCTCTTTGCAATCTGTCTTAATTTTCCCACGCAACATGCAAATCGGGGTTGGGCCTTTTCCAGACTGGTGTTATCGCTTCTGTCGCTCTTACTCCCTCTCACTCACCCATGCAGATCAGCACTATCTCTGTTGTCATTCAAGTGCAAAACAGATAAATCTCACAGCATGTGAGATTAATGTCAGTTTACACATGTAAGAAAGTGCTGTGTTTACGCACAGTATTTACTTGGTACTTGTTTTTTACATTTTGAACATTTGGCTTGAATCCTCAACTAGTAATGAAAAATTGAAATGAAATTATTAAAAAACTAAGCATATTAGGTTGATTTCAAGAGTATCTTTCAACGTTAGATGTTAATGTGCTACAAAGAAAGATGGGGGTTTTTTTGTTTTTTTTTAAAGAGCCACAGTTGTATAATAATTGAAAGAAATCTGCTATCAGTTAATTGCCAAGAAGAATTGAGTTGCTGTGCTTGTTAGTGAAGTTCACAGACAGGACACTAGGTCAGGTCTCATCCCTGTTGATTAAGGACACAGAGACAAAGCATGACAGAGTCATTACTGCCATTGATTCACAGTACTACAGCTTATTAGAGAGGACGGGGGCAGGGTAAGCATTAGTTTAGCTATAACAGAGCCACTGCAGACTCATTTCACTTATTCATGTCCCAAAATACCACTCAGGCTCTTAAGTAGATCAATCTCTGCAATGCCTTAAATATGAATGAGCAAGAAGCAGATGAGCAGTGTAGGCTCCTTCAGATAATCATTCCTCCTACTCTCTGTGGACCTGAATTATGAATTTCCATTTACATGCAAATACATGACTGAAAGAATCTTTTGTTGTCAACGCTATGAAAGAGTTTATAAAATACTTGTAAGAAAATTATTTACTGTCAAGCAAGGTTAAATGGTAATTGTTAGTAAACACATTGCATCACACATCTTCACGTCTTGACCCTTTTTGTACTTGAACTCAGACATGCAAAAAGACTCGTGTATTAACTCTAAAACTCAGTTTGTTTCTAATGTGTCTTTTTATTCTAACTGGAAATGTTTGTTTGCTTGTTAAGGGTTTGTCATATTTGTGTCTTTGTAGTTTTGGGGACGATCCGCAGTGCAGTAGGGAGTGCTCAGCTCCTCATATCACAGAAGTTTGAGCAGTTCAGAGGGCTCTGTAATGAGAACTTGGTGAGTGGCTTCATTATGTCCTGTTGAGTGTGTGTGTGTGTTTGCTGTCCTACTTTTGTTGCCCAATTGTAAAAGATCATTTGTTTTCCATTATTTGACCTACATAAAGTGAGATCTCATTATTTTATGTTAATTAGGAAAGTTTCAAGCAGAAATGCAAACTTCACACCGATCTTACACGATTGTTCACTTGTCCTACTGCAATATTATAATTGTTGATTGGCGTCAAATGTATTTTATTTTCATCTATTTGCTTAAAGGCAGGCTGCCCGGGAAGTATTTGTGTGGGTAAGGATGTGACTAATTTTCTCTGTTTGGTCCAAATCTATTCATCTGTCTCACTTTCCTTTCCCTAGAATATAAATGCCAACCCACGACCAACATCGCAGGACCTTGCAGGGTTCTGGGATCTGCTACAGCTCTCGATAGAAGACATCAGTATGAAGTTTGATGAGCTCTACCAACTTAAAGCCAACAACTGGCAGCTTCCTGAGAAGAAGGTGATGTTGGGTACCTTACATTTTTGTTTCACTTGAGATTTTTAGATTGGTGGCATGGGTAGAGTTGTCATAATTAGTCATTCAGCAAAAAGTTAATCAGCATAATATTTCTTTGGTAGTTTTTCAAGTAAAACTGCTAAATGTTCTCTGGTGCCAGCTCCTTAGCAGTGTGAATTTTTCTGTTTTAAATGGCTAGAAATTGGACACCATTGTTTTTTGGATAGTTGGCTCATTAAGCCAAATGAAGTTGAAGATATTTCAGAATTTTCTGACATTTTAATTTAAGTGACGGCTTGATCAATAATGAGTGTTAATTTCAGTTGTAAATGCAAGCCTGGAGGATTTTAAATTATTTCCTAAGTGCTTAATGGACTACATATGACACTTAATCATCACTACTGGAAGTGTGTTTTGCTAGTGCCACACCATATCTCACTCTTTCCCCCTCTTGACATAATTTCCTCAGGATGAAAACAAGCAGCTTCCATCATCTGTGCCAAAGAAGCAGAGTAAGCCGCGGCTGTCAGCAGAGAAGGACAAGAGCGTGGACTCTGCTGCAGACAAGCAGCGGCAAGAAGCCAGAAAAAGGTTGATGGCAGCAAAGCGTGCGGCATCAGTACGACAGAACTCCGCCACAGAAAGTGCTGACAGCATCGAAATCTACGTCCCCGAGGCCCAGACCCGCCTCTGAGAGCAAACCAGCACCGATCAAAAAATTGCTAACGCACTTCAGACATTCATTGACACAACACAAATCTGAGACACACACACAGAGGCCAATCCCTCATAGCTGCACAGGAGATATGTGGGGATCACAAATAATCAAGAAAAATGCAGATCACCAACCTGCTGCCATGGGACAGAAGTAACCTTGTCAGATGTTAAATACTATTGTTATTATTGTTATTATTGATATTATAATAATTATTATTATCTCCTAAAGTATTTCAAGATTGTCTTAAATGTGCAAGTATCTTCGATAAGGACATCCTGTACCTTGTGAGCTGAAGAATCTTGGTATCCCAGAAGTTTACTCTCTTAAAAACTCCCTTCACTGCTGAGTCTACCGGCAAGTTGCGGCTGCCAGGTTTACGAGCTGAGCGACCATCCACACACACTCAGGACACACATGCAGGTGTACTCACTGTCCACAGAGTCTTCCTGTTCTCTCTCTTTGTATTTGGCTGCCACTCGTTGGGTGTGGTGTGTACGCTTTACTGTGTAAGAATTATAAGATGGCGTTAGTGTACTCAGAGGTTTAAAATGCAGAGAACCAGAGGAAGGCAGTAGCATATATATTATAAATATCACACTATTACAATGTTCATTTTGTAAATGTTGTATACCAGATTATTTGTTAGAAAGAGGTCAGTGTTCAGTACCAAGGTAGTTTTTTATAGATCGAGTACATTTACTGTCATGATATATTAGCACTTGATGCAATCATTCACTCCCCATTTATCTTCCTCTTCTTTTCACCAGTGCACATTACACAGTCTGTGGATACCCATTCTTAAAGTCTTACTTTGGTTAGTTTTTGGTAAGGGATATGAGGAAGGATCGCCCAGCCAGTGAGGAAAAAGTGGAATGTATGAAATGTATGCGTTTGCAGCTCATGTTGACTTGATCACTGCACTTTCCATTCACCTCAGATCAAGTTTGCTCACCTTTTGTTATCCTAATCATTCTGACCTTCACTACATCCTCATGCGATGTAGGGGGACCAAGACATTGACCACTTGATATGGCATTCCCATTCAACCAGACTTGTGTGTGAGGGTGGGGGTTTCCTTGCTTCTGGAAAGAAAATGGAATAGCATAGCAATAATAAAATTATATTAGAACAAGCAATGCAGTAGGTACCCAGTCTTAAGTTATTTAATCAACATTTCCAGTAGGACTTTATTAGCATGAAGGATGAATGTTTTGGGGTTTTCTTTGTTCTTCTATGAACTAACTTTCCTTAAAATAACAAGAATCTCAGGTTGAACACTTAAGCTCAACAGTGAAAACCACTATGGATGGAATATTTATTATACAGCCTCTGGGCCAAAATCTTGGATCCTTTGCCAAATATTCCATAGGACTCCAGGCCTACATGGTGTTCTTCTATAAGGAAAAGGACTTTTTAGTAAGGTTCGGTGATGTAACGAAAGGGGTCAGTTTGACTCCTCTGAAATCACCATTCCTTTACGGCCCTTTCTAGCAGCTAGAACTCCCACCCCTTTTGAAAATGAAGAACTGTGGTACAATGTTTGTTTTGGGGGGTTTTTGTTTGTTTGTTTTTTATGCCATTTGACACATTTTTGTGACATTCATCCAAAATGAGATCAATCTAAACATGCGTGGACGTCTGTAATTTACAATAATAAATGGTGCTGCGAGGGATTTGATATTGTGCCAACGTGGCAATGATCATCAACCTTTTAGTTTCATCTTATTAGGATTTTATTTAATGTTATTATTATTTAATCTGCTCATGAATTCAGTTGCCTGTGTGTGCATTCTCAGAAAGGTTTGTGTTTGCATCCGCTCACTCCAGATATGCTATGCCTCATCTCTGTATAAGCTCATGACACTTTGGCTATGGGACTGGAATAGTTTCCATGTTTCCAGTTTCTTAAATGGAAACTCAAGTGCCAAGGGTATATGAGTGGAACAGGGCATAGCACATACTCATGCTAAAGTGTAGGCAGTGTAGGTTGACTCACTTTTTCTTTTTTTTGTGTTGCAAGAGCTGGCTCTCCCCCTACTGGTCAGTTTTTTGCATGACACTCCAGACATTTTGTTCTGCTCCATTTTGAATTTTTAGTTAACGTCCAAAAAGACACGAAATTGAACTGGGAATGCTGACACAACACTGCGTTGTCAAATTTCTTATTCTCTTATTTGTATTACATCAACAATGGACATGTGCATTTCATTGTCCAAAGAAATCATTAAACATCCCTTTGCTACATGTCCTGTCATCATTCTTGCTGTCTTTTTTTTATTGCACTCATTCATGAAACGGTAGTAATATTAGCTGCTAAGTTAATATTACACAGATAAATCACAAGCATTAGAGTAGATCTTTTATTGTTACCGTGTAATCTCTAAAAGCATGGCCTTCTTACATATAAAATATACAAAGATCCTTGCCAGTGAATTTTCAGTATTCCATATCATGGGTCTTACAAATTATCTGAAGCTATTAAATCTGTGTAAGGCATTCAGGGTATGCACTGTACGCAAGTGTTTATTACTGTGACAAATGGTGGAAAGTCCTTTACTTTTTATCTTCTATCATTTGAGAGCTGGATCCCTTTATTTGCCTGTGTACTGAACTTTTAAGAGAGCAAGACCTGATCAGGGATCTTCAGACAGTTTGTTTACCAGTACTTCCTGAGTTTCAAAGGGCTACAAAATGGACACATGATGACCAGAAGGTGCAACTCTAGAGGCAGATTATGTGGATTTGCTATTCAGCCACCATGTGGACGAGGCAATATTCTTCGGCTAAGACGTTTCTAGAAGTTTTTGAAGACACAGACATTTTGGGTAATCTTTTGGGTAAAAATTGGGTCATTGGTTGTGCTTAATGGACAGAAAGCCCATTCTGACTTCAGTGCTCACCCTTGTGGCCACATATCTGTCCTCTCAGAGACCAGCCAGGAAAATGAGCAAAAACTATGTAGTTCCAGATTATCTCCTACTGACAAACATTATTTTACAAAATAAGCACATATCTTGCAGACAAAGGGTTGTTTAATGTTATGGTGTATTAGTTAGACACTGTGAGGCTAGTTTCTTTTGAGAGAATAAAGAATTGTGATTCCCATGACTTATGAGTTGGCACTTTTTCTGTGTTAGTTAAATGTAGAATTAAATGGGAATGCCACTCATATTTGAAGTTCACTGTATGTTTTTTTTCCCTTGGAAATATGTTTTTAAAAAGATACCACAATTCTATCTTGGTTGTTCTTGCAGCTTTTTAGTCCATCTAGGCATGTTGTCCTGGTAGCACTAACAATGACAAAGGACATGTAGAGAAACAAACCCTTAACCCTTCTTGTACGATATTCAGAGGTATCCATCCTGCTGGGGGCTTTTTGATGGCAGGAAGGTTCTGTTCCACTTGTGTACTTGAATGCAAACACACTGCAAAACAATACAATAGCTAAGATTACCTTTAATCTATGATGAAACATTTCTATATTAATGCGAGTGGCCTCTTCCACACTCACGATGCCTCCATATATGGGACACAAGGAGTCACTGAATAGTGATCATCAAAACACAATTTAAGGGAATATCTTCCAGAAGAGTGCCAGTGGAGTACTTTGTATGTCGTCAGTTTTTTTCAGTTCAAGCGTTGGGTTTTTCTTACTTTATTTGTCACTTTTGTCTGCTTTTTTGCTTTGTCTTTTATTTTTGGTCTTTTAGTTAAAATGAATGGAAAATAATCCAATATGTTTCAAATAGTGTCCAACTTTGTTTTAAGTGCTGGGAAAGGCTGTTTCCTGTTTCAGCACGACACACACCAAACACAACACACTAAACCAAGTCAGTTTGTTTGTTGAGCAACTGGACCTGCTTCCACAGAGGCTTGACATAAACCCCAACCAAACACTGCTCTAATTAATTTGAACACAGACTGTGAGCAACCCCGTACCACACAACAAGACTGGCCAACCTCACAAATGTTCTCATGGATTAGTAAGAGCTAATCCCAGCAGCCAGGCTTCAAAACTTCATGAAAAATCCTCCCATTACTGTAGTTGCAGTTCCAGTGGTACATCCAAGCTCTTAATTGTATTCCGAAAACCAATAACATATAAGCATAATGTGAAAGTGTCAACACACTTTTTTGCCATTTAACGTTAACACATGGAAACACAACCAAAACAAAAGCATGCTCAAAGCAAAGACGTTCTTACTGCCCTGTTGCATTGTGCTGCATCACACTCATACTTCCTGTCATTTGATCCCTGTTACTACATTACAACTACAGTGCAGAACGGACGAAAAAGAGCAAATGAAATGAGGGAGAAACATAGAGGAGAGTGTTGTGGGTGATAATAATTAAAAACACAGACTCTAGTAAAAGCAGAAGAGGTTTTGTTAGAGACATTCTCTGTCAGTGAACACTTGCAAGTCTTCTGGATTTAAGTTTTCAGCTCATATTTTATTCAGCAGCTTTTTGTACATTAATAATATGTGCTTCATATTATGTTAGTTATGTTTATTGTTAACACTGTCATTGAAACTGAAAACATATCACTACCAAGACAGTAAGTACAATAGATATCTTCTTAGGCACTTTAAGCGTGAAATTCTGGGATGATAAAAATGTTTAATGAGCTGACAGTTGCTGTCATTATATTTTTGTGTGTTTCTTTTATTTTTGCTGTCATTTACACCTCCTATACAAAATAACTGAACTATTTTAAAGCCTTTCAACTCCATAACAACTATAATGATAGTCTATGCAGCCAAAATCACAACAGCTAAAGGTCAGCCACTGCGTAGGTAAAATGCCATTTTATCTGGCATCAGGGCAATAGCAGTTAACAAGGCCAGCAAAAGGGCCAACATGACACTAATAGGTCAGTATTTATTAGTATAATATTAGTATGTGGCTCCACTTTTGAGACTATACAGTTAGGTCCATAATTTGCTGGACAAAGTAAACGCCTCAGTGGATTTTGAATCAAAACATCAATATGTGATTGAAGTGCAGACTTTCTTTTCTTCAGTGGATTAAAGATGTTTAAATGTTTAATAAATAATAATAATAATAATAAAAGTGTTTAATAAATAAAGCTATTTTCAGAAGCTCAAAATTAACTGGACAGACACAATTTTGAGGATTGTTTTTAGAACTTGTAAGAACAGCAGCTGCCTTAAAGTGCTGCTTTTTTCTTTTTTCTTTTTTTGCAGGTCTCTCTGCATTAAGTTTTATCTTGATGGGGGTTTTTTGCCTTAAGAAACTCCTGGGTTGCTTTTGGAGTATTTTTTGACTCATTAGTGATTTGCATTGAGATCTGTCGGATCGGTTTTGCAGCATTTGTCTGAGTCTGAGCAGAGAGCATAGCCCTGTACACTTCTGTCAGCAGTCACATCATCAATAAACATCAGTGACCTACGTACCCACGCTATAACATTGCCTTTCACCATGTTGAACAGATAACGCAGTATGTTTCAAATCATGAGCTCCGAGCACGAGCTCCATATGTTTCTCTTCCTGCTAATCTAGTACAAGTTAACCTTGATTTCATCTGTCCAAAGATATTTTTTTAATTTATACCTGTGCAGGCTCTTTTAGATGTTTCTGAGTGTAAGGTCTTGATTGTAGACCTTGACATGATGATACATCTACGTCCTTGACGGTGTTTTTGACTTAGTTAGATGCTATGAAGCTGCTTTTCTTAACCAAGGAAATAATTCTGTCATCGTGCATTTTAGTTGTCTTCTGTGGTTTTTCAGGCCTTTTGGTGTTACAAAATTGGCTTTCTTTTAATTAATACACCCGACTGTTGCATTAGCTGCTCATAAACTTAGCTACTTTTAGTCTGATGGCCTACCTCATTTGTACTGACATCTCTTTGGCTCTCATAATTAAAATTCTAATTAAAAGCTATACAATGCAAATTCATCACTTGGAAACAATTTCATATATTATGCCTGCTTCAGTTGTCATGAAATAACATGGGGCCAGGCCTCATGTGATCGTGAAACACCTTTTCAGTTTAAATTTCCAGTTATTTTTGAACCTCTTAAATTCAGGAACTATGTATGAAATGTATTTTTTGTAAAATCTCACGAATTAAAGCTGAAAGTCTGCACTTTATTCACATGTTGATTATTACTTTTTTTTATTTACCGGTAAATCCACTGTGGTGGCGCACAGAGGCAAAACTTCAAATATTGTGTCCTTGCCTAGCCAATTATGGACCTGTTACCATAATGGAGTGTAAATGCATTTTTAATCCTATGCAGTGCGGTGCATGATTTTTTACATTGTAGTAAATAATATCTATATTTATGCACTTGTTTTCTCATTAATATTTTCTATTCTCACAATAATCTGCTCAGTGGCTTATCATTGCTTTCCTTCAATATAACAATAAGGCTTTTATATAAGTTATTATCAACAGCTTTTTTTCTACAGTGAAAAGTAAACAAATTACAGCAAAGCACTCAGTTAAGTCAAGATTAGGAGATCACTGAGTAAGTTGAAGCTTTATCCTTTTTGCATAGCATATTATGGCATGAAGCACTTTCAAAACTAAATTTAACAGGAAGCACTTAGAGCGTAATCCTCCGCTAAAGCAGCCCACACTTGAGGCACTATTTACTTTTAAGAGTTAACAGTATATATATATATATGTATATATATATATATATATATATTTTGTTTTTCTTGTTCTTTTTAAGCATACTTGGAGATGTTTGTGGTGCAGGAAAAATCAGAAAGAGCAGCATGACAAATGTTTACTTTGATTACATAATCATTATGCAGGGCTAGGTAATGGATAATAAGTAACGATATGTAAATGATTGGACATGAATATAACTTGAGCTTGTTATACTGCAGTAAATGTTTACCTTACTGGGCAGCTAATTCTCTTTCTTTTATTTTTAAAAATATTCTTCTTCTTCTTGAGAGCTGTCTCTTCTTATTTTCTTTAAAGAGACAACACATTTTAGTGTCCACTTGAAAAAAGCAAAGATGAAATGTAAAAGTCAGCTCAAAGATCAAATGTGACATGATATTTGGATGCAAACTATAATGTGACATTTACAATCCCTATATACTAGTATAATTTCATAAATGTTGCCAATACAAACAAATGTATTAGAATTATAAAAATTGTTTTAAAGATAAAATAGATTTTAGGAATGTTTGACCTTGAATAAAAGAGGTCCAAAGTAACATGAAATTTAGAATTCTGGTCTATAATTCCGTGTCCACCTACATGTTGTCAGTAAAAAACACGGAGAGTTAGAAACATAGTTTTAAATAACTCTATATTGCATTATTATTATTCCTTTGAGTTTCAGATCAATCTATTGAACCTGAAGGAACGCAATGTGACCGAAGCGCTTTGAGTGCTCATGTAGAATAGAAACGTTCTACATAAGAACCAATCCATTTATATGTTGACAATGGACACTTCAAGTTTTTTCCACCAATAAATCAGTAAGTTGACCTGGAAGACCAAATTTTGATGTATTGTTACCATGACTCCCCTCTACACCTCTACAAAGTTATTAGAATTCATTCAAAACTTTTTAAGCCATCACCTTTAAACAAAGATTGACACACACGGAAGTTATTGGTCATTTAATAGTTAACGTCTTTTTTGGAAAATAGAGGCCCTCCCCCGTCCCTCTTCTTCTCCCCCGTCCCTCTTCATCTCCCCCGTCCCTCTTCTCAGCTGTTTCTCTTTCCCTCTTTCTTTCTCCCCTTCTTTCCCCCAGTCAAGTCTGTCCCGTATTCAGTAAGTGAAAATAAAATAAACAATAAAAGGTGAATCAAATGGACCATTACGGCAAGGCTGGGATGGTCAGTTTGGTAAAGTAAAATCCGTTGGGTATCTTTCTTTGCCTTTAGACAACAATTCTGATGGCAAAAGAGCCAAACGGGACAGGCCAAAAAAAAAAAAAAAAAAAAAAAAAAAAGGAAAATAGAGGCCCTAAAATATTTTATTTTGGAAATCATAACCGGAAAAGAATCTTCCTTGACACTAACACTGAACTTCCGGTATCAGAAACCGAGGAGGAGGAGCTAAAACGTCCGTGAAGAAACAGGAACCGTCTCCTGTGTCGTTGAACGTCAACTGATGGCAGCCCTGTGAGAAAGAAAATAAAACGAAACAAATCCTTGCGCTTTGTTTTTGGTAAGTTTATACATTTGTTCGCTTTATCGCGGCTTTTCTGCAACCAGTTTTTTCTTATTAAACGACATAATATTGAAGTGAAAGCAGAAGTGATGAACTTTATAGGCCAAGGGCAACCAGAGCTGTACCTGTTTGGCAGGATGACACTGATACAAGCTTCTGCTCTCACTGTTTTGCATATCCTGTATCCGCAAAATTCTCCTGTGATAATATCAGAAAAGCTTAGTATCAGTCTGCAGTTTTGAATTAAATCTAACTAGCTTGAGATTTTTAGCGTATAAGCTTCACTAATCATATATCTGGTATATTTGGCAGAAGAAGAATGTATCTTGTATTGCATGAATTTAAGTACAATTGAGTTCGTTACTTACTACATTAAGTAGTTGATGAATAGATATTCTTAGCAGAAAATCATTCGTCTTTTTGAATTAATGAAAAAAAAAATCCAACTATTATAATATTTCCAGCTTCTCTAATATGTGTATGTGCTTGTTCTCTTAGTATTCAATGGAATTTAGCTATTATTAGTTTTGAAGTTCGGTTCAGTGTAGGGCAAAACAAGACATTAGAACATACCTACTATTCTTTCCTGACAGGACCACAAAATAATCAACAAATGAATCAAGGGGAAAAAAATAATTCACTTGTATGTTTTGGTTTAAATGGTTTTCCAAAATAAAATATTTTTTTCACTCAGTCATCTGTGTCACCTTATACATATATGCACACTGTTTGGATCCTCTTTATCAGCTGCTGTCTGACATGTTTCACTAGTGACCAGTGCTCCCTGACCAAGACCAGTTGTGCCAGGACAGCAGGGCAGACATCAGACGCCTCATGGCTGCCAGGCACCAGAGACCTGTGGCTGCTTCAGACAGCTCAGCGAGGACCAATGAGAAGAAGTGCTGTGAGTGGTTGCCTTTCTGTCTGTGTTCTTTAGATGCAATATGAAAATGAGAGGTGTAATTTACCCTCTATTAATGAATTATTATGTTGTTGAACTTTCAGGCTTTAATCTGGTTATCTTCAATCTGGAATGTGGGACAGGGCCTAACGTAGGAATTCAGCAGATCTCTTTAACTACACAGTGTTAATGGGATGTGCTGTGACAAACTCCAGTCATGTCTGTTCTTGCCAGAGAATGGCCTTCCACAAACAGTGATGGAAAAGCAAGGGGGAAATGTTTCTATTTCATGCTCGAGCAGACAAGGTTACTCTGTGATATAGAAACATTAACCTGCAGCAAAGAGATGACGATATTGTTACGTAAAATAAAGGTTAACTAGTTAGTGAACTTTGCAGAGGTGACATTTTATTATTACAGAACACTCCTACTCTTTGCTGTCACTGTATACAGTAGGCATACCTGCCCTTTTATTTTGAAGGGTGGATTTTAGAGGGGGGCGGCTGGTTTTGAAATGTCCTTGAATGATTAATAAAGTTTATAGTTATGTGTATCTGTTTTGGTTTGTTTTTTTGTACTTATGCAAACTGCAGCTTGGGCTTCCTACATGACCAATTCTCCAACTATGATCGTGATGATCGGATTGCCCGCTAGGGGGAAAACCTATATGTCCAAGAAGCTCACACGCTACCTCAACTGGATTGGAGTACCAACAAAGGGTCAGTAATCAGGCAATGCCTGTTTCACAAAGTCAGACACCTTTTCGCAGGAAATCAAGCTAACAAAACTGGATATGTAGGTTAAAAAAATAAAACTGTAGATCAGTCAAAGTTAGGGTGGTTATGATGGAGTCTATGATCATCAAGACTGCAAAAATATCCATCTAATAAAAATCTTGATCTTCAGGCAAATTATTTAATTTGTAGTTGTATATGTCAACATTCCTAAATACATGGCTCTATTTGTTGTTGTTCACCTATGTTTCAATGTACACGTAATGCAGCAGAACTGGTTTGACAGATACAGCTGGTTAGGCAGAGGCAATCCTTGTCACTTAGTTTTATTGTCGTTCTCTGACTGTTTGTTTGTTCCCTTGCAGTTTTTAATCTTGGAGTGTATAGGAGAAATGCAGTGAAGTCGTACAAGTCCTATGACTTCTTCAGACATGACAATAAAGAAGCAATGGAAATTAGAAAGTGAGTAAATTAAATCCTATTCATATATGAACATACTTTCATAAAGTAGTTCTTGTCACTAAATGCACCTGGCTACTTTCCATGTAGGACAGTCATGCAAATTCCTTTGTTGAGCCGCGTTGTGTTTGCCTAACAAAATGGCGGCATAGTTATTACAGCACATCACGCGATGATGATAACATTAATGAGCTACTGCTTTGATTTCCTGCTTATTTTTCCACAGAAAGTTTGCCATAGTGGCACTTGCGGATGTGAAGACCTATCTGAGTGAGGAGGGAGGGCAGATTGCTGTAAGGACACCATAAAAAACCCTGAACATTATTTGTATTACGTAATACATTTAAAGCAGGGTTTGATTTATGCTGAATGCTCCATGTTGTCTCTCAGGTTTTCGACGCCACCAACACTACCAGAGAGAGGAGAGAACTCATCCTTAATTTTGCAAAAGATAATGCATATAAGGTTAGAACTGCACTTATAACTGAATAATGAAACAGTTTCTGATCACCAACCTTTTGTTGTCAGATCACAGTAATATAATGAAGCATGCGATGGCTCTTCTTGGCAAGTCTTTTCTTGGAAAAAATCCCATTTACAGCCAGTTTCCAAGAAGCATATCTCAGATATTTAAGACACCCAGAGGTTACCAAATCTTCATGACTGGACAGGCTGAACATTCTTTTCTGAACATTGTTTTGGTTTCAGTGCCTTTTTCAAACTGTATAACAGACAGTAGTTAATTTGTGTTGCAGTCATTTAAAAATGTAAAATGACACCTTTCCCCCCTAATTATGCACTTCTATTTTTTTCAGGTGTTTTTTGTTGAATCAGTATGTGACGATCCAGATGTCATCGCTGAAAACATTATGGTAAATCATACATTTACTTGCTTTTTGTCTTCATGTATCAGCAAGCTTGTATCCCTGAAGTAATGAAGCTCATGATATACCGTAAATGTCTCGTTCAAATAGGACGTGAAGGTGTCCAGCCCAGATTATCCTGAGAGGGACAGAGAAAGCGTCATGGGGGATTTTCTGAAGAGAATCGAGTGTTATAAAGTGACCTACCAACCTTTAGATCCAGACGAACACGACAAGTAAGAATACCCCTACTAGTTGTAATGTTCTAATCTAATAATCTAACTCTAATTTAAAATGGAAATATTTTTTTCATGGAAGTTTAAAGTCAAGGAGATATTTTATGTAAAAGAGCATGTACCTGCAGAAGTTGTCCAGAAGATGGAAACAGAAGCTCATTTATAGTGCAAAGCAGTGATTCAGAGGTCATTACTTCCAGAACTCCTACTAACTTAGTTTTAAATTTGGAAGCTTAGTGGTTTGTTTAAAGTCTTTGATAATTACACTGATAATATATTTAGATTTTTATTGATCTCACTGAGATAATACAGTGTTCTTTTAACTGTAATAAGAAAGAGTAGTTGTGGATCCTTTTACTGCTTCTCACTTCTTATGACCTTGTTAACAAGCTACTGAGAGAGAATTTTCCAGTGTTTTTACACTATACCACAAGTACAAGATATGTCTTCTTTACCCTTAAGTTTTATTGGCCTGAGATTTATGTGATTCACTTATTGTTATTTTTCCTCTGCCTTACAGGAACCTGTCCTTCATCCAGGTCATCAACGTTGGCCGTAGTTTCTTGGTCAACAGGGTGCAGGATTACATTCAAAGTAAGATAGTCTACTACCTCATGAACATCCACGTCCACTCCCACTCCATCTACCTCTGCCGACACGGAGAGAGCCATCACAATATGGAAGGACGTATAGGCGGAGACTCTGAATTGTCAGAGAGAGGAAAAGAGGTGCCTTAGTTTTTTTTCTTGTAAAGAGTTAGATGAGATTGGTAACAATGCCCATATTTATGTTTTAAATTTAATATTAACACCAACAGGCTATTTTAGCTTAAACAGATAAATAGAGGGTAATGGGTGATTTGGCTCTGGCTAATATCACCTTCAAAACAATAAGCTTTAAAAGGAGGTGTGATCAAAAAGTTCTGGGAGAAGGACGTCTAACTCAAAACTTAGACGTTTCTCCAGTTTATCAACAACACTTTTACCTTGATTTTTATTTATGTGATGTGGAGACAAATCTGGCCACATTGTAAGTGAAGATATTGTAGGCAAAAAAAATAAAAGATTTCACTATGCATTTATACAGCTCTCACCACATAATGATATGGGATACAAAAATTTGAAGACAGGAAGGGGTGTTTTCTAAATAAATGTGAAGACCGTTGTGAAGTCATCCATACATCCATTTTCTGCCATTTATCTGGATTTGATTTATGAGGACACCAATCTAAGTAGATGCCCAGACCTCACTTTCCCCAACCACCCCCTCCATCTGATCCCAAGCCAGCTGAGACACATAATCTCTCCAGCATGTACTTGGGCTCTTGCTGGTAGGACAGTGTGCGAACCAGCTTACCTAGAAGCCATCCAGGAGATATGCTTGTTAGATACCACCCTCACTGGTATCCAGCAACTCATGATTTCAGTCACTACCAAGAGCTTGTAGGCTAAGAATGTCAATCGACTGGTAAATAATTAGCTTCGTTCACTTTAGACTGCAGTTCACATTTCAACCATTGCAAACCACCTTGCTGCACACTGGAGGTCACTGCCTAAACATTTTAAATCAGGTTAGGTTTTTGATTCTTATGGTCCTGCTCCTTGAACCTGTAAAATACAGTTCAACTGAACGTGGGAAGAATGACTTTATAGTCAGTTCTTAAACATATTTGTGTTTTCATATGCTATGTTTGACAGTTTGCAGCTGCACTGAAGAGGTTTGTGAAAGAGCATAAATTGTCAGACCTGAAAGTTTGGACCAGCCAGCTAAGACGCACCATTCAGACAGCAGAGGAGCTGGGTATTCCCTATGAACAGTGGAAGATTCTCAATGAAATAGATGCTGTAGGTATTACTTAAGTTTTATATATACAAACTTTTGTTAAACTTCTTGAAATACAGCTTAAAGTCTGCACTTTAATGACTCCTTGATTGTTGTGTGCAACTGTGATGTCTACAGAGGAAAAACTACAATAAATGTGTCATTTTCATGTGTGAAACTGTATTTTCCTGCATATATTGGAACAGACACAGTGAAAACATGATAAGTCTCGATCTTATTACTTTGTATTTTAGGGAGTGTGTGAAGAAATGACCTATAAAATGATTGAGGAAAAATACCCAGAGGAGTATGCTATGCGAGACCAGGACAAGTATCATTACCGCTACCCTGGAGGAGAGGTAAAAGGTTTAATTTTCTCCTGGAGTGTTATTTGACCTGCCATATATTACCACTGTGAGTTTGTCAAGTTTATGCAACAGGCTTTAAATTTCAAGTTTATTTTTTACTTTTTATTTCTCATTATTCTTTTACCATAGTGTGAATGCCAGAGGGCTGCGGATGAATCATCAGTCAGAAAAACAGAAGTTAAAAATGTTGTCAGCTGCAAGAATAGCTTCTTTTTTTAACTACAAATGCATCATTATATGTAACAGAACAGAAGATTTTATGCTGAGATAAATAGAAATACTATGAGCTCATATTGCAGAGGAGCATAGAATAAAGACACGTCAGCTATATTGCTGCTGTTCATCATAACTAACACTGACTAATAAAGAAAAGGGAAAATTAAAATAACAGTAAGCACATGACAAAATTAGATCTTGCAGTAGTTAGTCAAAGATTTTTTGATGTAACAAACTGAAAAATGTGAAACTGAATGGACCTCTTTCATTTGACTCTCTCCATAGTCCTATCAGGACCTGGTTCAGCGGCTGGAGCCAGTGATCATGGAGCTGGAGCGACAGGCCAATGTTCTGGTCATCTGTCATCAGGCTGTCATGCGCTGCTTGCTCGCATATTTTCTGGACAAAGGCGCAGGTGACATGCTCAGAAATAGGATATGCTAAACATGCTAAAGCACCTTCTCAGATTACAGGTTTACAGTCCTGAGTGATCCATTTCAGCCAGCATTGTCATTATCACAACAAATTTGCCCAGATAAATAAGCACTCATTCATACAAGTTAATTCAGTGCAGTTTAGTTGTATTTAAATAGTGCCAAATTACAACAACAGTTGTAATACAGTCAGCAGAAATACAAAGTTAGCAGAAATACACTAAATGACTCATGCACGTGCAACTTTAATGGATGAGAAGCAGTTTCCAAAGCACTTACTATTTTTGTTTCTTTATATTTGGAGAAATATCACATGGGGCACTAAATTTAGATATTGTCATGACTTTGAAATGTGCATTTCCACATTACCAGTTGTTTCCTTATTGTAGATTATGCACTTGGCATTGTGTGAATGGCTGCATAGCAGTGCCAAAGGCCACACTGGTGGCCTTTGGCACACTGGTGGCTGGTTTTACTTTTCACCAATATATCCTAAAAAAACTATTTCATATCAGCAAAATGAAAATAAGTGATTTTTAAGGAATAAGTGGGCCTGTAAAAGAGGTAATCTAAACAGAACCTTTTTCTAATTTACTGCTTAAAAAAGTGAGAGACAGCTACCTATATATTCGTGGATGAAACCATTATGAAGGGAGAAACCGGAGGGACAGTAACTAATTCAAAACAAATAAGCCCCATTCCTCCATGCTCTCACAACAGATGGTTTCATTTCACTCATTAGGTCTCTGTATTTCAGCCAGCCGCACCCTCAACCCCCTCTTTGGTCTAACCAGAAAGGACTAAGCCAGGTAGCTCATAAAGCAGAAAAAGTAATTAAAGCAACCATCATTTAGAATTTTAGACTACAGTCTAATGTAATAAAACGTGTGGAAAAAAGAAACACAAGCTAAACAAGCTAGGTGTGTACAATGCAACTCCAGTGACTGCAACAAAAATATGGTAATGATGTAATGATGTGGGAGTTTGTGAAACCATAAAACTGGTTTATGTGTTGAGAGTAGTGTGGCTGAATATTGCAAAAGGGTCATTTCAGCTGTTGTGCGGCTGTGGGCACGGCAATCGCAGGCTGAGCAGTGAGAACCGCACATAACTGCCGGGAGGTGTTTTCTGAAGAATGAATAGTAAATTTATTTTAAGCCTTTTTAAGTGCTGCACACTTTCAACCAATCACAATCTAATTAATTATTATTCTCAATCTCATCTACAAATGGCGCCAGACTATTGCGTCACACATTCTTTAGTGCTCAAAGTGCAATTCATACTTTTATAGACATCAGCCAACTGTGCGCTGTTAGTACGTGCATCTCTCATTCATATAACAGAATTAGGCACAGGCTTAGATGGATGTTGTGTCCACCCACCATGTTTTCTGTGCCATGAGCTCTAAGTTCCAGCGAAGAACCTCTAAGAATAGTACAGCTTTAACTGCAGTATACTGTGTATTAAGCTGTGTCCCAGTGCAGTAAACAGGGTGGATGTTATTTGGCAGAGCAGAATCACTGATATAAATATTTTGACCACATTAGACAGTGGATGGTAATGAAACAATCAATCATTTAGTTAGACTTTCATTCTGTGATTGTCTTTTTAATGCCACCACATGGGGGAGTCTAAGTCACAACCTTTCAGATCAACTTTTTCTGCATGTATATTTTTTAATGAATATAGGGGGAAACAGCCACATAAAAATGCCGACTGTTTCCAGATTAATCAAAATTTAACATAAGGAACATCTGCTAAACATGACGCAGTGAAGAGAGCACCACTCTTTGCAGACTACTCTGTTTTTAAGACATGTAGGAGATGATTGGTTTTAAAGTAGCACCATGTGCTTGATAATGCACTGAGTTATGTCTCCAGAGATTTAGATATTCAGGTATGTCTGTAAAAAGTGATGTAAATAAGTGACGTCTGTAATGACGTACTTCCTGATTGCCGCTGTCTTCTCCAGTGTTTGGAAAATAAACAGATCAGAAAGACGCCATCAACAGCAGTAGCAAGAGTTCAAGCTATACAATTAGGACTCCCCGTGATATAGAAATGTGTTTTTAGTGTCCCTCTATATTTTCATTTATGAAGGTAAATATTATGACATAACGAAAATGTTGCCTAGAAGGGTTGGAAAAAATAAATGAGAGTGAAAATAAAATAACAAAAACACAGGACAGGAAAGACTGATGTTGTTATTATTGGACACAAACAAGGTAAGAATGTCGTATATGTGAACGCCATTGGCAATCAGAAACTTGGAAAGGGACAGATTAGATCATTATGTGCTGAAAGCTTCTTTATGTACTTGATCATGTGACGTGAGCATTACTTTTGGAAAATAATTAGTTCACTCACTACCATAATATGGCGTGGGCAGAAGTGGTTCTGTCAGTCAGCAGAGGAAGTGGTCAGTGCTCCTGGATCGGTTTAAAAGCTCAACCACAGTCTGACTGCAAAAACCAAAGTGTGGGTGCTGCTTTGACTGGCTTCATGTCCCACTGCACTGCCCACCCATGAGACATACAGCAGAGTTAACAGCAACATGCACTGTACCTCCATAAAGCGCAGCATAAGTTTTACAGCTGGCCTGCCACTTCAGACATGACAGTAAACTCCACAAACATGTAGGAGAATATGAAAAGCATGACTGGGTGAAACCACAGTAATCTCACTGGCCACTTTTATTCATGTTGGCACAGATGACCTGCCCTTCTTGAAGTGCCCCCTACACACTGTCCTAAAACTCACCCCTGTGGCTTATGGTAAGTCCCTACTTTGTTGTTAAGTCAACTAAACATCCTCACTTGTTTTTGTTGCCTTGTTGTAATGTATTTTGGTTCCTTCTCCTAGGTTGTAAAGTGGATGTATTTGACCTGGGGGTGGAGGCTGTCAACACTCACAGGGATAGACCATTAGTAAGCTTCTGCCTGTTTTCTAGTGTTTCGTATCGCAAACATGTGGTCAGTTTTCTGTAGAACCGTTCATCCTATTCTTTGTCATGTGTTTGTCCATAGTATGGAGTCTGAAACATCAGTCATCTGTGTTAACCAGCGCCATGTTAAGAGTTATTCTTTGGAATAATTGTTCCTCATTCTCGAAAAGCCTTTCAGAATTGCACTTGTAATTTCGATCCAACAGTTAGATAAGAAGATTTATACCAATCATTCCAATCATGTCTGACTATATCTAGAAAGGAAGCAGTGGAAACAACAGCTAGCCTGTGTTTATCTTAAGTTATTTACAGTCACAAGCCACTTTGTTTGGTTGCTAGTATACCATTCTAGAATCGAGTTGGATCCACTTTAGCCTTAAAACCTGTCTTAATTCTTTGTGGCATAAATTCAACAAGGCACTGAAAAGATTCCTCAGAGATTTCGGACTATATTGGCATGATAGCCACACATAGTGGCTGCGCATTTATCAGCATGGTCTCAGTCTACTGCTCCACCACATCCCACAAAACATGGTCAGCAACAATAATGAGCTAGACTATGGTGTTTAATCAATGCTCGACTGATAATAAGTAAGGAAAGTATCCCTCCCACCTTTACACCACCAACAGCCTGAACTGTTGCTACCATCTGAATGTTACAGCAGGAAAGCTGACTCATCAGATAAGGCAATATTGTGTTGTCCAGTTTTGGTGAGCCTGTACAAATGGTAGCCTTGTTTTCCTGCTCTATCCTAACAGTACTAGCACCCAGTGTGGTGTTCTGCTGCTGTATTTGTACATTTGTTTCTCGGTTCCACGTCTTAAGCGTACAGAGATACTCCTCTGCATATCTTGGTTGTAACTAGCAGTTATTGCAGTTACAGTTCTCTTCCTCTCAGCTCAAATCAGTTAGCTGCTTTCACTCAGCAAACTGCTACTTACTGAATATTTTCTCCTTTTTTTTTTTTTTGAGAATTTTCTGTATTTGTATTCAAGTTTCGGAAATACTCAGACCTGCTCTACTAACCATGCCACCTTAAATCGCCTTTCCTCCCCATTCCGATGCTCTGTTTGGACTTCAGCAGGCTGTCTTGATCAAATCAATGAATAGCAGTGCTGCCATGTGATTTGCTGATTAGATATTTGTGTTAACGAGCAGTTTACAGGTGTACCTAATAAAGTGGCCAGTGAGTGTAAATCTTTGTCCCAGTTTTTCTAATGTAATGTGTGGGACTATTTCTTGATCAGGTGCAATGAATCCTGGAGTTTTGTCCTCACTGTGCGGGTACGGCCATTGTCTCTGGTGGGAGATAGGTCAGTGCAAAATAGTTTTCCACCTCTCCTTGTCTATCTGTTGTTGGCTCCAGGTGGAGGGGAGCTCTTTGGTGACTCATTTTTAGTGTTTCTTAGTTGGCCTTTCCTTTGTTTCCCTCAGAGATTCCTTTAAAGGGTATATCTGCTAGTGCTACTTTAAAAAGCACGTGGCCCATCATCCTCAGTGCCTTCTCTTTACTTGTTCAGCAGGTAGTTGGTTTAGTGTTTCTTCTACTAATGTCAGCAAGCAATAAAAACTACAGGAAAGTCTGTGGTAAGTTATGTGTGAGGTATATTATTAACTCTGTTTCTGCTTTTATAAACACCTGTTGTGTGGGGAAATACATCCAAACTTGTTTATGTACTCAAACACCTTTGTTGCTTTTGGGAAATTCTATTTAAGGAGTTCCCTTAAATGTTCTGAATTTTAAGAAATATATCAGGACATAACCTTGTAGCACTCATCAGTGAGGTCCATGTCTGCTCTCTGCCCGTGGAGCTCATGCTGATTAGTTACAAGTATTTAAAGTCTGAGTCCTGAGACAAAGTGGGTGTTAACACATAAACACGTTTACTGAGAAACCTCTTGTTAACTGTGGTGAGAAATATCCTGTCCCCTCAGACTAACATGACAATGGCTTTTCTATTTATGGTTGTTTGTGTCAGTGGCTGTCTTTCCCAAACATGGAACGCACTGATTTTAGACCAAGGAGAGGTTTAGTCATTGTAACATAAAAGTTAGTCCACTTTCTCTTTTTGTTCTTTGCTGAGCAGAATAAAGGCCAAACAGATGCCATACCAGCTTTCCTTCGAAGAAACAGCTTCACACCGCTGTCCAGCCAAGACCAGATTAAACGACCTCGTCTTTACAGTGTGGGGAACCCTTCACATACTCGTATGTCCCAGGCCCCTACTTTACCCAGCATGCAATTCTCTGAGGCATCTGAAGGGTCAGAAACGGTACAAAGTGAGGTCAGTGCCTTTCTCACACAAGATACTGTGGTTATAGGTCAGCTGGTATGGCTGAATATACAGATAAATATTATATATTCATATAAATATCTGAAACAGACTAAACAATCAGCAAATTATGTTAGACGAATCAGAATGTATCAGAATAAATAAAGTGATTCAACCAACATTTATTATTGTTGCTCACACAATGGATGATGAGATGTCCATGTGGACATGCACTGGCTTTTTGTAACAATTTAGCTTCAAAGTCAGCTTGGCTAATAATAATAATTAAAAAGCAGTGTGACGGTGTAAAAAAACTGTGTTATTTTATCCACCATTTACTCTGAACTGCTAAAATGACACTGAATTGCGTGGGACACTAACAGTACCAACGTTGCCTTGCTTGTAGCCACAAAGGTTCATGTGAAAAATGGAGATAACAAAAAGTCTCAGTAGGCACAAATTTGGAGGCCATCCTTGCTTGTCTTGTAACAGTGAAGACACATGACACAACTGGCTGTGAAAAATTAGCAAAATGAAAACTGAACTAACATTTGAAACTAATACTGTAGACATGATTAATATAGGAAAAAGTTAAAAGTTGAAAGGTTAACAGCAGCATACAGTGAAATATGATGACTGAAAAAAACTCAAAGCAACTAAACCAGTCTTATCATTATTTTTTATTATGAAAAGTGTTAGACAAACAGAACCTTTGGTAATCAGTTATTACTGGAATATAACGGAACAATGTTATCAAGTGCTATCAAGATTGTTCTTTAGTTTGTTCTAACGTGTTTATCACAGGCGCGATGCACCGTCTGGACAATCACTGCTCTGCATGTACACATATGCCCATCTTTTCTCATACCATACAGCATGAGGGAGGATTATTTATCTTTTTATTTAAATAATTGATTCAAGGTTTAAATAAAAGTATTCTGTATGTACAAATGTACTTTAAGTGTTAAGGTAAGCAAACCCAGGATGGTTTGTTTTTCATGTTCATGGATGTTTACAACAAGCAATGTTCCTTCATAAGGATGTTGGATGTGTATACATGAATATAACTTTTTTTCTCCAATGTTTTTGCTTGTGTTGTTACCCAAAAAGTGACATTTTAGCTGTAGTAGGGCAGAAAATCAGTGTCTCACTCTGAGCTGTGACCTCAGATTTTAGTATTAGTTCAAGTTCAGTCGGCGCCAGTCAAAACAAATAGCTCATTCCTGTTTGGGTTAAAGCAGTCTACTTTCTCTCCCTTGCTTTTCCCTCTTGCAGAACTCTCTAAATGGTTTCACTGGTGCAGACACAGATGACTGTGTGGAGTTTAAAAACAGAAGTACATAAAAAGGTATTCATAACCTTCCTCTTATCTGTTACACAGAACATTATACATATATCAGTATACTTTATACTCTGTACTGTACTTTACAATACTATACACTCACTGGTGACCTTATTAGTTACACCTTATTAGTACTTGTTTGGATCCCTTTTGCCTTCAGGACTGCCTTGATTCATGGACACCTCAAAGATTTTGGTCTATATTCACTTGATAGCATCAAACAGTTTCTACAGATTTGTCAACTGCACATCTGTGATGCAAATCTTCCATTTCACATCCCAAAGGTGCTTTCATGTTGTTAACACCAAGTTCTGACCCTACCATCCAGATGTCACAGCAGATGTTTGTCCAACTTTGTTGACTCTGTGCAAATTATAGCCTCAGTTTGCTGTTCTTAGCTGATGGTGCATTCAGAAATGCTGTCAGCATACCTTGATGGTAGCAAGTGGTTATTTAGCTACATAAAATAACATAGCAACAATCTGTTCTCAAACCACAGTTCCAGAGATCAGCTCTTTCCAAAAGCTTAACAATAAAAGTATGTCTTCAACTTTAATTTAGAGACATTCACTCACAGTTGATGGTCACTCAGGAGTCATTCTACAGCAGGGGTCGGCAACTCCAGGCCCCCCTGGATCAACACACCTGAATCAAATGACTAGTTCATTTACAGGCCTCTGGAGAACTTCAAGTAATGTTGAGGAGGTAATTTAGCCATCTGAATGAGCTGTGTTGGATCAAGGACACATCTAAAACCAGCAGGACACTGGCACTTGAGGCCTATAGTTGCCTAGCCCTGTTCTAGAGCCTTGGTGCAACTGCAGCAAAGGCTGGATGGATGGATGCAGGTGGAAGATCATTTAAGACCACTGGATTGTGGATTCTGTAATGAGCAGTAAGGCAGTGCAAGGCTGGTAGCACTGGAGTAATTTGATCTCTCTCTTTTTTTTCTCGAGAGTGTTCGAAACTGTGGTTGACCACAGTAATTTGTCAATTTTACAATTTGTGTCAGAGATTTTTTAACTTGTGTTTTAATGAGAGGACATTAAAGAGCCTTTTCAACTATTAACCTCCCAGTTAATAGTTGAAACCTAATGGAAATCCAATTTCTTATAGGCAACATTACTTTTGCTGACTGACGTTCACTGGGTATTTTGTGTTTTTTCTTTTTATAATCATTATCTGTAAAGCCTAGAAATCATTGTGTGGGAAAAACCCAGGAGATCAGCAGTTTCTGAAATACTTGAAATAGCCCATCTGTCACCAATAACTCTGCCACATTCAAAGTAACTTAAATTACCATTCTTTCCCTTTCTTTTGCTTAGTTTGAACTTCAGCAGGTTGTCTTGCTCTTGTTTTCATGCCTCAAAGCAAAGATTACTTGCATTAACTAGCAGTTGCCGAGGTATACCTAACAAGGTGGCTGGTGAGTGAACTGTATTACAGTTGTCTCATTGCTTCATTTTTGTCTTTTATCCCAGGCTTTTCTCGACAAGTCCAGTACTGACCAGCAAGGATCAGCAGAAAGAAACCCAAAAAGCTTCGGTCATTATGATTTTAAGCATGGACTTGCAAGTTAGAGCATGTGTGTACATAAATGAAGTCAGCGAATGTGTGATCCATTCAAATATACAAATCAAACACTTGTACCAAAGACACTCTCAACACCATCCATTAGTTGCTAGCACACTCCATATAATATTGCAGATTACAGTCATGGTGTGCTTTATTAGATGTCGAATATGCTGATTGTGAAATTTATACCTCAACCTTTTTTCTTCAGTGTAGTATAAGAGAATTTCTGTCTTGAAGGAAGCCATGTGCAGCCTTATTTTGTGCTTAGATTGTTTCACTTTTAATTTTAAGGTCACTTAGTTATGTGCATTTTCCCTCTGACAACATGTAGCAATAAATGTATTGTGAGGTGCAATTTAGGTATGCAGAAGTGCGATTTAGTTTTCAGGGGGAAGCCATAAGCTGTAAACATTAATGACATGTTTCGTCCAGCCCTATAAAAAGTGCAGGATCTACTGTGTGTCGACTTTAATCTGTGACAGTTAGTTAATCTTCTCTCTTGAGATGTGTACTTCTTCTTTTATTTTGTCTTCCGTATAAATAACAGCTTTGATATAGAATCATGGCACTGTGATCATGTAAAGCTGCTCACCTTTGAACTGCATAAAATTAATGCAGATTTTCCAAACACAGAGGTTACTTGTACAGCAGTATTGGATGTTATGTTGGTTTGTAATGCTTTAGATTTCGTCACGGGGAAAAACAAATCAGGGCCTTTGTAGTTCTACCTTTACTGTCCATATGGAACGACAAGATTGAAAAAGGGTCATTTAGGAAAGTACCTTTATTTACAGGAATATAGGCTTTGACCCAGGTAATCAAAGATATGATATGCAAAATTGTTTCCTTGAATGGAAGGAAATGGAATTGACGACGCATTTGAATGTCTTAAAATGAACTTGTAGCTAATGTAGCTGCACACATTTTACCAAAGTTACACTGTTTTTACACAGACTGTCATTTGTATTTAAGACTGACTTGGAAATAAAGTCTTTATTCCAGTAAAGAAATCTGTGCAATCTCAGTGGGAGTAACCTTCCTGTTTGCTAAACTCCAGAGACATGCATCAACAGAGTTGAATGAGGGAGCGATCTAAGGACAAATCTAAATCTGGGAATGAGATACATTTAGATTGAAATGTAACAGTTGGATGATACAAATCTGATATGTTGCTTTTGTGACACAGCTTTTCACTGTGTGGTCTGTTCTGCTTCTACTGTAATGATAATGTTTTCTAATATGTAAATCCAGCAGTTTTGTTTCAGAGTTCTAAAGAAAAAGGAGCTCTGTGCAGCACATTCAGCTCTGAATTGTGAATTGTTTTTGTTCTTATTTTAAATAAATAAATCCCAACTTATTTGATTCATGATTTAAGATACTGATTTGTATTTTTTGTGATTACTACCAGGAAATCAGGGAAATGCATGAAGAAAAAAAGAAAGTAAAAGCAGCACTGCTGAGAAATGACCCTCACATTGCTTTGACGCCTAAATAAGGCCTTGAATGTCTGGAATGAGATAAAAAGCCCTGGAAAACTCAACAACTGATTACAGAACAAAATATTCCAACTTTTGTTTTCTTGGTAAAAAGATTTTAAGTGGTTTTTGCATGGTGGGTCACTGTTGCATCTCTCTCATGACTTCAGTCGTACATGACGATGATTTGAACCCAGAATTCATCACTCCATCAGGCCCGTTGCCACTGATTTTCAGTGCAGTTCTTAGCTCTTGTAATTTGGCCTACCTCAACCTTTTCTCACCGCCTCTCTTCCATCCCTGACGAGGCTTCGACAAAGAAGACTGATCAACTGAAGGGCCAAAAGCATCTCTCACGTCCTGTGTAAAATCATAGCTAGATTTTTCTCCTCATTTCTTAAGGACGTGGGTTTCAGTTACTGTTCTTATTTTCATTTTTAAGGTCTGTTATTTCTCATTTTGTCTTTCACTTGTCCTGTTTCCCTGATTTTTTTTTTTATGACATACTGAGATATGCTAAGTATCTGGCTAATAGCTCTAATAGTCCTAATAGCTCTTCTGGGAATCACATTTTTGGTGTAAATTTAAAAAAAAAAAAAACCCAAAACATTACAAACATATATTATGCATGGTAACGTGGTTGCAAATCAGTGATAGCATTAGCATTAGCAAATACACTGTGGGACGCAACTTGTAGTGCATAATTACTGTTCTTTAAAATATATTGATGTCAAAATAATGGTTAAACAGATAAAGTGAATTCGTAAATGTTATATTGGGGAAGCAGTTTGGTTATCAAGGACCTGGAGCAGGAGAAAAATGCCATTCTGAGGAGTTTGAAACAACTGAACAACTAAATATGATGAGTGTGTGTGTCTGTGTGCTAGAGTGGGAGAGCAAGCCTCTAAAGATAGACGCACAACATTAGTTCATCATTAGTTTTTTTGTATGCTTAAATTGTTCAAGTGTTAAAAAATCATTCCTCTGAAAATAATTCGGTACAAGGACTGGACTGAAAGAAAAGAGAAAATTACAAGGTTTGGCTTCTTGGAATCAAAATATGAAGAAATATGGAGTGACTTTTCCACAGAATCATATTGTAGCTGCTGCAAAAATTGCAATTTTAAATGCCAAAACTGACTCACCATAACTGATACACAGTCAGTTATAGTGACTCAGACCTCTAACTCTATCACCACCAGCAGCATGTCCTGAGTTTCATAACCATTATTAGAGTTGCTGAAATATTTAATTTTGGTTCCCTATGCAGGAGGGAATAATTAAAACATGTTCCAAACTAGCAGATTTTCAAATATAAATTTTACTCTCCTTCTATAAATTTAGCCATTGTATACAGTTCTCTGAGAAAACATTTGCCCCTTTTTTGTATATTGTCACACTTACATGTTTCAAATCATCGCACAAAGTCTTTTCATTTCCGATGAGACTAGATAAATTAAGTAAATAAAAATGCAGTTTTTAAATGGCAATTGAGTTTATTAACTGTTATTATTAACAATTGCATTTATTAATTCATCAATGACTCATCCAGGAGCTAAAAAACAAACAAAACAAAAACAAAAAAACTAGGGAATGAAAATGTCACTTGTCTCAGTTAAGGTCAGAGTTCATAATGGGGTGCTAACAAAGAGACTGGGCAAAAATGGTAAGGTTCCAAGGTGAAAGCCACAGCTGACCAAAAACAAACAAACAAACAAACAAAAAACACACAAGTGTTCATCTCACATTTTCCAAAAAAAGAAAAAAACATCAATCATCATGATGATCTCCAGGACATTTAGGAAAACTGTTGTTGACACATTATACGATCATTTTGTAAAGGTGGTGTTTTGGTTGGTGTTGAACTGCTTTGGATTATGAGGACAACCTCTGCTGCACCTGGAAAGGGAGAGGCTGCTTGTGGCTTTCAGAGGAATCTGTTGTTGCTGCTACAATAATGACTTTGCCGGATTTTCCTTCGCTCACCCACACTCTTCTTACACACTTTACGTCATGGCTCCCCTGTTATTATGGGTGTCTGTGCTTACATAAAAATACTTTGTTACGTCTTTTATCACGTCTGTGAACTGCCATTTGCTGGAAGTCTTAAATCACGACTGGATCACCTCGGCATTGAAATGGATTACACAGAATAAAAGAAGGTCAAGTCTGTAACACGACAAACAGCTGAAACACAATGTCAGCTTCATCTGCAGGATTAAAATGGTCATACAGTTAAATTCAATTCCAAAAAAATAGCGTCTGTATATTAATATTGTAAAGGCAGGATATGGTGCAGGTCATATTAAAGGACCAAATTAACTAAACCAGTTTAAATAGCATTCTTATACTGGAATAATCCTTTTTTGCTATGAAAGCCCATTATAAATTTATTCTGTTTCTAAAGCCTCGTAGAACCTTCATCTCTTTTTAATCTTACACGATGAATAAGCAAATAACCACCTACTCACTAAAAATAAACCTGTGCTCCTGCTTAAAATGTATAGATATTACTGTTACGCGTGAGCTGTATTTGGGCTGTTCAGGGATTAAATCATAGATACTAAAATGAAGATTATAGGACTTTTTTTTTTTTTATAGTACAGCTTTGTGGTTTCATGCCCATTTCCTGGGGCTGTCCCAGTCTTCCTCTATAAATTGCTTCACTTGATCCTCCTGTTGGCATCTGCCTCTAAGGACAGCCTACACGCAAGACAACATGAGGACTGTCGGTTGGAGTATTTTGGTTTTCTTGTTAGCCTCACCGGCTTCAGGTAAATAGTGATTTGTTCATTTATTATTTTCGTATATCATGTAAATGATGTATTTATTTATAAAACTGATGGTATGATTTCCCAAAAATACAGGTCAAGTATCACAGGATTGTTCAGCACCAGATAAATACCCGAACACCAAACTGGAGACGAAATATGCCAGGAGACAGAAATTCAGCCACAGCGAGAAAGTTTACTACAGCTGTGACGACGACTTCACTGCTTTCAGAGGCAGCAGGGCTGTGCAGTGTGTTGATGGACAATGGACCAAACTGACTTTAAAATGCGAAAGTAAGAATTTGACCATTTATTTGTTTTCAAGGGCGGGAAAAAAGGAGTCGCTTGCGTGTTGTTTCACTCAGCAGCCTGTTTACTGAGATATTCTTAGACCTGTAATTTACTTAGATGGATTTAAAGCAGCGCAGAAGCCCGCTAACACCCCCTACTGGGGAAGGTGTTTAATAGATATACAAGTAAAAAAAATTTATCAAGAAAAAAGTCGTTCATAAAAAGAAGTCAGAATGCACACAGGTTCAGTTCAGTTCAGTTCAGTTCATTTTTATTTCAAACATTTCAAACATGTGCCTTCACAATCATTACAAAATATCATTCCATTATTTGTTTGAAAAGGAGTAGGCTGAAGTATTTACTTATTTGTCCCTACCCCCTCAAGTTTTACCTCTCATTCATTTAATTTTTTTTTGTCTTAAATTAAACAAACAACATATGAAACATATGAAGTAAAACAAAACATAACATACATAAATCAAAAACAAGAAATTAGCAAGCCCCACCACAGTATAGTTTATTTCATATGAAAAATACAGAATGTGTATATTTGCAGATACACAAGTTATGGAAAAACAACAAAACAAAACAAAACAAAAAAACAAAAAAGAACCGCAACACCATTACCAGCAACATTACCGTCCTGGGTTAACCCCGTTTTCTTCATTCTTATACTTATTTAAAATTAGGTTTTTATATTTTACTTTAAACTGTTTTATGTTTTGACTGTCTTTTATTTCTTCTGTTAGACTGTTCCATAATTTAACTCCTGCAATTGAGATAGACATAGTTCTTAAAGTTGTTCTAGCACTTTGTATTTTTAAATTCCATTTCCCTCTTAAGTTATACCCACCTTCTCTTTCTATGAACAATTTACAGATTTCTTTGGGAAGCAATTTATTTCTGACTTTATACATTATTTGCGCTGTTTTAAGCTTCACCAAGTCTTGGAATTTAATAGCTTGCATTTTGACAAAGAGTGCATTTGTATGGTCCCTGTACCCTACATTATTTATTAATCTAATGGCCCTTATCTGTATTATAGTTATTGTTTGTGTGTTACTTTTGTATGTGTTTCCCCAGACCGCTACACAGTAGCTCATATATGGCAGTAGTAAAGCACAGTATAAAATGTGCAGTGCTTTCTGATCCAACATATGCTTTGCTTTCCCCAGGACGGCAATGCCCCGTGCCAATTTCCCCCGAACATAAGTAATGTGTGGCTTCCAACAGAGCTTGTGGTCAATGATCACCCCAAGAAATTTTATTTCATTTACTCTTTCTAAATATACATTGTCCACACATATTTCTACTTCGATGTTTTTCTTTTGGTTTCCAAACAACATAAATTTGGTTTGGGAAATTTACTGACAACAACATTTCTTACAGCCTTAAAGGTCGATTCACATTTTTCAAGTCTAAATCAGTTGAATAGAGTCGTTTAATTTACTTTGAATAACTTTTTTCCCTTACTAAATAATTAAGAAAAATAAATGTCTACATGCACGCTAAGTTACCCAGTTAAGGAAACAAAAACTTTCTGAATTAGAAAAAATGTGGGGCATGATCTCTTTGGCTTTCTTTGGTTTGAGAGTCACGTGCCGGTCTAAATAACCATACTGCAAACTAATTTTTAACTAGATTATAAGAGATAGTGTACTAGTAATGTAATTGCCTCTGTTTTACAACCAAACTGATTAATGCAGTTCTGTCTTCGTGATCAATGGCCTTTTTAAAAATGGAACTGATTTTAATCATTGCCAAACTACAAGATGCAAGATGGTGCTAACAGAGCAAAAGGAAACTAAAGAAATACGTTTTGTCAGATTATCAACTGAGGGTGAAAATTCTTTGAAGAAAAATGTATGTAACTTACATGATTCATCACTCTGCTCTTTTTGAGTCATTTCCCCCATAAATAGGCTTGTAGTTCACCACATATTTTGGCTTGAAGGATAAACTGTGTTTTACAGTTCATCTCTGCAGCCTCTTTAACCATAAATGATCATTTCATGATTTAAAATTCTTTTATATTGCTGGTATCAAGACCAGTTCTGGGCTTCTTAACCTCAGACAAGCATCAAATGACACGTCCTCTACAGTATCAGTTTCTTCACATGTTCCAGTTTTTTTTTCTAGACCTCCATAAAACATTCCAGCGAAATCAGCCTTGGTTGTGGGCTTTTATATTTCCATCTAGAAATTAAACTGTAATGTGTCATTTACACGCTTACTATCTTGCATTTAACAGAGATATCATGTGGCAATGCTGGTGATCTACCCAATGGAGAGTTCCAGTATGAAGGGAATTCATACATCGGGGAGAAGGTTTTTGCTGTGTGCAATGAGGGGTAAGTTTTACTTTGAAGAACTCCTAAAACATCAGTATAAGACTTTCAAGTGGTGTTTGACTGCATCTCTTATCTACAGATACACTCTGAAAGGGCTGAACTACATGATATGCAAAAGGTCTGGATGGGCTGGTGAATTCCCATCATGTGAAGGTACAGTGATGTGGTACATTGAAGTACTCGAACTAGCTTGTAAATGGAAACCCAATAGTTGTGAAACTGTAAGGGGTGGCTTTAAGTGGTAGTGTTAATGCGTAACTAATCCCTGAATGTTATGTAAGTTGGGAGTTTAATCTCTTAACTCAGTTGAAGCAAATTTCCCATGTTTGTTTTGGACAAATTGTTATTTGCACAGAAGTCCACTCAGGTTCAGATCAGGCAGGCTGTTCCTCCCAATCATGCTCCTCCAGGTTTCACTGTCATTGCGTGTGTGAGCTTTAAAGACTCCCAGAAGGATAATTGAAGAGCACACTCCAGCCCTCCACCCAGTAAATTCAAGAAGGCTGGGTAGTCTGAACTGTCAACGGGAGCATAAGAACAAACAACAGTCAGAACCCGTTCCCCGACCCGAAGGTCCAAGAAAACAACCCTGTCATCCACCAGCAAAACCCCCAACGTACAGTCCCACTGCCTCAGGGCAAGTCCAGGCACAGTCCTGGAACAATCCAGCTCCTTTCCACGAAACTGTTTCCAGAGCCTGACGTATGTGACGTATGAACCCAAATATATCTAACCAATATCTCTCAACTTCATACAACGCACTTTCCCTGCCAGAGAGGTGACAATCTATGTCCCAATAGCCAGACTCGATAGCAAGGGTCCCCCTGTAGGTGGTGGGTGTACAGGAGCAGGCTAAGTGGAAAGCAGCTCAGGCAGTAGCTAAAGCAAAAATCTCAGGTGTGGGAGGAGTTCAGTGAAACAATTGCTGTTGGTGTCTAAGCAACTCTGGAAAACCTATCATGTGATTCAGCAGGGGAAAGCATTGGAGCTCCCCACTCCCTCTACTCACATGGTGTATAGAGTGAGTGGGGTGTTTTTGACTTCAACTGAGGGCATAGTCGGGCAGTAGAAGGAATACTTGGAGGACCTCCTCCCATTGGCATGTCTTCTGTAGAGGAAACAGATTCTGGGTATGATGGGGACAACTTGCCTATCACCAGAGGTGAGGTGACTGAGGCAGTTAAACAACTCCTTGGTGTCCAGGCCCCTGCATTAGATGAGGTTCACCGGAGTTTCTAAATAATCTGGATGTTGTAGGGCTGTCTTGTTTGACATGCCTCAGCATCATCATGTGGAAATCTTGGACGGTGGCCCTGGACTGACCTTGGAGTGGTGTTTCCAATCTTTAAGAAACAGGACCGGAGACTGTGTTCCAACTACAGGGGGATCACACCGCTCAGCCTCCCCAGGAATATCAATGCCAGGGAGCTGGAGAGGAGAGTTCATCCATTAGTCAAACCTCAAATGCAGGAGGAAAGAATGTGGTTTTTGTCCTGGTTGTGGAACAGTGGATCTTTATCCTCTCAACAGTATTTAAGGGTGCATGGGAGTTTGTCTAACCAGTGTACTTTTGTGGACTTGGAGAAGCTATTTATTCGCATACCTCACAGTATCCTGTGGGGGATGCTTCAGGAGTATCGGGTGCTGGCCTGCTGCTGAGTTATTCAGTCTGTGTACAACTGTGTACAATTTCTAGGTGGAGCCAGTTGGTGGAAGGCTTTCACTTTGGTGGCCACAGGATCTCCTCTGCTTTTTGCAGATGATGAGGTTCCAGCTAATCTGGATCAGGGAAGAGTTGCTCCCCCAACTGGAGGAGTTTAAGTATCTTGGGTCCTTGTTCACAAGTGAGGGGGAAAAGGAGCAAGAGATTGACAGACTGATTAGGGCGGATAGCAGGGTCAGAATTTTGGTGTAAACTACATCAAAGCACGGATCCAACCTGCCTTGTGACAGCAGTTCAGACTGTAGTTAATGTAATGGTGTGGGAGATATGTTGTTGACACACTTTGGGCCTCTTAGTACTATTTGGGCATTGTTTAAACACCACAGCCTATTGTAGTATTGTTTCTGACCATGTCTATCCCTTTATGACGACAGTGGTCCATATTCTGTTGGCTTTGGCAATGAGTTCACTGTGATTAAATGGCCCTCATGGTCACCAGATCTCAAACAGAGCTCCTGTGGGATTTTATGGAACAAGAGATTCACATCATGGTTATGTAACTATGGGACACTTATCATGTCAGCATGGACCAAAATCTAAGAAAAATTTTTTCATTTAACTTATTTAATCTATGAAAAAGAGAATTAGAGCAGTTCTGAAGGCTAATGGTTTCAGCGCAGTACTAGTAAGGTATATCTACTGAAGTGGCCAGTGAGTGTATAGCCAGTTTTTCTAAAATAAGTATTTAGATTTAGTAAATTCTAACCTTTGTTCACTTGTACTTAAGACATGAAATAAATTTTTCTTATTTTTACTATCAGAGGGAGGCATCACCTGCCCAACCCCAGAAGTAGCCAACTCTGTGCAGAGAACTGGAGGTGTTTCTGCATACCAGGTGGGAGATAACCTGACCTTCACCTGCAGTGAGGGTTTCCAGCTGAATGGAGCTCAGCAGACCACATGTGACGCCAGTGGCCAGTGGAAGCCTCAACCTCCTCAATGTGTTCCCATACCTGATGATAAAATTCAACCATCACCTGGTAAAGGTTTCATATTTTTACCTGATACGCCACTTACGCTGCATTAGCACTATGAAAAATGGCCTTCATCTGAGTTTGCTAAAACTAAAGTGATATCTTCCCCTGTGGAAAATGTTTTCAGCAGGTAGCTGTGGTGTGCCACCAGCTGTCAGCAACTCCAATGTCCACCTTGCTGACAGGTTCATTACAAAGACATCTTTCTTTTCTGGGCAAAAGGTCTATTACAACTGTGATGTTGGATACGTTGCAGCAGGCGGCAGAAAGTCTCGCCTCTGTAATAATGGGAAATGGACACCACTGAGGCTTAAGTGTGAGCGTAAGTATAATTTGATATTTCTTTTTGATCAAGTCTTTTTATAAATCCTAGTTTTTCCACATTTTATCCCATGACCAGGATAGGATTATTGTTGACATAAAACAAATATTTTAGAATAGCATTTATTAATGTAACACTCATCAATTAAATTGTAAGTTGCACCCTTGTCCATCAGAGGATTTTAGTGGCCCTTCAGAAATCAGAAATAATTCACTCCATATCTGTTTTCAAATATCCTCCCGGAAACACTAAACAGTGAGTCCTGGACAAACCTCTACCACCTGGAGTTGACTTTTCTTACAGTGGAATGATTTAGATCATATAATATGGATTTTTAAGCCTCTTTGCTTTTTTTTTTTTTTTTTTTTTCCACGCATTTACATTTTATCATGGTATCACCCCTGTGGGGAGTGCTTAAAACATTGCATTTCTATTGCATACTTAAAAAAAAACAAAAAAAACCCTGTAATCTAGGCTGGGTTACCACTGAGAGTAACCTTGAATTGGACAGGATTACTGCATTATCTCATTTGACTAAGTCTTGAGGCTCAATTAAACTTATCCATGGTGAGATGAATGAATGTGTTATCCAAAACGACAGCACCACATGATGATGATGATAGTTTGTCTTGCTGGACATTACAATAAAAATTCTTGAAATGCATTACTGTCATGTTAAATTATTTCTGTTCTTTGGCTGTAAAGGAAAGCTTTGTGGCTCAGCTGGAGATATTCAGAGTGGACAGTTTGTATATACTGGAGTTGAATTTGGAGATACCGCTACAGCCGTCTGTGATGAGGGGTAAGAATTTTTAAACCTCCTGCATTCTCAGTGAATGCAACTTTGAATCAAAAGGGGTTTCAGCCTTTTGGAGTTATCAGAACTTCTGCATTTATTACTCGCAAGATGTTTTCTGTACTCGAGTCACAATTGTTATTCTACAATTGTGTAACATAACATACAATCGAGTTACTCACTGTGTCCAATGTAGAAGTGGAATTTTAGAAATCATTTCGAAGATGTGGTCTTTAAATGAACTCTGCGACCCATTTCCTGACATTTAGGTTCATGCTTGTGGGAAGTGCAACCAGACACTGCATGAATAACGGCTGGAGCGGACGCAACCCTGTTTGTGAAGGTTAGGTTGCCTATCGCACAAGCACACCACAGCTTTTAGATGTCAGTTGGTTTTCCTGAATCTCAGCATCCTAAAATTATTGTATTTCTTGCAGCTGCGGTGTGTGAGGACCCTCCTGAAGTGAGCAACGCAGAAATAACTGGCCTTCAACATGAACCTTACACATACAAGAGTGTTATTCGCTATTCGTGTCGTGCAGGAACTCTTGTTGGAGAAAGGGAGATTTGGTGTACTAAACATGGGACATGGAGTGCACCTGCACCAGAATGCAAAGGTCATATTCTGACAGAGCAGATTGTAGTTTTTA
Source organism: Haplochromis burtoni (assembly GCF_018398535.1). NCBI lineage: Eukaryota > Metazoa > Chordata > Actinopteri > Cichliformes > Cichlidae > Haplochromis > Haplochromis burtoni. The sequence goes on from NW_024582452.1 coordinate 1,348,972, forward strand.
TTGTGTTTATGAATAATCATTAAAGTTGAATTCTTTTCTTTTTTTTTCCCCCACAGAAATAACATGTCCTTCACCAAATGTGCCTAATGCTTACTGGACAGGAAACCACAATCAGAAGTTTCAGTACAGGGCCACTATATATATTCAGTGTAACATGGGTTATGTCATGAGTGGGCCAGGTACAGTGTACTGTGAACGTGATGGCCGATGGTTACCTGAGCTTCCCAAATGTCAACGCAGACGTAAGTAATCAGTACTTTTTCCTGGTATGAGTAACCTGAAGTACTGTTCCCACACTAAAACTATGATTGCCTTTTTTTCCCTCCCCAGGTTTTGTCAACCAGTGGGGTTAATTCCCCAGCTCTCAAACCTTAACCTTCCATATTCAGCGCTATCTGTCAAAACTGTTTAACAGCATTCAATGGATGAAAACAGTTAAGCTAACATTGCATTCTTACCAAAATGCAACTTATTTAAAATCAACCTATGCCATTTGGGATACCTAATAACCTAAAAATGTATTATACATTACTATACAGACATTAAAACATGTTTTAAATGAAGCTGAAGTACAGTTTGTTTATTTTGATACGCGTTTGGGCAAGAACAGGTACAAACTTTTCATTCACATCTGTACATAGGTTGGGTTTTTTTCTTTTTATTCCTTACAGTTGATAATGTTATGTGTATCATCTCTAGACTAAACGGTGAGTGAGCATTTCATGAACAAACAAGCTACAAGAAAACAAGAACACCAATTCCATTCATTTTAAAAAGACAATACAAAATCCAGACATTTCTTTACATGAGCAATAACAATTCAAGTGCAAATATCATTATCAACTCCGATACATCATAGCAAACTCTTATTTTAAAAGGGGCGGGGGGGAGTAAATCAGGTTGCAAAAAGGAAAAAAAAGAAACAAGCTGATTTAGGTGGGATGGGTCAGTTTTTGGCAACGTGGGCCAAGTGAGCGCATGGAGAAGTTGCATATTGGATTTTAAGATATAAATCAATGACTGAAGCTGATAATAAAGTGAGGATTTTATAGCTGACCAGTTGTGTTACTTGGCCCAACGTCGCATTTGAGTCCAATATGTTCAATTTCTTTGTCCTCCTAAAGTCTGAGTCTTAAAATACATGGGGTGACAGTGCAAACCACTTCACCAAGATGCCACCCCTTTGTTACATTTCACCACACATAATGCATTTTTCTAAAAGTAGTTACATTTTAGAAGTTAAATATCTTCACAATGACTTACATTTAATACAAGGAGTCGCAACAAGAAAACAACCCAAAACACATTTCACAAGTTTTTGTGTCACACTTGGCTTTAACCAAGAATTCATTTTCAATCATTGCACTCTGTATTAAAATAAAGGGAAATGACTGACTGCAAATCTAGAGCCCAAGACAACTACACATGCCTTCTCTTGGGAGGTCTTTGGAAGATCTGTCTTCTTTAGGACAGAATAAAATTTGAGCAGTCTTGGGTGTCTTTGGACTTTAGGCGGGTTGGACATGAGGGGCAAAAAATGATTTTGGGGGCCCTGTGTAAGAAAATTGTAATTAAAGAATTCAACCCTCGTCTAATTTATTTTCATTATTTACAAGACTAAAAAAAATAATAAAAATAATAAAAACAAATTATAAAACTGGTGGTCCACAGACAGGCAAGGTGGGAATATCAATTTCCTGGGTGTAGAAACTATAGTGTATCAGATTCGGAGCTTCCCTTTGTTTTTAAACCTATAGATTATAAATGTGTAGCGTACATCAGAAAGACAATGAGACTGAAGAATTAAAGTGACCTTTTAAAAGAAGCAGCAAACATAATGTCCCTCAAAGACATTTCTTTCTCTCTGAGACATGTTCCACTAAGCATCACATTATCTCATTTCTGTGGCTCCCAACAACTTTTTTTCATAATATCCACCACGTTCCTAAAATAGCTAACCACCCTTTTTTTTTGTATTTGCTTTAAGTTGGCTTGGAAAAGAGCAACAGAAATAATCTGAAGGTTGGAAAATGCTGGTACAGTCTAAACAGACAGAGAATAACTGTTTTAACAGTAAAACCCTTGGAAACTGCTCTAAGAGCTCAAATATAGTCGGGCTTTGAATGAGCTGGACCGCAGCTGCGACATGAATTTTACAACTGCTCCTCCTCGAGGACAGCACACAGACACTGAAGATGGAACCAGAGTTACACAACACTTGCACAACACTTACAGTCATACTTATTGGTAGGAGTTGAGCTCATTTAAGCAAATACAATAACAAGCTCAGACAGCACGCACAAAACATCACTCCTACTGTCTGAAATAGGCGTTTCTATTGTTTGTTTTCTTTTTTTGTGTGTGTGTGGTTTCATTGCACAACACAATAGAAACCAAACCCACTCACAATACTCTATATCCCCACTAAATGTTTGAGCTCAGGAATGCAGACCTGTGCTGAATGGTAACTGACCAAAAAAGAAAAAACAAAACAAAAATGGTGTTGGAAAATTTCTCAGGTCTGCATAGTGTTTATTGTCAAAGCCTACAAAAAAATAAGAGGGCAAACGTAAGAGTATGTCTCGTGTTTTTAAGTCCTGTGAGAGTTGCGCGATGTGGCCTATAAGATGGAGGGGGATATCGGGGGGGAGGGTCGCGATCCGGCGTGTCGGCAGCTGTGTGGCTTTTACTTGTATGGTCGCAGAAAAGCAGAGACTTTGCTGCTTATGAGACGGATGAAGGAGCGGGGAAGCAACTCGTTGGACTCCCGAGTGGTGTACTTAAAGTAGTTGTGTGGGTGAGCCAGCACATCAAAGAGAGTCTTTATCAGTTTTTTATCCTGTGAGGAAAAAATCAACAGGTATAAAGTCTTTAATGAAACACACTTTAGTTCTCAGTTACTGCCTTAATCACATTTGAAGGTGTTGCTAAATACTGGAAAAAAAATTGCAGCTGTAAGAGAACATTAATCTCGTCAATATTAACGCACCGCCTGACTCACAACAACAGCTTTGTTTATTCTTACGACACCTTTCCTCTTCAATGAATCACCTTCGCAACAATGAATGATGCCAATGATGCATACAGTTAGCAGGAAAAGGAAAAAGAAAAGGGGGCTGGGCTAACCTTGAGGATTTCTTGATGGTTTTCAGAGGCGTAGAGCCTTCCGTCTCGCACTATGTCCTCTACGAGCTGTTCGTAGTCCTCTGAATTCATAAAAACAACAACGCATAATATAATCCCTGCTTGCTTTCTCATAGCATGCTGAAAACAGGTCATGCAAAAGTTAGGTGGTGAAAAAATAAACGCAAACATGGCGAAAAAACTCATTCCTATCCTGGAAAACTCCCTTTGACTCAACTTAATGTCACCTTTTTGTAAAGGGAAACTACAGTGTAACATTAAAGGTGATTCATAGGCAGGTGTGTGTTTGGTACACACCTAAACCATCAGGGTGGCAGAGAAACTGATTAATCTGTCAGACAGTCACGTTTTCCAGCCTCTCTGTGACATTCCTTTCCTTTGTATTTTGGACTGTTAGCCATAAAAAATTATATTTTCCTCTATTTTACAACTTTTGGTTTTTCTGAATAATCGATCATTTAAAAGCAGATGACAAATATATAATAGTAACAGTTAATTGCATGTCCACCACAGTTGCACTCTGTTTTTGGTGCAAAATATGTAACATTTTAGTCATGACGGCAGATATGTTTTTTGTGCTGTAAGCGTTATTCTCGTTAAAATGACATTAACGCCATAACAACCGGCAAATCTCCGTTGCGCAGCCCCACGCACGGGGCGATCCGCGCTAACTAGCTAACGGAGATTTGCCGCGTTAATGGGGTTATGGCGTTAATGTCATTTTTAACGAAATTAACGCTGACAGCACTAGTTTCCATGTACACCAATTAGCCAATCATTCAAATTAAATGTTGTCCATCTTTTTGCAAAAAAAAGCCAATATGTGTTGTTTTTACACAGCTACACTGACAAAAATAAAAAGACTGTCACCTGCCACGTTTATGTTTACAGTTGTTCAGACCACAAGTGTGACATTTGTATATATTAAAAATAATACTGCCCGGATACACTGATCTCACTAGAAATAGATTTATTTTATAAAACAACCCTTTAAGGACAAAATAAAGTCTGTCAGAAAAATTTTAGACACATAACAGTTCACAATCTAAGCCATCTGGTGAGAAAAGTGATAATGTTTCATACCATCATAAGTAACATAGGGGATCTGAAAGCCTCTGGCGCTGTTAGCCTCATTAGACTTGAAGTTAATCCAGAGACGTCTGGACCGAGCTGTGAAGGCGATGGGCCGCTCATATGTCTGACATGTCTCGTAGGTGGTGATGGATGTAGCTGACCCTTGTATTAAAGAAGAAAAATGACCAGGTTTATAGTGTGATTAAATTACTACATTTCAATGAAAGCTAATGAAAGAGGGCCACTTACAGTTCTTCCTCATAACCAGCACATCTCCACATTCATCCTCTGAAGGCAAGAAAATCTCCGGCACAACAATTAGGATCTTGCGCTTGCTGGGTGGGTTGATGTTCCAAATGCACTCCACATTTGCAGGGTAATTACCAGGATAGTTAGGTGACTCAATATAACCCATAAACTCGCCCATCTCCCCGCCACATTGCCTGTCTAGACGCACACAAACATATCAAATTAAATTCAAGCCCATGTCTGAGAAAAATGAACAACACAAAACAATCATTTTCATACTCACTCTTGCACTGCGAGACACTTGTGGCACCATCAAAATCAGTGGTGGTATTTCCAGGACAGGAGATGCAGTAGTTTTGTTTAAACTCTGTCTGATAGGTCCCCACAGGGCAGCGGATACAGCGGTGTACTGTGGTGTTGTAGTAATGACCTGGAGAACAATCAACTGCAGGGAAAAAGTAAAAATATTAAGCGAAGAAGTTTGGATTTCTTCCCCCCAGCAAAGATAAAAAGTTGACCTTTGACTTCACAGTCGTGGAAGGAGCTGGCCCCTTCCCGCTTGGTGCTGAGACCTCCCCCACAGGGAAAGCACAGGGTCCGTCCCAAATCTGGTTGGTAATTGCCCTGAGGACATGGCAGGCAAGGTTTGAATCCACTGCTGGAGTAGTACCCTGTTGGACACTGGCCTGGATTTGATGTGAACAACACAGGGATCAGGCTTTTTAATGAGTCAGAAATGGATGTTTAACATAGTCCGTGAGACTTTAAACAAGGCTACCTGCACAGGAGGAGATGTTCCGTGCGCCCACAGGCCCATGGCCATCGCTTCCAGGACAGAGGTCACAGGCCAGCTGCCCCTCTTTCTCCTGGAAAGTGCCGGGTGGACACTGGACACAGCGTTCCTGCTCACCGTGGTAGTAAGAGCCTGGCAAACATCTGACTGAGAGAACATCCACAATGGCTTCAGTTAGAGATTAGGACACACTTAGCTATAACTCCTCATTAACTAAATATGCACTAATATATATGATAAAATATGCACTATATACATATGCACAAATATGCATTTGTTATTTGTATCTGGGATCATTTCTATTAATTCTGGTGGTTAATCTTTGTAACACATGAGGAGAGCAAACCAGAGCAGATGAACACAGTTTTGTTTTTTTTTTGTTTTATTGTTATTGGCACCTCAGGTGATAGTGCGTTCCAAAGTAGCTTGCAGGGGCAGAAGCAATTGGGTAAAACAGCTTAACTTGCATGTCCTTTATTACATTTGCTAATTGGATGCAGAGCTGGATTATAGTAGAGCCATCACATGATACCGGATGACACTTAAATCAGCTGATCTCCTAGGGTTGTGGCTGGGTCTGATTGGGTGATGACTGATTAGTCTTGTTGTGTAGAGACCTCACCTGAAAACTAGCTAAAGACACACCTTCTATGAAACAATGATGCACAATGTGACATTTCGTAAGGTTATATTCTGACATTTAGGGTGTACTAACACTGGGCACAATTGCTCTGTAATATAACCAACAGTCCAACCAATCTCCGCCTGGGCCCACCTGTTCAAGCAGCCCAGGACAGAGTTAACCAGACTTGATGCTCAGGTATGACCCAGTGCTCCCGTTAGTCAAATTAACTGAACTTTGGAGCTCAGACGTGCTCATGTGTGGTATTTATTGGCTGCTGTGAGTACATCCTAAGTTTCTAAATACATCCTTGCAGCAAAATTAGCTTATCCAAGACTACCATTTCTGCTCTCTGGTCTTACCACATCGGCCACTGTCCCTCTCCCAGCCTGGACCACAGTTTTCCTGAATAGGAGCAGCCTGGGGAAGTTTTTGGGCCACCTCATATTCCAAACCAGCAACTCTGATGAGGAAGCGCTCCTGGTTAATGGACTTCTTCAGAGCCTTGATATAGGTTTTAACCTGTTTTTCCATCCGTTGTCTCAGGCAGCTGAGATTACAACTCCCTGGATTGGAGTCCATAAAAAATTTAAATACAATTTTAAATAATTATGTCTTAAGCACCAACTAAGTTGATCAAGGTTTTCCTTTGGGATGGAAAAAGAAAAGTCCAACCTGTAGCATCTGTAGGTTTGACCTCAGCTTCCAGCTCTAATGTAATGCGTGTTACTTCTTTGTTGGAGGGGTTGCGAGCACGTCGCCCTTTAGCTTTCTTGGAGGAGTCACATTTAAGGTTGACAAATGTTACCAGGCAGTTGCTGCAGGGCTGCCCTCCTCCTGTGGACACACAATATCATATAATATCTTTAAGGCAGCACCGGCATACATTGCTTGGATCTGTTATAGAGCAGTCAACCTTTAAATATTAAAATAAATAAATAAACAACACATCTGTAAAGGAACATATCCAGTTAAGGACTGACCTTGTCCCAGTGTCCGTCCTCTGTCCTCAGTTCGGCCAGGCAGCTTAGGATGCAGGTGACATTTGGCGTTTTTGATCTTGAAAGAAGCCGTCTGCTTTACTGGAGGGGCCAGAGCCTCTACAGACAAACACAGCCCAGTGGGTAGGAGGACACTGAAACATCACACTGCCATCCCTGCAAAGACAGCTGTCTGTGCTGTTGTGATTGACATGTTGGGTCCTCGAAAACTCTGCGACCATATGAATATTGAGAGTGACAAACCTATGCAGCTCTGACTGCTGTTGGAGTTCAGCCTAGTGGGGGACTTCCCTCTGAGGATGGGGATACCACAACTGACAGAGTAGCTGTTATCAGATTCTGTAAAGGTTCACACAAAAATAAAATAAGTCCATAAACTAATCTTTTGGATCTGAGATACTTTGTGACTCGACTCTGAATTGCGGTGACATACCTGCCAGATAGTGAGCCTTAGAAGCACATGTAAGAGAGCAGCTCTCTTTCTTGCCAGTCTTGCTGCAGGTCAGTGTAGCCTTTGGTGCTACAAGCCCAGGAGGACATTTCACAGGCTCTGAGAGAAAACACAATCTACAATGTATCACATAATGTTAACACCAATAAGCTGGCGTAGAGAGAAAGACTGCACAAGCAGTATGTGGAAAAGGCCCGCTTCGAGTGTATGTCAGTGAATCAACCACTTGGGGGCAGTGCTGCTACATACCAATACAGTCTTTCTTATTCCAGTGCAGCTTGTACCCCGGTGGACAGGTACACTCATAACTCCCCAGTGTGTTGACGCAACCGTATTTACAACCTCCACGATTTATACTGCACTCGTCGATATCTGTGAAGAGAGGTGTTAACATAAGTACAAATGTCCTGTGGACATCTGAACATGCCTGGAGAAGATCAAAAAATATCAAAGGGAAAAGGATTTTTATTGACAAATACGGCAACAGAAATATAAAAACAAAACAAAACAATGTGATTAGTCCAAAACAATCTGGAGTCAATTCTGCTGATTTACATGAAAGACAAGCAGGCCTCTTATAAAACAGCACAGCTATGAATGACGAGTTCCTGTAAGCTCAGTTCCATTCATCCTCACGCTCTGGAAAGATTAATGCGTTTGCGTGTAAACAGAAGTGATTTCTCGTTTTGATGTCACCCACATTCAATTTCATGGTCAAAATTTCTCTGCTCTTCAAGGAGAAAGACTTGTGGCAAGCAGTAAATTATAATCAACTTTTCAAACACATGCTGAGCTAAAACCACTAACAGCATCCGGGATCCAGATGCAGTCTGGCTGCCGTCGATGCCAGACAGAAAATTAGTTTAGTGAGTGGAGCTGAGGATTCGGCAGGCTACGGACAAGTGGCACTGGGAAAGAAACGGAGATAATGGCAGTGATTGATGATCTTGCTTGCTGATATGAAATGCTCTTTCTTGTCTCATTCAATTATTCACTCTGAATACAAACAGTCTGCGTGCCACTGCACTCCCCGAAGAAGATGATGACTTCATCAGTAGCGCTCTGCTGTTCTGAAGCCAGAACTGCTTGAAAATGTTGTGAGGGATGTGCTGCTTATCCTCTGCATCAAAGCACTTCATTTAAAGGACAAAGAGCTCTAATGAAAATCTGATGGAAGCAGAGCTCATCTGCCAGCAACTGTTGTTTTGACTTCTTTGTTCTTCCCAAATTTGAAATGTGACCAAATAGACTTATTCTAACATTTCTCCAGATCGCTTTAATCTTTTTTTTTTTGCTTTGCATGCTCTAACAGAGCCGATGTAGAGACGAGCCAAGAAAGGAAAGGGCAGAACAAAAAGACGATCTGACATTTAGACTCTGCAACTGCTTTGTATCATGTAGCAGAAATTTAGGGTTCATAAAAATGTCAAAATCTTTTAACTGTAATCAGTTTTGTGAGCTTAATCGCCAACCGGCACATGTTGCTTTTAAGAAGAATTTTTCCCCAAGCGCAATCTGGGCAGTGTTTTCTGCATCGGACAAATATTTATAAATCACCAACCCCCTCCTTTTATTTTCTTTAAAAAAAAAAAGAAGAAGAAGAAAGTTCCACTTTAATTTGTCCTTTTTTTGTGGTTTGGCGAGCAGCCGTGCAACGGATAAATCCAAATACTGGAGTCGAGGGGTGATCATATGTCAACTCAGAGCAATTTTTAGATTTACTTTTACATTAAAATTGATTTTAGTTTAGGTTACAGTTAGTTTTGGACATTAAGAGTTTTGTTTCATAGTATTTTTTTTTTTTCATCATTTGTAACAAAGGAAAAACAGCAAAACCCCCACATTTTTTAAGATTGTAAGCACTACAAATAAAAAAAAAATGCAAATGTTAAAATTGAAGACATATTTATTGTGCAGTACATACCTCTCACTTTGCAGCTGCATGAATATAATATGAGTAATTTGCACGATTTTTAATGACTATTTGGCAATTCCAGAGTTGTCCTTGGAATAAAAAGGCACTTACAGTGCATGATCCTACATTACATCAGCAACACTGTTTGTATTGTGTGATAAAATTTGTTCCTTTCTTTATAGCTTAAAAAAAAAAAACATTCTGTAGCTTAGATGAGTATCTTATTGTAAGCAACAGAAACTACGAGAGGCATTTTATTCTGCATTATGCAACAATCAACCCTCAAAGCTACAATAAAGGAATTTGTATTCATGTAGCACATTCAGGATGAGTAATGATTTATTTTTTAAAGAGCAAATTTCACCGCTTCGAAAGTGTGACTACCTTTTGAGCTTTAACCTGTTCAATCAATCATTTTTCCTGACACAGCAACATTCGGCCATAATCGAATGAATTTAAGTGGAATTTAACTGGAATCCAGCCCTCAACAGGCAGGTTATTGTAACCAACAAGATTACAGTTTGCAAGGAATTTGTGAATTGAATGATCATTTTTTTCTGTTCGCATTATTTATATACTAGGATTGCATTCATTACATGTATTGATGTCAACCCTTTGTATTATGTGTCCCACATTTTCTTTCCAAGATTGAAAGCATTTGGAATTTTACATTTACTGCTTCAAATGTTTTTTCAGCTCAGATTAAACCACCCAAAGAGTACATGGAAGTTTATAACAAAGCAAGAAAACAAATATTTGCAGGGTATTTAGTGTCCAAGTAATATTTAGTAATATATTTCATATATTTCAAATACAATCCATAAGGTTAACATACATACAGAGCACCATAAATGCTTAGTTTATGACTCTTTTGCCTAATATTGATCTGCATATGGTAAACAACCTGCTTTTTGGAGGTTTGCAAAAGAAAAACTGGTTTAGAGAGAAGCTGACTAGTAAAAGAGGGTAAACTGGCTTGGTTTAGAGGGGTGGATGAACTAAGGGGCTAAACCAAGTTCCAGTACAAGATTGTTTTAAACTTCTAATTATTGAAAGCTGCTCTATTACAGCCCAGGAATACAATTAAGGAGCTAGAAATAAGCCTAATAAGCCCCCTTTAAGTATTTAGGTATCAACTGGAACCCTTTTTGATGTTTAGAGATCTTTTTCATAGATCTATGTACAAACATGTTTTTCGTAGGATAAAAATGCCTTTCTGCCACGGTAAATGCTGACTGGATCAAATGAGGTAAATTCAAAAATACTTTAAAAGTATTTAGTCACAAGCAGTTTGAGTCTATTTTTTAAAGCAGATAAGCAAAATGAGCAGATTGTTTTGCTAGCCGAGAGGGAGAATGGCTGGATATACTCTCACTTGGGAGGAATGTTGACATGCCTCGGCACAATGCTTAACAGCAGGTCACTGACCTAATTGGGTTTGTTTAGGGTGAGTCTATTGTTTAACACCAGATTTCTGAATTGTTTGGCAGCAATAATGTCCGCTGATAAACCACAGAGGGGATAACATAACCTCGTACTGTTGTGGCTGGGGACGAAGAAAGTACAGCAGCGATCACCATAAATCTCTGGGGTTATCTAACAGTTCCGACAGCGGTGGTGGTAAAAAGAGGGGGGGGGGGGGGGGGGGGGGGGGGGGGGGGGAAGAAAGAGGGGAAATCATTCATCACTTGCTCTCTCAACAATGGTATAGAGAGTCATTTACGCCTGACCATCTTCTTTCCTTTTAGCAGCTCAGTGCAGCCTGATCACAGTCCATCATGTGAGTAAAAGCCTTACAAATCCAATCCTGGCACATTTATTCCCTGAGCTGACAGCTAATACAGCTACCCATGTGTGGAATGGATCCCGTGAACCTATTAAACTCTTCTGAAATACAGCAGACTATGTAATTCCAGAATTACATACAGTGGGTGGATAAAAATAAAAGTAACCCCTTACAATGTATTGCAACCCAGCAGCACTGCCACCACATCTCTGACTCCATTGAAAGTAAGCATTAAAAAAAAACAAAGAAAGAGTAGGTGGTTCACAAAAAATGTAAAACTGTTACTCCTATGCAGTTTTTGACTAACTGCACCTCCTGATCACAAACATCTACAAGTTACCACTCTCTAGTCTCAGTATAGTCAATTCTGTTGCAACATTCCCGATCAGTCGACCTGTCAAACTACAGACAAAAACACATAACGAGTCACTTCAAAGCTATGTATTTCAAGTGCATATGCCGTCTCTCTACGTCTCTCCCAAAACTACTGTGAGGCCCCGAGGTGCAGGAGACAGCAGCAGATTCTAACTGGTGATACACGCTCCATCAAAGGATCGCGGCAACACCCTGATGTGCTCTGGCGGGCCTCTTGGCAGATCTGACGTGCCCTCACACACCTCCTTCTGACACCAAAGGCCGTTTCTCCTATCTGTTCTACACCAGAGTACAGTAACTACCTGTCCATTTTTGATGGACATACTCCACCTTGAAGGACCATAACCTCCATGATATTATTTCATGTTTTAGTACATTAAGTACAGCACAAATTGTCTGCACTTTATATGACTGCCAAGTGTAGCGTAAGTTCTTAGATTGAGTTCTTGCCTTCCAGGCAGCCACCTGCTTCAGCTCATTTCAGTCCATTTGAAAATCGACTTGTAGAGGTCTAAACCTGGCTTGTGAAAGGTAATCCATCAGAGTGAGCATTTAAATACACTTCAGTTTTACCCAAGAATGTAGGGACGTTTTTTTGTTTTTCTATTTTTTAAGGATGTTGTCTCCAGATTAATGAGCTTAGCTTGTGTAAACACCAACAGTAACTATACATTGACACTTAAAAAAAGTTTAGTTTGTGCCTTAAAAGAAAAGAAAAGAAAAGACGTCCCACAGCAGTCTAAGCCTATAGCAGCATAGCTAAGGGATGGTTCAGGGTCACCTGATGTAGCCCAAACTACAAACTTTATCTAAAAGGAAAGTTATGAGTCTAAACTTAAAACTGGAGGGACTGTCTGTCGAATCCAAACTGGAGCTGTTTCTACAGTAGAGAAGCCTAATATCTGAAGGCTCTACCACCCATTCTACTTTCAAACACTCTAGAAACCACAAATAAGCCTTCAGTCTTTGAACAAAGACATCTGAGGTCTTCAAGATATGAGAGGGCATGATCATTCAAGACTTTGTATGCGAGGAGATGAATTTTAAATTCAATTCTGTTTTTACCAAGGAGATGATCTCTTTCCAGTCCTGATGATCTGACAACCTGATAATAATAAATCATAAGAGTCCAGCCTAGAAAGTGGTCAGAATACAATATGGTTTAAAGGCATTTGTTCAAGTAATGGACAAACGTAGCTGATGGTAGCATGAGAGGAAAAGCAAAATGAAATCCAAAGTCATTATAATTCATCCTAAGGGGGATATAAATATAATGCACAAAACGATTTTGAAACATTTCATTCAGACCCACAAACTGTGACATTACTTGGAAAGTCAGAGGATCACAAAGGTTGTTAGGATGCATCATCAGGGGACAATGGGTGTCTGTAAAAATGTCTTGCCAGCTCTTCTAAAAGCTGCGCAGACATTTCAGTCACTGTAATGCCTATGGCTAAACTTCCTGCAAGTCTTATAACAGTTACTGCAGAAATAAAACACTTTGTAAATTAGTCATGTAAAATCTATAAAATCTCTCAGCAGTGCTTTATTAAAGCTGTCAGTAGGCATGTTAAAATTAATACCATTTTTAGTATTTCTAGTGTTTTTTTTCCCCTGCCAAACATAAGAGCAGTAAATGAAAGGTTAGCACAGAAGTGCTGGCTCTAGAGGAAGAGTGACAGACAGGAGATTTACACCCGGAGACAAGGCAAAGAAGAAACAGACATGCTGGCTCACCTCCACAGTGTGCCAGTCCGTAAAGGACGTAGCCCTTATGACAATGACATTGGAAACTTCCGGCAGAGTTGACACAAAAGTGGTCACAGGCACGGTCAAAAGAGCATTCGTCAATATCTGTGTAGATAGAAAGACATGCTGTTATAAACTTTTCAAACAGTTCAACAAATTACACACAAAAAGCCTCCAATAATAATGGGATCTGTCCTCGTTTCATCTTCTGTATTGTATTTCTTGGTTGTCAAGAATTGCAATGGGTCAGAAAATATGTCACAAAAAAAAAAGTATTTTCCAAGAAAGGCGTCTTCTGTTTGGCGCATGGTATAGCGCTTGACCTCCTGCAGTCATGCAGTTTTCCATTTCGATGCACTGAAATGAAATTGTCCAAGTTGTTTTGAAATAACAAGTGGCCACAGCAGGAGACAAAAGAAAGCCCACTCTTTACCTGATAATAGGAGCCTTTGGGTTGGTTTTTCCACGCTAACGTTGGACCTTGGGAACACTTTCCTTCCCTTTCATCTTAAGCATGCTAAATGAGCCAGAGTCGGTACAAGTCCTAGAATTTGACTTGTCAGTCTGTTACTTGGACAACACGTAAATGTGCGTTTAAACATCCACATTTTTTGCTATAGCACGTAGATATACATGTCACAGTACGAGTGCAGATAAGAAGACGTGGATTTTCAGTTTCTCTGGTTTTCTCACCTTGTCAGCTTCACTTGCAAATCTACATCAAATCAGCTCCTTCCTGCCTGTCTCTGTCTCTCTTACACATGGATCCTGATAAGTTGCTTAAATGTCATGGGCTCAAAGACCATAAGGACAGACACATGAAGCTACAGGAGACTGATGACATTTGGTTTTATTGTGATCAAGGCTCCCTTTAATGTCAGTAATGATCTCTGTCAAGCCCAGACAGCAAATGCTGGTGGAAAATGGGGATGTGCTACAACTTTGCTGGATCAACTTGGCAAATAAAACAAAGGTTTCTCAGGACTTTCCCAGGAATATCATGCTTTCATCAGCTACATCTGAACCTCCTCTGGGTTATGAGGAAGCACACGTTGCCATTAAACGGAGGTCACAGGTATTTCACAGCAATTAAGTATGTTTGGTTAAATGATATGCTGGCTTAAAGAACGCAGGAAGACAGACTGATAAATATCTGCTCAAATCTTGCATGGTTTTTGAAAAAATAAAAATAAAACATTGACATTTGCGCACTGGGCATAATCCAAACTAGACAGATAAACCATATGAGGATCACTGAGGTTAATATTTGGCAGGCATGTTGTAAGAGCAACCAAAAGATAAAAATGTTCTGAGATTAATAGCTTATTAAGATATCAGTTTACAAAGCTGTACACAAGCTTTGAAGGAAACGTACAAGCTGATGTTTTAAAGCTGGAAAAACACCAAAATGTATAATTGGTGCAGCTTATCTTTTACAAAATAAATCTTCTAGAACATAATTTTTTTTTTTACCACAAACCAAGTATTAAAAAAAAAATGACAACAAGCTCATACAGTTCTTGCCATTTGTCTCCTGCGGAGGCCTCTGGAGATTCATAAAAGCAGTGATAGATGAGTGAAGCGTGGGTTGGCACACGCTGGAAGAGGCATTGCAAAAGTGATTGTTTTTGGAGTGTTAAGGATAAACTCGACTCAAGCGCACTTTTAAATAAAAAGTCTAAAACCCTCTAGGAGTTAGGCGTGGTGACTGAGTTTATCCTTAAAATATGCTGCAACCAGTGACGCCAGAAGTCAATCTGCAACTTATCATTACACCGTTTTGTGTGATATCATGCTACAGAGCATAAGTGTTAAGACATCTGGGACTCCCACAACCCTTATTTACAAGACAGTTAAGGTGAAGTATGCAGTGGGAGGGCAAAGACGACATCATGAGGTGATGTACGTGCAGGGGGATAGCAGTCACACTGAATGCAGATGAGAATCGCAACTCAGAGCTTCTGTCACTAACTTCCTTTATGCAGTCTCACATCACTTTAACCTTGAACCTTACTCAAAATAAAACGGCAAATGAGATCGACTGCAATGAAAACACTGGCAACTATTGTTTATCCAGGACAGATAAGGCCTCCATCACTGATGTTCCCTCTGGAGAAAACACAAGGTCTGATGAACATCTGAGTGCCCTCATGTGGATCACGAGTGAGAAGAGGAGGAGGAGGAGGAGATGATTCTGGAGGGTGTTGTGGGTGGTGGAATGCTGACAGGGGCTCAGCAGACATGCCCCATCCTGACTTAGGGACCATGGTCCACTGAAAGCAGGGAAACACCACGACTGTTTAAACCAAGATAAACCAAGAGTTCAGTTTACACATCTCAACACCTCACGGTGACTGCAAATGTCTAAGAGTAACTGATACCAGAGAACACAGTGACACGCAACGAAGCACCAGCAACTATTAGCAAAACCAGGAGAAGGATGGCTGTAAATTTACTGCAGGTGCACCTAATCTTCTTAGTCTTTCACTTCAGGATTTATACTCTATATGCACTTTAGTGAGCTCGATGATAGGATTACTCCTGGCTGTTTAGTCAAAGTAATACCTGTTAGACCCCAAGCTATGTCCAAAAAATTTAGAGACCTACTCAACGTCTCGCACACAAAGGTGATGAAAACAGCACAACGTCTTCTACAGAGCTAGAGAAGTCATATTAACCTTTACAACTGACAATATGAACCTTATGACCCTTGTAAATGCATTATTGCATTATGGGAAATGTAGGATGGATTTTTTTTTTTGCTTTTGGAGCACACCCCACATGAAAGACTAAAATTACAGATCTGTGGACCTCAGCTGTTTTGATTTTAATCACTCTTTTTTTCCCAAATAGGTCTCTTGCGAGACAAACAAGAGTCTGGAAGTAATACTAAATAAGCAGTATGCCCCTTTAACCACACATCTACATTCCAACATGAAGGGTAAAAAAAAAAAAAACTAAGACAAGCACAAAGGAGCTACATGAACAAAAGGGCAAATAAAGAAGATCAACTTTAACCTTTACTAAGAGGCACTCAGCTTTTATTTTGCCCCGATCCCCTTCCAAAAATGAGAAAACACGATAGGAATGACAAGACGAGTAGCAGGCAAGTGACTCAATAGTGTGGAGTATGCAAGCATGGCAATACCTCACTCAACAGCAGGCGAGCTTTATCACAGCCCTTCTCACCAGACAAAACACACAGCGCTAAACAAGAACAACCCTGTTCCAAAGTTGACTCCCTGGCCCAAAACAGCACACGGCTGAGTAGGTTAAGGCATGGTGCCACATAAAACAAGCTGTGATTTACATTCCGACATGCACAGACCGCATTTTCTCAGTTATCTGTGTTATTCTGGCAAAATAAACTTTGCATTGTTTGGCGACAAATAATGAAAGAAAGGCATCCACCGAAAATAGATTTAAAGAGAGAAGAGAGTGGCTGCAAAGAACGGCGACAGAGAGTACGTTTTCATCAAATGCACACGATGCTTGTGTACCGTGTTAGAGTGGTGTGATTCAGTGCAGCAATTCTGAACCAATTGCATGACGTTGATGTGTACCAGGCTGAATATTGATTGACCACATCAATAAATACAAAGAAAGGAAAAATAGCATGTCATCTGTTTTTCACTTGGAGAGAGGCTGGATTTGGCTCCATTGTTGTAAGCTGTCTGTCTTTTTTCAGCCTATTTTTCTGTGGTGGCTTTATTCATCCAAGAACCAGAGATTTAAGAGTTGGAGCCCCTAATTTCCTACACCTGTGTTCAGCCATTGCAAATTCTTATTTGTTCTGTACTAGTTCTCCCAGGTCCTGCTGAGCAGCAGCTACCACTAAATATAAGGGACAAACATGCCAGAGAGGCCTGGTTTGGCTTCTCTGAAGGACCGAAATCTCTGAGCGCATATTTCTGTGGCATCGGGAGGCAACTGCTCTTTTGTCGTAGTTGTCATTTAATGCAAAAAATCTCAGTCTATGAGACAAAGAGTGTTTAGCAGAAGCTTTGGAGTAGGAGTAAGTAGAGACAGTTTGTTTATTTAAGTGGCAAATGGCAACGAAACGGGCTACGTACCTTGGCAAGTTCTCTCATTGGTTAGCAGCTTGTAGCCTTTCTTGCAGCTGCACTCAAAGCTACCCACTGTGTTTCGACACACATGATCACACCCCCCATTGTTCAGACGGCACTCGTCAATGTCTGTGAACAGAAAACCATAACGAGGAGCGGATACATCAAATCACTCATCGCAGCTGCAAATGAGAGAGCGCTGAACTTAAACCTACAGCATGCAATTTTTTTGTCACTTGGAAGTAGGAAAAACCTGAAGATGCGTTAGCACAGAGTGGCCTATTTACACACTCAGCAGACAAATAGAAACATCATCATTTATCAGTTTTCTGGGCTTATAAGAAAATACACACACACACACACACACACACACACACACACACACACACACACACACACACACACACACACACACACACATACACATACACACGAACGGCTTTAAAAAAAGTTCTTAAATCTGAATAGTATGTTGGAGATGTATGTAAATGAGGCAACTTGGACTAACAGTGCAAAACAGGACAGTCATTTCTGTGGAAATAAGCTTCAGGGGTTTCCTTGCTGGTCCTCGGATAGGCTAAAAATCAGCTTGCGTGTGACTTTAATGGAGTGCAGCTCTCACACAGTAAAGCCCCGAAGCAGTAAGGCCTCTAAATCATCATTGTCCATCTCCTTCCGATTATTCTGCTCTTTATTTCTGTAGCCAATACTGAATCGATATGTCATGTGCTGATCCCTGCTTTTCATGGTGCTCTGCCTTGGCAAGTTTGGCAGCAGCTCTGATTAATTCTGAATCATCATCACAAATGAGGCATCTGTCTCTTGAGGGAGTCTTCATCATCTGGTTAAAATAAATGCATGAGAGATGGAATTAAATAATCCCATCCTTGCTTCATCTTTGTCTCAACTCCTCAGAAGTGCCTGGCCTGAAGCGAGCGTCTGTCTTCTTGTGCCAGTGCTGCCTGTGTTCATTTTCCTCTTGTTTCCTCTCAAACTAAACGAATACAAGCCAATGTATTTTTATTAGAGTTGTTAGTCTAACACTGTAAGCACACTGACACACTGCTATCCTGCTTTTGTTCACCTACATCCAATGTTTGTTTTCCCCAAGTCTCGATAATTCCACATAACATTCGGAGAGGATTAGAGATTGCACGAAGAAAAAACCACACACACACAAAAAAACAAAACAAAAAAAAAAACAGCAAAATTATGCAGGTTGCTTGAGTTGAGGATGCTCTGCCAACACTCACAAAGATGGCAGTGCAGAAGAAAACTGTCGGGAAAGCTGGTGCCATGACAAAATATTTCTTAAAATATGTTGCTGAAAAGCAGAAGGTAGTGATAGATCTGTGACACCTGTATGGATACAGGCAAAATAACTTGTAGTTGCAAAAGAAAATGTGGTTTCTGCAGAAAATCTAACTGGCAAGTTACAAGGGGTTCTAACTTGGGTAGGAGTGAATAACTATTTAATCATTCCTGTTGGCTGCATGTGGAGAGAGAAGCTGGAAAAATGACAAGCAGGAGAATAATTTAGTGAGAGCTGGACAGGTGCAGCTTGAATGCTGCCTGCATCCATGGGCGATGGGTGGGAATACCTTTGCAAGTCTTGCGGTCTGGCTGCAGAGTGAAGCCAACAGGACAGCTGCAGCGGACTCCTGTCACTGAATCATGACATGTGCTATCACAGCCGCCATTGTTCACTGCACAGGTCTCTGCAGGGAAACACGCATCCAGTTAGATAAACCCCACAGAAAATACAAAGTAGATTCAGTTGTGACCTACTTATTTCTTCCAATTGAAACGGCAGACATGCATACTGGTGCAACTGCAAAAACTACAAGAAACACCATTATATACACCATTACTTTTGTGAACAGGCCAAGAGCAGCATGCTGATCAAGTGTTGAGTGGTAGAGAGGAAAAAAAGAGAGTAAAGATAGAAACAGTAATGAATGCAGCCAATGAAAGAGATTACCAGTCAGAGAAACAAAGAGTTTGTCAATAATGAAAGGAGACAAGTCATTAGGAAATATAGCTAACACAGCCAAACATGGGAACTTCACTTGTTGTGTCTGTCTGTGCATGTGTGAGGTATGTGAGAAGGTTTGTTTCTCTTTGGTAAAAGCAAATTATGACCTCCAAAAATCCTTTTGTACTGTAGGAAATGTCTCCCCTCCATTATAAAGGGAGAATTTTCATTTGCAGACACATGTGGACGAAACCACCAGTTCCTTCCTGGTTTTGACAAAACCTTCCAGGCATTTTGGGGATAAAAAAGCAATTTCAGCTCCCCGGTCCCTATGTTGGCTAGGCTGATTTGAAAAAGGCAGGTAGTCAGTAAGGACAGGATAGCTGAGGTCTTTTCTCTAGACAGTGACAAATTTCACACAGACTTTAATTTTAAGTAACCGTACAAGACAGAGTCGCTCTAACATCCAAGATCAGTGGATGCCTACTACTTTTGGCATCCTTATAGATGGGCTCACACACTTCAGAACAACAACAAAAAATAATAAAACAACAGCTATCACTTTAACTTTCTGTAAAGAAACCAGTCATGTACACATCTCATCACTTCTTTTTAATGGGCAGTGGGATGTTGGCTGGCAGCCCAGCACAGCTGGAATAGTCTAAGACTTCACGCTGGTAAGACGATGGCAGCTAACACACGGCACTAAAAAGGGAATGTAGCTGTTATTTCTTATTTTGTTAAATAAAGAACAAGCAACCCTTTGGGAAACACTTACCCTCGTCAGTTCTAAAATTAAAAAACTCCCTCAATATAAACTGCAACAGCCATAATCAAACTTCTCTCAAATTAAAATCTCAGTTAGAGACTAGAACGATGCATCAAAGCAAAACAGGTGCTAAAAGTGATGTAATTTAGTGTTTTACAGCCGTTTCTTGGAAAAACACACAACACACAAGTGAATGCCATCGCTCAAGGCTAGACACGCTGTATCAATATACTAGGACAAGCTTGGAATAAATGTCAGTTCAGATGAAGCCATAAAAACAAGGTTTAAAAAAAAAAATGAGAATTTTGACATTGAAATGACTAGGTCTAAATGCTAAACACCATTATAAAGGATGGTTGACATTTAGCTATACTTATATATACACTCATTATATAAACCTGACAATATATAGTCTATTCTTCAGCCTGCTTGCTGGCTTCAACATCTGCCTGTTGCTGTACTGTATGCTGACATGAAGTCTGCTACAGGGTTTCTTGGATGACAAATAATTTAGCTATAATCCTTGTCAAGTAAGCCCTCTACCCAATACAAAACCCTACATGTGTTTTTGTCATAGCTTTTGGAGTGGAGTTGTGTAAAAGATGAAAATGTAACCAATAAAACTCACCACTGCTCACTTCAGTACATTCTGAAACATAATAACGTCTGCTAAAAATACCAAACTTTGATTAGTATTTGCTTTTCCTATGTAAATGACATTACTGAATCACATTTAAGATTTAATTTAATTCAATTTATAGAGCACCAAATACTAACATTAGTCATCTCAGATCACTTTACAAGAAATCTTTCAATATTTTACAGAAAACCATTCAGCAAGCACTTGGTGAGACCAGGAAAAAGAAGCCATCTGCCATCAGTCACTTATGTTTACCATGGGTTCTAAACACAACTTTCCCATATGGAAGAGGTATAACATAATTAACATAATTATCTTTTTTGCTTTTTATTTAATTGTTTTTCTTTTGAGAAGGGAACATACAAAAAGTAGGGGACTAAAACCTTTTAGTAAATAAATGTTTATACAGCAGTACTGAGGTCTAATAGGGTTAGACTTTTATAAAAAATTAGGCCTTTGGCAGATTTTGACTTATTGACATACCATTTTGTCCATTATTACATCGTCCTATGGGTTTCCTTCTTTAGTCAGTTTTTCCAGTGGAATGCATTTCTTCTACCGTTTCCAGCCACTGATCTGTCCTCGGAGCATCACATTTTTGCCAGTTTCCTGTTACGGCCCTTTTACATGCAACAGTCAAAACTTTGAGGAGAGGTATACCCTTCCTTCGATCATAGCAAGTATCGGTCAGAAACAAAAACATTACTCTGGGATTATTAAGAATATACAAATACATGCTCAAAAATGAGAAGAATGTTATCCCAGAACAGCTGTAGTTTTATGCATGACCAAAAAAAAAAAAATCCCTTTGCCTGCATCGTCTCCAACATTGTGGTGTAATTGTTTACTTTCATGTGAGCGGTAATAAAAAAACGATTAGGCTTTTTCATCCAAATTCTCTCCATTTAGAAGGACTTGAAGATTGCTTTGCCAATCACTCTCTGGCAAGTCAGAGATTTTAAAGAAGACCAAGCATGTGCCTGGATCCCCTGTTCACTTAGAAGCCATATAGAGGAATAGAAGATGCCACGGTAAACCTGTTGAACTTAACTGCTAAAACATTTAGAGGGAAAGGTACTTCTGTCGACAAGATTCAGCCTCATATTTTAATCAAAAGGCTTATAAAACAGTTTTCAGTCTCATGGGCTGGATTTTTGACTTTTTGACTATTCCACTTGTCTCAATAGTTTATCCTGGAAGAGCAGAGCCGAGCGTAGCCAATCAGGTCTGCTCCTCGAATGGCTCCCCGCTGGGATGTGCGCTTTCACCTTTATCATTTATCTTGTCTGAAAACAGAACTATTTTAAAGTATGCAGATGGCTCTGTTATCTTTAGTCCGCCCCAGGATAATGAGAGCAGCCATGATCAGTTTGTTAAAGGGTCAGACAAATCCTACCTTCAATTAGACGTATTTAAATCAAAAGAAATGATCACTGATTTAAGAAAATGTACGGACAAAAGAGATCAGGTCCATTTAGAAACAGACTGGAGAATGCATTCAGTCTTATAAAGACTGAACTTTGAAGCAAACTGTGGAGTTATGTGTTAAAACGGGCACCAGCATCCGTCATGTTTGAAGAAACTTCGATAAACTTTTGACAAAACAACAACCATTTCATGTTATCATGCTTTCACTGAGACCAAACCATCTTTTCTTGGTCTCGTGGTTTGGATATTTATCTTTAAAGAACAGAAACTCACTCAGTAAAACTGTTAAATGGTCTAACAGGCTTATTGGTGAGCCACAGCTGAACCCAGCAACCCTGGTATGGATAGATTACAGCAGCTGGCTGGTTTGATTTTACTTGATGACTTGCACCCTTTATATAGAGTTTCAGTTTCTTCGTTCTGGAAAAAGCTTCTAATTAGCCATCATTCAGAGAAGAAGAAGAAAAAAAAATGGTTTTGCCATCTACCTGATGCTGTGTAAATTCTCCATTATTATTTCTTCATCTCTCTCTCTTTATGTTGAGTTACGCTTATCTGTTGCCCATCATCTTAGTTATTTATTTTTTTTTTTATATACACATATATACACATATATATATATACACATATATATACATATATATATATACACATATATACACATATATATATATACACATATACATATATATATATACACATATACATATATATATATACACATATACATATATATATACACATATACATATATATATATACACATATACATATATATATATACACATATACATATATATACACATATATATATATACACATACACATATATATATATACACATATACATAT